>NC_058520.1:473261582-473564613 GCF_904849725.1 Hordeum vulgare subsp. vulgare
GAACACTTTACCAATGAGTGCTCGGCTCCCCACAAACGAACAAAAGAGTCACCTAGAAGACGAAGCTCAAGAGATGAGTCACCTCGAAGAGAGAGAAGGAGTAGAGAAGATCACTATGAACGAAGACACTCCCAGAGAGTCACATAATCGGAGAAGAAGGACAAGCACACCAAGAGGAGTTCAAGAAGAAGACATCAAGCTCCTGTTGGTGAATGGGTTTCTCGCTCCGAGTCTGACAACCCCTCGAGAGAAGTTATCACTCCAACTCTGACTACAGTCAAGATGAAGGTGTTGCCGACATTGCACTTGTTTCCTCCAACTCCTACGACTTATTTGATTCACCAAATGAAGAGATCAGAAACTGCTTCATAGCAAAAGGCCCCAAGGTATCACACCGTGAGTATTTTTGACTTTACTAGTGATGACGATTACTTATTAGGAGAAGATGACTTGCTCTTTGATAATACTAGTAATAATATTGAAAATGAACTTGCTAATTTTCATGCTAGTCAAGAGAAATCGAATGATGATGATAAGAAAGAGATTGAACGACTAACTAAAGAATTAAACACTCTTAAGTTAGCTCATGAAATTACTCTAGAAGATCATGGAGACATTGCAAGAACTCATGAGAAGCTACGCTTCGAGAAGCTAAACTTAGAGCAAGAGCATGAGTTCTTAAAAGCAATCAATGATGATCTTCGAAACAAGAGTTCTTCTTATCAAGCCAAACGATTACTCTTGTCTACTTTTGTTCCACAAGTTAAACCTAAGAACACTAGTAATACAGTCAAGAAAATTTCTTCATCTAGTAACAACAATGCTAAAGCAAAATAAAATGATATTGTTGCTAGAATCTGTCACGCCCAAGATGCGACCCTATCCTCAATTTGGCACGAAGGCCTCGTCAGGGATAGAAGCGCATCTCGTCGAGTCGCAAGAATGGATATCGTTACAAGTACATGTAGTGAAAAGAAGAGATATATAAATAGAGTTGGCTTACACTCGCCACAAGCTACATCAGAGTCACGGCAGTACAATACATAATCATCATGAAGAAGAGCAGGGTCCCACTACGGACGAAAACAAACGAGAAAAGAAGAACGACGTCCATCTTTGCTATCCCAGGTTGCCGACCTGGAACCCATCCTAGATCGATGAAGAAGAAGAAGAAGCAATTCCAAATGAACAATCAACGCGCTTGCGTCAAGTAACCTTTTCTTGTACCTGCAACTGGTGTTGTAGTAATCTGTGAGCCACAGGGGACTCAGCAATCTCATTTTCAAAGGTATCAAGACAAGCAAAGCTTAATGGGTGAGGCATGGTTAAATGGTGAGGTTGCAGCAGCGGCTAAGCATATATTTGGTGGCTAAACTTACGAGTACAAGAAAATAAGAGGGGGAAGATCTACGCATAGCGGACGTGAACTACAGATGATCAAATGAATGATCCTGAACACCTACCTACGTCAGACATAACCCCACCGTGTCCTCGATCGGAGAAAGAACTCACGAAAGAGACAGTCACGGTTACGCACACAGTTGGCATATTTTAATTAAGTTAACTTCAAGTTATCTAGAACCAGTGTTAAACAAAGTTTCCACGTTGCCACATAACCGCGGGCACGGCTTTCCGAAAGATTTAACCCTGCAGGGGTGCTCCAACTAGTCCATCACAAATTACCACGAGCCGCATAGAAATCCTCGATGACGACACTCGCGATCTCGTCGGATTCCTTAGTGGAAAACCTCAACTCTGAGATTACCCAAAGCATCACCGGAATCTCGATGCACAAGATATCTCGTCAAAGGTAAAACTAATCCAGCAAGGCCGCCCGACGTGTCGACGAACCCGATAGGAGCCGTGTATCTCGTTCTCAGGACACGACGGATGGAACTAGCTACGAGTGCCAAACCTCGAGTTTCCTCGCGGTGGCCCCGCAGGCAGACCGTTTGGGACCAACACCATCAGCACTGGCCCCCCCTGTTTATGTAAAATTACTCCTCGGGTAGCGCTAACTCCCTATGCATTTCAGTTTAACAAATTATTATGTTGGGCAAATAGAACCAATGTTGGGCCTTGCCAGACCAGCTTTAATCTAAAACGAATTATCAAGGCGGTCCCGATAACAACCCCGATCGTGTTAGGAGCGCTCAATTATGGAACATAACACCGGTAGCCGAAACTAAGGGGGCAAAGGTGGAACAAAACACCAGGCTAGAAAGGCCGAGCCTTCCACCTTTTACGAAGTATATAGGTGCATTAAATTAAATAGCATTTAATAGGGTGATATAACAAGGAACCCATGTTATCACATGGAAGCAACTGCACCTGAAACTAGCAACGCTAACAGAGGGTTAAGCAAGCAGTAACATAGCCAATCAGTGGTTTGCTAGGTTGAACAGGTTGAAGGTTTTCATGGCATTGTTGAGAGGCTGATATTTAACATGTGGTAGGCAACGAGACATAATCGACAGAGCGATAAAACTAGCATGGCAATGATAGTAATGGTATCTGGGGAAATGGTCATCTTGCCTGAGATCCCGCTTGGAAGAAGAATGCCTCCGTGAAGCAGAGGAACCGACGTAGTCAAACGGATCCTCACTTTCCGACACGCTTGCGGAACTCTATCGAGACGGAGGAAACCGGAAACAAGAATCAACACATGATATTCACCACACGATGCACAACACAAATGATGCATGAGCAGCTGAATACATGCAAGTCACGGCATGACAAATCACACAATCAAACACTACATATTAAGTGAAGTTCAATATGCAACGAGTTGCATATTGACAAAACTCTATGTTTATTTATTTAGTTCTATCTCGATTAGATACACGACAATATTAAATGTTATTAATCATGGCAAGAGGTGAAGCGTAATTAAACTACCTATTTAGGCATTTTAAATGAGGTCGGAAATGACATATAGCATCTCCGAAACGACCTCACTTGTTAATTTACAATTCTGTCCAGATCTGAACTAACACATTTAATTGGTAGTTAAACAGCAAAACAAATAGGTTTCACGTGATTCTACACATCATGGCAAGCAATTTACACATAGAGATCATCTCCAACGGAACTACGGTTCAAAAGATACAAGCACCGCAAGATATGATGCCATGAATGCAATATGTGTGCCACGACGGTCACGAGCACTTCAAAACACACAACCAGCAAGAGAAAATGAAACTACACGAGATTCTAAGCAAGTTTCATATAGGACACAATCAAATCGGAGCTACGGTGCAACAACTACGAGCAAAACAAGAAAATACTACAATCTGCCAAAATCAGCCACATAGCATTTTCTACGCCCCACAACTACGAGCTACACAACTCAAATAAAATCAACCAAGGCATGACACGAAAGAGGGAAAGAAGCACTATAACAAACAACTAACATCTACTAGCATGGCATCATGGATCACTAGGTAAAGAAGTCACAAAATGGCATCACACACACTATTTCAGACTTAGTGAAAATAACACTTCATGAAAGTGCAGTTTTCGATCTGAAGCCATATTGACAGCAGCAAAACCATACGCTACAGGACTCCAAATTGCATGAAAATTCACAGCATGCTAGAGAAATGCAAGGGATACAACTAACTCCATTGCACCAACCTCAAAAGAGCTACAGATCACAAGATAGAAGCAAAACAAAACAGCAACAAAATATAACAGATTTCAGACTTAGAAATATTTCAGCACCTTCAAATCAGCACTATTTCTAGCAACTTGAGAGCAAGCAAACAACACATAAACATGCATTTCTATTGCAACCAAAATTACCACGGGCTAGTCTAAACACCCAAGAACAACTCCCTAGTTGACAACTTAATCAAACGAAGCACGGAATAAATCCTACGAAAAAGACAAGAGGGCAACATGGCAAAATATCGCGCGAACTAACTTGCTCAAAAGCTAAAACTAATTGCACAGAAAAATCCTATGGATTTTTCTACCCCGGAAACATATAAAATATGTGGGGTTGCACAACAAAAATAACGCCACACGTAAATGCGAGATAAAGACCTAAACACGGAAAATAAACTAGCGGCAAATCCCTACACGCAAAAATACCAATGACCGCGCTAAAATACATAGGAAGACGGTTCCTAAAACATGGGCATTTCTAATACGGCATACGAGCTATCCGGACATGCACGAGGAAATAAAACGGGACGAAACCTATTGTAACAAAACGTAAAACTATGCATTCGGCATGCTAAACGGTGTCAAACAAATATGCAAGTTTTATAATCGGATTCTACGTGCAAAACTACACCAAAACCATATGCTACACGTCGCGATCCGATTTACGGAATAAAAGTTACGGTCATTTTAAAATGCCTATATCTCCTGAAAAAGAAAACAATTCGGGTTAAATCCTAAAGTATCTACTGGGCCGAATCTGACTACCTGGGCCTACTGCACACGGCGCAAGAGGACTATATTGCAACAGGGCGAGGGAGAAAGAGGGCAGGGGAGGACTACCTTGGCGGGGCGGCTTGGTCGGGCGGTGGAGCTGGGCCAACTAGGCCGAGGCGAGGCGCCAGCTGGGCCGGCGTTTGGGGGAGCGGATCGGGCCTGCTAGCGCTGAGGCCGGCCTGGCGAGCGACCAGGGCGGGCGGCTGGCGCTCGGCCTCGAGCACCCGTCGCGAGGCCATGGCGGCTCGGCTCAGCGGCAGGTTCCCGGCGAGGAACGGTGGCGAGGTGGCACCGGCGAGGGGTGGACAGGCCGCGGCAGCTGGCGGCACGATCCGGCCATGAGGCACCCGGATCTGGCTGAGGGGTCTGCAACGACGGGCTTGGCATCCCGGCGGCCAGGACGTTGATCCGGCGAAGGGATGCTCCGGCGCGGCGGCTGGGGCCCCGGCGGCGGCGGGAGGAGGCGGATCCGGGTGGCGGGAGGTGGCCCGGTGGCTCGGGGCCGGAGAGGTGGCGAGGCAAGCTCGCCGCGGCCATGAGACGAGCTCGGGAGGAGAGAGCACGGGCACGGGAGCTGCGGGAACAATGGCCTCGGGCTCCAAACGGGCTTGGGCGGGCCCAACACGGGCTCCGCGGGCCCGGCGGCTGGAGGTGGGAGGAGAGAGCAGGTGGGAGGCTAGGGTTAGGGGCGCGGATCCCGATGCAGGGGGGTTGGCTGTCTAAATAAATAGGAAGGGGGTCTATTTATAGAGAAAAGGGGGCTAGGTTAGCCGGAATTTCCTTCCGGATCCAACCGTGCGGTCGGATTCGGACGATTCCGAATGCGGGAACGGTTAAGTGGCCGTGTTGTGTAGATATCCAGAGACGAGAGGGAAAACGGGCGGCACGGCAACGAGTTTTAAAACACCGACAAACGTCCGACGATAGACCGAATACGGTGCCGCTACGGTCGACCGTTCGAGTACCAGACGGACTCCGATCGCGATGAAATTCGACAGGCGGCCTAGCTATAACTAATTACGACCGCATGCCAAGTTTCACCCCGATCGAAGAAAGTTTTACGCACACTTTTAAAAACAGGGATTTGACGATGCCGCGGGCGCGTGCGTGTGTGGTCGGGCTCAGAACGGACAACGACGAGAACCAGCAACTAACAACGGATGCAAGTTTTTGAAAACTGGCGGCAATAGTGATGCCGATGCAATGCAGATGATGCGCATGATGCGATGATTATGCGACAAAAGAAAATAGACACACGACGAAAACAGAATAGAAGGGGAATCTTCTGGAACGTCGGCCTCGGGCTGTCATAGTATCTCTCTTGATTCCACTAATGATTCTTTTAGACAAGTTAGACTTGAGCAAGAAAACGATGTATTGAAAGGGATTATAGATAGAGATGTCTTCAAGAGTCTTGTGGCAAGTAAGCAATTTGAGGAAATTGTGCGCAAGCAAGGAGGACATTGGAAGCAGCAAGGTGTTGTCTACTTCAACGTCGACGAAGATGTTTGGGAAGAAGGTCCATATCCCATTCCCAAGTTTGTTCCTCAAGAGGACAAGTATCCTACTCCTCCCAAGGGAACAAGCTCACGAGATGTCCTTCTACCACAAGACCACAAGGGCAAGGGAAAGATTCAAGAGGACATTGACTCATTTCAAGAAGAACCCCAAGCCAAGGTTGAGTGAGTTCCCAAGGACACTTCTAGCACTACATCATCTAGTGCTACCATAACTCCAAGGATCCCCATCAAGTTGATGTGGATCCCGAAGAGGAAGAACTAGAAAGTTCTTGAGGGGTGACTCCGTCAATGAAATTCACTCTTATTCATTTTGGCAAAAACTATATCCAATCAACCTCAACCATATGCATTAGTTCAAGGAGTCACACATTCCCTCAAAGGTGAGCAAGGGACAAGGTAATTAATGCATCTTTGGGCATCACCTCCCATGTACTTCACTCCATGTCCGTAGATATCCTTGCATTTGTTCCTTTTGCTTTGGGACTAACCCATGTAGGTGATAAGAGTAATAAACAACCAGGAATGCTCCCAACTGAAGATGAACTTCATCAACAATGAGCGTCCACCACTACTTCTCCTACTTGAAGTCTTCTATAACAAAACCCAAGGTTATTTTATCCCACCTATCGGAACCACGCCAAAAATCGTCGTGTTAACCTCTGCGTTTGATTTCCCTACCTTACCATCTACTTTACACTTGCATGTTTTACTTTTCGCTGCTATACTCTTAGATGTGCATGTGTAGGGTGTACTTGACTTGTCATAATTATGAAACTAGCCCACAACTTAAATTGGGAAAAGGCTACGTTTTTATTGGTCAAGTAGTCTAATCACCCCCTCTATACATACTTTCGATCCTACAAAACATAAACCCACAATTCATCGGATCCCAACAAACTCACCGCACAAAAAGTGATTACATACGATAGATCACCGCGGGAGTCGCGGTGACCTTGGCAACGAAGAACATAGAGAGTGAGATAGACATCTAGGTACTAACTACGGACCCGTAGGTCTATGGTGAACTACTCACACATCACCATGCGAGCAGCAAGGTTGATGTAGAGGCCCTTTGTGATCGATCCCTCCTTCGGCAGGGCACCGGAGCACGGCTCCATATGGGCACACGTCAGAATAGAAACTTGTGATGGCAGAAAAAGTGTTTCGGGAGGCTCTCTAGGGTTTGGGGATATTAGATAATTTATAACCCAGAGAACTAGAGCTTGAGGGATGGGAGGTGGCCCAAGCCATCAGGGTGTGGTCACCCCCATGGACGCGACCTGTTCGCTTGGGAGTGCCTCGTGCGCCTTGTGGTCTTCCTCCTAAGCTTCCAGTCCTTATTTTGTCCAGAAAAAATCATCAAAAAGTTTTGGGGTATTTGGACTTCGTTTGTTATAGTATCCCCGAAAATCCAAAAACATGTAGAAAATAGCAACTGACACTTGGCACTGGGTCAATAGGTTAGTGCTCAAAAATAATATAAATCAGCAAGTAAATCCTTAAAAAGTATCATAGAATGATAATATAATAGCATGAAACAATAGAAAATTATAGATACATTGGTGGTGTATCAATGGTATGTACCCTTCTTGGTGTATATTTGTCAAGAGCATCGAATAAACCAAAACTAGAAAGCATATTGAATTTGCAAAGGCACAAGAGGCTGCCCGAAAAGATATTGAAAGAGCCTTTGGGGTTTTGCAATCTAGGTTTGCCATTGTTCGTAGTCCTACTTGTTTTTGGGACAAGCAACCCCTCAAGAACATCATGACATGTTGTGTGATTCTTCATAACATGATCATCGAAGATGAGAAGGACATGAACTTGGAGTTCTTCTACGATAATGCCAGTAGTGTGTGAAGCGAGCTAGACAACCTTACCACATACAAGCAGTCCTTGAGACACACCGATAGATTGAAGATGCAAACACCCTCTACCAGTTTTAGTAGGATCTCATTGAACACCATTGGCAAAGGCATGGGCGATAAAAACCCATCATTTTTTAATTCATTTAATTTATGTGTGATTTGTATCATTGTTGTTTCGTGAAAATTCTTGTATTGAATTATTAGTTTAATTCGGTGATTTGAATAATTATTGTAATTTGGACGATTGTTATATTATAATATTCATATTTTACCTTATGTTGAATTCATAATTTTGTGTAATATGTATCATATGTGTCAAATTCAAAAAATGCCACGCGTTTTGCGGGCTCGCGGGTGCTGCGGCCAAATAGATCCCGCATAGCAAAACTGTAAAACAAAATATTCTGAAGGGTTCGCGATATAAGGGGTGTGCTAGAGATGCTCTTAGAACACCAATAATCTACCTTTGTAGTTTAATAATCTAGGAAGTGATTGTAAGCACGAGAAATTAAAACTTAGAAACTTGAGCAATTCATAGTTATGGAGACACGAACTTAAGCCACACCATTGTGTTAGTTGATGAAAATGAAATTGACATCACATGCACAGTCTTATACCCTTAAAATAATTCGAATCACATATTTTTACAACAGAAATTTTGAATACAGATTATGATATAAAAAATACTGAGATATGTATGTAAAAGGTGATTTAAGTTCACGAAAATAGGTACTAAATTTAACATGTTGTTACATACAAAAAGAGAATTACATTTTGAACTTGACTTCTGTAACTATTATTTATTTATAAATATGTTGTACAAATTTGACACACATCAGGGACTTATAGTTCAATGCAAAATTAAATGTATGCATATATAAAAATTTCAAGTTATGTTATGCAATGGTTTAGTAGGACATGAATGTATTTCATAAGTTATTTGGATCCATATTTTTCTTAGTTAACATTATTGCCATAATGTATAGTCTCTATTTGTGCCTTACTACTCAAAAATCGTGTTGCGGTATCGATGATTCGAAGCATACCCACACGTATTATCTGCACTTGCAAGATAATATAGACTAGAAAGATGATGTGATACACCTTCCCAGTGCCTATGAGGTGATTTTTGGCAATAGTCCGACCACTAACGTGATGTTGCGTCTTCCCCTCCCCTTCCCTCTTCGATCTCCCCTCTCCCCATTCCCATTCTCCTCATCTCCTATATGCTTGTCCGTGCGCTCTCCCCCGTCTTTCCCCATCTTGATCCCCTTTTGTGTTCTTCTCTCCTACTAGATTCCGTGGCAGCATCGCTCCTCCCAGCCAGTTCCTTAGCAACCTCTGTGACAGCCCGATGCCGACGTTTCAGAAGATTCCCCTTCTATTCCGTTTTCGCATGTGTATATTTTCTTTTGCCGCATCATCATCGCATCATGCGCATCATCAGCATTGCATCGGCATCTCCATTGCCGCCAGTTTTCAAAACTTGCATCCGTTAGTAGTTGCCGGTTCTCGTCGTTGTCCGTTCTGAGCCCGGCCGCACTCGCACGCGCCCGCGGCATCGTTCGAAACCCTGTTTTAAAAGTGTGCATAAAACTTTCTTTGATCAGGTTGATATTTGACGTGCGGTCTTATTTTAATATAGCTAGGCCGCCTGTCGAATTTCGTCGCGATCGGAGTCCGTCTGGTACCCAGACGGTCGACCGTAGCGGCACCGTATTCGGTCTACCGTCGGACGTTTGTCGGTGTTTTAAAATCGCGTTGTCGCACCGCACCGTTTCCCTCTCACGTCCGCATAGCCCATCTACACAGCCCATCAAACCCATCTAGCCACTTCCTCCATTCGTGGTCGTCAGATCGCGATCGGACGGACGAGTTCCACCCCACCATAGCCCAATCCTATATAAGCATCACCCCATAGAGAGACCCCTCTCACTTCACTAGGGTTACCCCTAGTCATTTTTGCAGCCACCCCCCTCAAAAAAACTCCACCTGCTAGCCCCATCTCCTCCCTCCCCGAAATCTCATCCCACGTCAGACCTGGACCATTGGATTTCCATCCAAAGGCCCAGATTCGTCAGCTTTCCCACCTACCGGACATGTCCGTGGTCAAGTCGGACATGTCCGGGCGACCACCGTGCAAAACAAATCCCTCCTTCCGCGAGCTCCTCCCGAGCCCGTGCCCGAGCAGAGCCGCCTCCAGCACCCTACTCGCGCCCTAGCGCCGCCGTTCCTCGCGGTCCTGACCTCGCCCGAGGCCAGATCCGGCCAGCCGCCGCCCGGATCCGCCGCCTGTGCCTCGCCCCGCTCCTCCTGCCGGTGCTCGCCTCCCCTGCAGCAGTGCCGCCGCTGCCTCCTCTCGTTCCCGAGCGGACGGGACGAGCCCGAGCGCCAGCGTCGTCCCGCTCGCATTGACCAGCGCGTGGCGCTAGCGCCACTAGCCGCTATGGCCCAGAGCGCCCCACCGCCGGCCCAGCACCAGGCCTGCCTCGCCCCTGGCCGCCTGGGCCTCCAGCGGCCCACTCCGGTGCCCTCCACCTCGCAACCCTCGGCCCAGCTCCCGCCGCCAAGCCAGGCCGGCCCAGGTATACAGCAGCCCCCAAGCCTTCTAAATTGCGCCCATGCGCTGTTTAGCTATTTTGCGCCCCCTGTTCGGCCCAGTAGTTGATTTAGGATTTAAATCCGGTTTTATTATCTCACGAATTTATTAGATTTAAACGTCCGTAACTTTTTACCCGTGTGTCAGATCGGAGCAAGTAATATATGTATTTCATGTAGAATTACGCGTAGATTACGAATTTACAACTTGCATATTTGTTTGAAGTCGTTTAGCGTGCCTAACGCCTAGTTTAGCGTGATGTACTATTATGTTTGCGTCCCGTAATATTTTTCGCGCGTGTCCGGATAGCCCGTATGCCTTAGATAAAATGTCCATATTTCAGGAACCATTTTTCCATGCTTTTTAGAGCGGTCATTTGTATTTTTGCACGTAGGGTATTGCCGCTAACTTATTTTCTCGCGTATAGGTTATATTCTCGCATTAATGTGTGGCATTATTTCGTGTTGCAACCCCGCATATTTTATATGTTTCCGGGGTAGAAAAATCCATGGGATTTTTCTGTGCAATTAGTTTTAGCATTAGAGCAAGTTAGTTCGCGAGATATTTTGTCATGTTGCTCTCTTGTCTTTTTCGTAGGATTTATTCCGTGCTTCGTTTGATTAAGTTGTCAACTAGGGAGTTGTTCTTTGATGTTTAGTCTAGCCCCTCGTATTTTTGGTTGCAATAGAAATGCATGTTTAGGTGTGGTTTGCTTGCTCTCAAGTTGCTAGAAATAGTGCTGATTTGGAGGAGCTGAAATATTTCTAAGTCTGGAATCTGTTATTATTTTGTTGCTGTTTTATTTTGCTTCTATCTTGTGATCTGTAGCTCTTTTGAGGTTGGTCCAATGGAGTTAGTTGTACCCCTTATGTTTCTTTAGCATGCTGTAAATTTTCATGCCATTTGGAGTCCTGTAGCTATAGGTTTTGCTGCTGTCAAGATAGCTTCAGATCAAAAACTGCACTTTCATGAGGTGTAATTTTCACTAAGTCCGAAATAGTGTGTGAGATGCCATTTTGTGACTTCTTTCCCTAGTGATTCATGATGCCATGCTAGTTGTTGTTAGTTTTTTGTAGTAGTGCTTCTTGCCCTCTTTCGTGTCATGCCTTGCTTGAGTTTATCGGAGTTGCGTAGCTCATAGTTGTGCGGTGTAGAAATTGCTATGTGGCTGATTTTGGCAGATTGTAGTGATATCTTGTATTGCTCGTAGTTGTTGAACCGTAGCTCCGATTTGACCATGTCCTACATGAAACTTGCTTAGAATCTCATGTAGTTTCATTTTCTCTTGATGGTTGTATGTTTTGAAGTGCTCGTGACCGTCGTTGCACACATATTGCATTCATGCCATCATATCTTGCGGTGTCCGTATCTTTTGAACCGTAGCTCCGTTGGAGATGTTCTCTATGCGTAAATTGCTTGAAATGACACGTAGAATCACGTGAACCTATTTGTTTTGCTGTTTAACAACTAATTGAATGCGTTAGTTCAGATCTGGACAGAATTGTAAATTATCATGTGAGGTCGTCTCGGAGATGCTATATGTCATTTCCGACCTCATTTAAAATGCCTAGATAGGTAGTTTAATTGCGCTTCACCTCTTGCCATGTTTAATCACATTTAATATTGCCGTGTATCTAATCGGGATAGAACTAAATAATTAAACGTGGAGTTTCGTCAATATGCCACTCGTTGCATATTGAACTTCACTTAATGTGTAGTGTTTGATTGTGTGAATTGTCTTGCCGTGACTTGTTTGCATTCAGCCTGTCCATGCATCATATGTGTTGTGCATCATGTGGTGTATTCGTGTGTTGATGCTTGTTTCCGGTTTGCTTCGTCTCGATAGAGTTCTGCAAGCGTGTCGGATGTGAGGACCCGTTTGACTACGTCGGTTCGTCTGCTTCACGGAGGCATTCTTCTTCCAAGCGGGATCTCAGGCAAGATGACCATTTCCCCAGATACCATTACTATCATTGCCATGCTAGTTTACCGTTTCTATCGATTATGTCTCGTTGCCTATCACATGTTAAATATCAACCTCTCAACAATGCCATGAAACCTTCAACCTGTTCAACCTAGCAAACCACTGATTGGCTATGCTACCGCTTGCTTAACCCTGTGTTAGCGTTGCTAGTTGCAGGTGCAGTTGCTTCCATGTGAAAACATGGGTTCCTTGTTATATCACCATATTAAATGCTATTTAATTTAATGCACCTATATACTTGGTAAAAGGTGGAAGGCTCGGCCTTTCTAACCTGGTGTTTTGTTCCACCTTTGCCCCCTTAGTTTCCGGCTACCGGTGTTATGTTCCATAATTGAGCGCTCCTAACACGATCGGGGTTGTTATGGGGACCCCCTTGGTAATTCGTTTTAGATTAAGACTGGTCTGGCAAGGCCCAACATTGGTACTACATTTGCCTAATCACCTAATAAAATTGCATAGGACTTTCCGGACCCCGAGGATAATTTAATCAACCCCCCCGGGCCAGGGCTCCGCATGAGTGTTGGTCCACCCACCTAGCAGTCGGCGGTGCCACCTCGGGGCAACTCGAGGTTTGGCTACCATCCACTATGCATAGACGGTGTGTCCTGAGAACGAGATACGCGGCTCCCATCGGGTTCATCGACACACCGGGTGGCTTTGCTGGATTAGTTTTACCTTTGACGAGATATCTTGTGCATCGGGATTCCGGTGATGCTTTGAGTAATCTCAGAGTTGAGGTTTTCCACTAGGGAATCCGACGAGATCGCGAGCTTCGTGATTGAGGATTTCTATGCGGCTTGTGGTAATTTGTGATGGACTAGTTGGAGCACCCCTACAGGGTTAAATCTTTCGGAAAACCGTGCCCGCGGTTATGTGGCAACGTGGAAACTTTGTTTAACACTGGTTCTAGATAACTTGAAATTAACTTAATTAAAACATACCAACTGTGTGCGTAACCATGACTGTCTCTTCCGTGAGATCCTTCTCCGATCGAGGACACGGTGGGGTTATGTCTGACGTAGGTAGGTGTTTAGGATCATCCATTTGATCAACAGTAGTTCACGTCTGTAATGCGTAGATCTTCCCCCTCTTATTTCTTGTACTCGTAAGTTAGCCACCAAATATATGCTTAGTCACTGCTGCAACCTCACCACTTAACCATGCCTCACCCACTAAGCTTTGCTAGTGTTGATACCTTTGGAAATGAGATTGCTGAGTCCCCTGTGGCTCACAGATTACTACAACACCAGTTGCAGGTACAGGTAAAGGTTCCTTGACGCGAGCGCGTTGATTGTTCATTTGGAGTTGCTTCTTCTTCTACTTCTTCATCGATCTAGGATGGGTTCTAGGCCGGCAGCGTGGGATAGCAAGGATGGACGTCGTTCTTCTTTTGTCGTTTGTTTTTCATCTCATCCTAGGTTGGACCCCCTTTGCCTGTTTTACAAGTTCTTCCTTCAATTGCTGACCGCCATTTGCGAGTTCGCATCTCACCTCCCACTCCGTGGCCTGATTTCGCTTTGAATTCTCTCCTCCAAGGTGTTTGCCTTGTTGAGTCGAGTGTTGCTCCTAGTTGTATCTCTCCATGCCTTGTATAGAGATGTTGTTTAAGAGAGGTCGGAATCCTTTTGAGCACAGGAATCAAGTTCATCCTGCATCAATGTAAATAGGGGACACCTAGGAATGTAGCATGTCTAGGACTCCAGGAAGTTCATCGCCTAGAATTGCCTAGGCATGGGTTGGGTATTGACACTGATCGCATGATGTTCCAGCCAAATCTTATCAGCTCCAGAAAAGCTCATGTAATTCTCATGTAAAATTAAATCTTCTAAGGCTAAATCTCGAGATCTTGTGAATAGTTTGGATATATCTGATAGTATAGTTGTTACTTCGTGATGATCCTTGGGAGGGTTGTGGCTAATGTGGACCGATGAGTTGCAAGTATCTATTTACGGTGCTTCTTTTCATGTTAATTTAGCTAATCTTGTCCATAGGGCCTTGGGTGTAGAGTTTGGGTTAGTTTGCATATATGGTGACCCATACCATTGCCAAACTAAATCTATACGTAGAACACATTGCAAATTTTGTGTATGATAACCCTTGCAAGCCTATGATCTGTATAAGTTACCATAATGATATCATTTGTGATATAGACAAGTGCAATGCCAATGTATATTGTTACGTATGTCTACTATTCGGTCTATGATCAAACACTGTGGTTTCTCTCACATTGGTTAAAGTGGCTCTGCGTATACTCGGTGCAATAGGCAACACACGAGTAATCAACGCTTGGATTGTTTTCTTATTAATCATGATTGGTGTGCTTGTTATCCCAATATTAAAGTTCTTAAATTTCCCATCATTCTTAATGGTCATGCTCCTATTTTCATCTCCACCTATGGTAAAAAAAATCTAAACCTAAGCAAACTTTTAAAATTGAAAATTGGTGACTGCTTGAGGAATATTTATGTGTGTATGCTAAACTTGCCTAGAATAGTGCTAGGTCTTCCGCTTTTTCTGCAAAACATCTTCTCTTGCACGATCATTGAAAATGTGGTGCAAAAAGAAAAGAAAAACTATTCAACAGGAATTGCAAGAGCTGGACAGTAAAATAAATCATGTCCAAATGACCCCTCTTCATTAGCAAGATCATCCTAGAAAATTCTTTGATTCTTAGGTATGAACAAGACCTTTCGAGGAAAAAAGGAAAAATAAACAGGCTACGGATGGAGATAGAAACAATAGGTTTTTAAAACAAGTTGTTCTTAAGAGAAGAAAGAGGAACAGTGTATATTCCATTAAGGATGAAAATGATGTGATCCACTTCAAGCCTAATCTTATTGCCAACACCTTTGTGAATTATTTAAGATTCATTTTCATTTATGCTAATATGAATGTTGTAAGACCTTCCCTTGGTACACAACCTCCTACTAATTCTGTAGATCCAACATACTCAATTCCATACAAGCATGAAGTCTTGCAGATTCTTATAGAAAGAAAGTCAAATGCTTCGCCTGGTCTTGACGGATTGAAGGAGTTTTACCTTGCTACTTGGGATTGTATTTGTGGTGACATTACTAATTTTGTTGTTAAAATTTCTACAAAACATATATTCTTGTCTCCCCATATTACTGGCACTAATATAGCTCTTATTCCCAAGAAGTCGATCCCTCAAGTTTCCCAATGATTATAGACATGTTAGCCTTTGTAATGTCATTTACAAGACCATTGCTAAATCTCTAGCTAATGGGCTCAAACCTCATCTAGCTGATTATATAGATCTTACCTAGCAAGCTTTCATTGAAGAATGTAGAATTAGTGATAACATCATCATTGCTCAAGAGACTACTCATATTTCGCTTAGATCTTTGAAACATCATTCTTTCATGCTTAAACTTTATCTTGCTAAAGCTTTTGACCACATACAATGGAATTTCATTGTCTCTACTCTTGCACATAAATGGTTGCATGGTCATGTAAAAAAGTTTGATCTATGCTTGCATTTCTTCTCCTACTTTCTTTGTCATCATCGATAGCCAGCCTTCGCATAAATTGAAAAGTCATAGACATATTCGACAAGGATGACCTCTCTCTCCATATCTTCATCTGCTTGCCATTAATGAATTTTCTCTTACTCTTAATGATGCCATGTCTGCTAATCATCTTGAGGGTATTATTCTTGGGACAAATTTCCCTCCTGTCCACTCTCTTCTCTTTACATACTATCTTATGGTTCGTGGACAAGACATTTTACAAGAAGCAAGCTCCATGGCCCGAAACATCCAAAATTTCTATGACATTTCATGTCAAACTCCAAATTGGCCCAAATCTGCAATTCTATTTAGTACCCATGTTAATCAAGCTATGATTGTTGGTATTAAAAACTTCAATACAGTTCTTTGGATGGATATCAATTTCACTCACTTGGCCACTTGGGTCACCCTCATATTCTCCCTACTAAAATAGAGTTCCTTCTTATAACTTTGTACTTGACAAATTTTTAGCAAAGCTTACTTCTTATATTGTATATCTAAAAAAATTCACCAAAAAATACACTACTAAGCTCAATGTTATTATTAGGATTTTTGGTGGACAGGAATCAGGGAGAAAAATTCAACTAAAAGCCTTTGCCTTAGAGCATGGAAAGATATTTATACCCCAAGCAAGAAGGGGGGTGGACATAATAAATCTCCAAGCTATTAATGAGTACCTTATTCTTGTCGTTGCATAGAGATTAGCAAACTCTCCCAACTCACATTTGTATCATGTCCTCAAATCCGAATATCTTTCGGATTCATCTGTTTGACTATCACTTCTTCTACTCCGAAATCTGCTTTTTGACCTTCTATTCTCAAGATGCTACCTAAATTAAAAGCCCATTCTTTCTACAAAATTACTAAAGGGAGTGCCTCTATATGGAGCACTGCATGGTGTTCTTGTTGGGACACTATTCACCATCTCATTATCTACCAAATTACTAAAGGGAGTACCTCCCCTATGGAGCACACCTTGCTTCATTTATCCTGCTAAGGTTAATGATTTCCGCCTTCCTCAATAAAAAGCTTGGAATAACACTTATTCACACTGTTTTTCAAGAACCTTTGGCATTTGTTATTACTCAAAACCCTATTTTCAATTATGATAGCCCTGATATTCTCTATTGGGATCTTACTCCAAGTTGAAAATGTACTTCAAAATCTACTTACAAATTATGCTTGCAGGATACCTGTTGGGGATATAACCCACAGCGTGACCCGCCATGGGATGACCCGTCTTTTTAAGACCAGTCCAAAGAACAAGACATGTATAAACACAAGGCCCAACGGGCGGCTCATCCTGCAGGATGAGTTAAACAATTACCTGGTAGGCCGGCTCAAGAAGAAGACTCAAGAAGCTTTCCTGCTTTGCATAACAAGATGAGTAAAAATTAGAGTGACTAAGTCACGGGTTGCAATATGACCCGGACTCTGTTGTAATCTCAGGGCCTCAACCTATATATAAAGGAGAGCCCTTGAGGTAGAGAGGACAATTTAGAAATCCTCGAGAGCTAGGTTAGCGATTCCTCACCCTTGTAATCGAGATCTTCATCAATAAACACCAAAATTGGACGTGGGCTTTTACCTCCATCGGAGCGGCCAAACTTGGGTAAAGCCTTGTATCTCGTTTCCCGATCAACCCCATCCAAGCAACCACCTAGTTGCCATGGCTCCTAGACTTAGTCTTATCGCGAGGACATTTGTCATGACAAAACCAAGACAATACCCATTCCCATCCAAGAAATGCACCTACTCAGTTTTCATTGGATGTTAAAGACCTTTTTAAACAAGTTTGGAGGCAAAATTGATGCCACCCATAGTCCAAACTTCTGATTGGACGCTTTTGAGAAAAGCTCTTCCCACATGCTTGAGGGATCAACGTTTTTCACTTCATATCTCCAAATTGTGTTGTCGATGCAATAAGGATGACAATGAAATGCATCTCTTCTTTCTTTACGACTTTACTATAGATGCTTGGTTTTTTCCATTCGTGGTATATTAAAATTGATCACATGGCTCAAAATCATTCCTCTACGGAAAGTGTTGGGGATATTGCTTATTAAGTGACCCGCCCAATATGGGCCGGGTTACTAGTAAGGCGGTTCATCCTTTGACTCATTTGGGCCTCAGCCTGGGCGGTTTAAGGCCGCAAGATGGTTGTGATTTGTGGAAGGTCTCTGGGTTTTGCAAGACGGCGACTCAGAGGCCGCGGTGGTCACGATTTGTAAAGAGGAAGGGACTCTTGTAAAACCCTAAAGCCTCGACCTCTATATAAAGGCGAGTTTGAAGGGGGATAGGCAGGTTAGAAATCATCGAGTGCTAGGTAAGGCGAGTTACGCCTTTCTTGTAATCGAATCCACATCAATACACGCCAAGCAGGACGTAGGCTATTACCTCCACGCGAGGGGCCGAACCTGGGTAACCCGCTGCGTTCCTCCTGTTCAACCCCTTTGAGTCGCCACCAAAGTGCGATGGTTCCCATACTAAGTCCTTTCACGAGGACATCTGCCGTGACAAAACCACGACAGAAAGTGTTATTCTTAGCCTGCTTAACATGAATCATCCCTATGCATGTGTTCCTCACATTCTAAATTTATGTGGTACTTGTGGAAAGCGAGAAATGATTGTCTCTTTGATAGGAGAACCTCTTCACCTCATCATATTCATATGGCCGCTAATGATTTGACTGACCGGAACAATTCTATGTTGATTTCCTCTAATCAAAAGCAAGATGATGTTCAAGATCATACTTGGGATGCTAGCAATGGAATACCTTCTCAAGGCCCCATACCCTCACGACCGATCTCTTATTGCAGGAACTAAAGATTAACTTGATGCAACTTTTAAATGTACAAAAAATTCAGATCTTCCTTTTGGAACAAGATATTGGATTTTTTCTTAGATTTTTGCAACATCAAACGAAGTAAATGTATAGATTCAAGCCTCTGCTCCAGGCACCACCTCCCCTTTTCATGCAGAGCATCTTGCTCTTCTCCTTGTTGCACAGGTCGCCCATCGCCTTCGGATCTCTCGTCCTACATTTCTTACCAATCATCTCTCTTTACCAAAATCAATGGGAAATAGAAGAATTTCAGTTGATTCTTCTCCTTGGACAATCAGAAATGTTTGGCTAATTTCTTCTCCTATACACATGAACTTCATTCACATGTGTTCCATATATCCAAAGAGATAAATGGCATATATCCAAAGCAAGCTCCATTCGATCAGAAGAAATGCCACAACCCTTCATGCCTCCTTATATACTGATGATGTCACTATTGTTCCGAAACCCATGAAGGAGGACGTTTGCTTTTTTGCCTCCATCCTTGCTACCTTTGGAGAGGTCACATGTCTGGTCACCAATTGCAGCATAAGTCTGGTGGCTCCAATCCGTTGTGCTGGTCTCGATCTCCCTGATATCATGCATCACTTCCGAGCCATGCTCACAAAATTTCCCATGACATACTTGGGGTTGCCACTTCCGGTGAAGAGACTCAAGGTTGTCCACTTTATGCCTCTGGAGGACAAAATTGCTCACAAGCTTGCGCCTTGGATTGACCATCTGATGGCTGCCCCTGGGAGGACGGTTCTCGCGAAAGCGGTCCTCACTGCCATAGCCATTTACAACATGAATTCGCTAATCCTGCCGGGTGAGGTGATGAAGCTTACTGACGCCCTGCGACGTGCTTTCCTTTGGGCTAGCTGTGACAAAGTAACTGGTGGCAAGTGTAAGATCAACTGGGAGCGGGTTTGCCGTCTTAAGTCCATGTGCGGGCTGGGAGTCCTAAAACTGAGCAAATTTGCCACCGCGCTACGGTTGAGGTGGCTTTGGAACGAGTGGGCGGTCCCGACAAAGCCGTGGCTGGGGTTGGGCATTCCTTGCAACGAGGCCGACAGGGACCTTCTCGCGGCGGCAACAAAGGTAACGATTGGTAATGGGGCTAAAGCTTGCTTCTGGACGTCCCCTTGGCTTGACGGTCTACGGCCAATGGACACCCCTCCTAAAATCTTCCTGATTTCCAAAGGAAAAACTTGCTCTATGAGGAAGGCCCTCACTAATGATCACTGATTATCACAAGTTGATATTACAAATGGAATCACCACCGAGTATATTAAGGAGTTTGCTACCCTTAAAAGAGTTTGGAGGCGATAACCATGGACCACGACATACAAGACATGATCACGTGGAAGTTTACCAAGAGCGGGATCTACTCCACATCCTCGGCCTATACGCTACAGTTTGAAGGGCGCACCTCCACGCCACTCATAAAGACCGCCTGGAAGGTTTGGGCTACACCAAAATGCAAGTTATTTGCTTGGCTGATCATCCACAACAGAGTTTGAACAGCGAACATGCTACATCGAAGGGGGTGGCCAATCCAAATTGGGTTTGTGCCCTCTTTGCAGCCAAGTTCAAGAGAGAGCACCACATCTTCTGTTCCAATGCCCATACTCGGTTGCGGTTTGGAATGCGGTAAAAGCGAAGACCGGCCTGGGCGATGGTTGTGATTTGTGGAAGGTCTCTGGGTTTTGCAAGACGGCGACTCAGAGGCCGCGGTGGTCACGATTTGTAAAGAGGAAGGGACTCTTGTAAAACCCTAAAGCCTCGACCTCTATATAAAGGCGAGTTTGAAGGGGGATAGGCAGGTTAGAAATCATCGAGTGCTAGGTAAGGCGAGTTATGCCTTTCTTGTAATCGAATCCACATCAATACACGCCAAGCAGGACGTAGGCTATTACCTCCACGCGAGGGGCCGAACCTGGGTAACCCGCTGCGTTCCTCCTGTTCAACCCCTTTGAGTCGCCACCAAAGTGCGATGGTTCCCATACTAAGTCCTTTCACGAGGACATCTGCCGTGACAAAACCACGACAGTTGGCGCCCACCGTGGGGCCTGCGCACGGTGGAGTTGAGTTCTCAAAGGGAGCCCTACCACGGTTTGGGAGTTATGCGACGGCGCTAATGACTTGGAGCCGACGCGGCATAGCCTACATCGACAACCAGCGATGGGGACCTGAAGCGAATTCTCTCGAATCAGGCTACAGGGTCCCCTTCGGCAAGATCAACGTCTTCATCGGCATGATCGGGTCATCTGTTCCTGAGCCGGACATCTCCTCCGACATCGTCGAGCCGGCCAGGTACGTTCATCCAGTCATAACACGGAATCTGACCCACCCGGTCTTTGTGGGTTTCACGCAGGGGTCGGAGGACCCAGAGCACGCGGCAGCTCAGGAGGTTACCCCCTTCAACTCTGACGATGAATCATCCATGGGCGATTCAGATTCCATCCAGTCCCTCCACGGAGACGGTCTCGGAGGCTTGTCATTGGCCATGGATCCGGAAATCCTCGATCGAACCCGCCGCCAGATCGCCATCTACATGGCCGGGGCGACTCAACCCGCACAGAACCCCGCTGGAGGCGATGGGACCGGCGGGACATCCAGAAGCGCGTCAGCAGTCCTGGTGGATTTAGCGGCGGAAATCACAAGACTAATGTCAAGCCCCCTCACGCCAGAGAACCAAGAAGAGATAAACGCGGAGTTAGCAAAGCTGAGGGAGGCGGTGACAAAGGCCCATCAGGATGCTGAGACGGAGTCCGCCAGGATGGAAACTCGACAAGCCCAGATTGCGGCCGAAAGGATGCGATTGAACACCGACAACTGGCGGCTTGAAAGACAGCAGCGCGCGTCCGACGCCGTCCATCAGCGGAGACACCAGGGTCGCCTGCCCCATGATCTCAATCCGACTCGCCTATTCGACACTCCCCAAACACCCGGGATGGGAGCCGCCCCAGCAGGAGGGCTGGGCCGCCCTCCTAACCCGCCGATTCAG
Organism: Hordeum vulgare subsp. vulgare; assembly: GCF_904849725.1. NCBI lineage: Eukaryota > Viridiplantae > Streptophyta > Magnoliopsida > Poales > Poaceae > Hordeum > Hordeum vulgare. Next base: position 473,283,361 of record NC_058520.1, read on the forward strand.
CCGACTGAGGGTCAAATTCCTCGTTTCCGTACCCCTCGAGGCCACTTCTCTAACCCGGTGGATAACGTGCTTGCCGCAACTCGCCATCTGGAGTCTCTTCCGATCCACGGCAACACCCCAGCTGAGATCGAAGCAAGGAACGCCATCGAGATGTTGAAAACGGCGGTGGTCCAAAACGCGCAGTTCTCACACAGCCCCAAGCGATTGCACTTCAACCCCCAGGCGAGCTATACCAGGAGTAGGCCGGAGGATCAGCCAGCCGTAGACAGTGCCCCGCGACACTTCCCGCAGGACAACCCGCCCGAGCGGAACCCGCCGGGCAGAGGTCCACCCAACATTCAAGAGGCTCAGACTCCTCCCGCGGGGACCGGAGGGCGAGTTGGGGTGCCCTGCTTGTCCCTGGCTCTTCGAAACGAAAGAATGCCCAAGGATTTCAAAGGACCAAGAAAGGTGCCTAATTACACACCAAATCTCGAACCAACATCTTGGATCGAGGGCTATGAGATCGCCATGGACATGCTCGACGTAAACGAGGCGGTTTGCGCCAGATATTTCACCATGATGCTCGAGGGATCGGCGCGCACTTGGTTGAAAAACTTACCCCCCAATTCTATCCAGTCCTGGGCCGAGCTGAAGGAGCGTTTCATCAAAAACTTTCGGGGAACCTGTAAACGGCCGATGACGATCGTCGACTTGCAACACTGCGTACAACGCCCGGATGAGTCGGCGCACCATTGGTCGCGGCGAGTCACGGAAATTATCCATTCATCGGATGGCATCACGGCAGCGCAAGCTGTGCTTATCCTCGAGCACAACTGCCACTATGAACCGCTAGTCCAGAAATTGGGGCGACTCAAACGGAAAGTTCAGGATATGGGCGAGCTGATGGATACCCTCACTAGGTACGCCGAGGCCGATAATACCAAGGATCCCGGCGAGGATGGTAAGGGTAACTCGCCCAAGAAGGGCGATTCAACCAAAAACCACACCCGCCTCCAAGGCCGCAATCGTCACAACCAGGGGACCAACGGCAAGCGTAGGCCACAGGAGGAGCCCTCGGATCTGGTTGCCAACACCAACGCCAATGACGGCAAAAAGAAGAATCGAGGCTTCAGTGGGAAAAGGCCGCGTAATTACGAAGAGCTATTCAAAGGCCCTTGCCCGCACCACGCCACGGCCGACGGCCCGGCGGGCCACTCTTGGCAGAACTGTTTCGTGATGCGAGAATTTCGGGCCGAGGCAATCAAGAAGAGCCAAAGCGAAGATCCGAACCGTCGCCAGGACCAACTCGCCGCGCCCAATCAAAGGCACAACCCCTTCGGCGGTTTTCCCGAACAAGAGGCACAGGGGGGCCCGCAGCCAGGCGGCGGCCAGTACCCGGTGCACCACCAACGGCGGTACAACCCGCCGGGAGTTCTCCAGCAGCCGCCCCCACAGGGGGCTCCGCAGGACCAGGATGACCATGGGGGCTTCCGCAACAATCCTAAACAGCTAAGTAATGGGCAGTACCATGTTTTCACCACTAATGCTTGCAGGTGTGATAAAAAGGTAAATCACCGGGCGTACAACGTAATTGAGCCGGCAGTTCCCAGATATCTCCACTGGTCCGAACAGACCATAACATGGAGCAGACAGGATCACCCGCCGAGGATAGATAACCCGGGCGACCTGGCATTAGTCGTGGCTCCCCAAGTGGGGGGCTACACTCTATCGAAAGTACTAATGGATGGCGGCAGCAGCATTAATATCCTATACTTCGACACCTTCCGGAGGATGAATCTATTAGAGAAAGACTTGATGCCTTCAACCACGGTCTTCCACGGCATCGTCCCGGGAAAATCGGCTTATCCCATAGGCCGGGTCAGGCTCTCAGTAGCATTTGGAACTGCGCAGAATTACAGGTCGGAGTCTCTGGTCTTCGAGGTGGTCAAGCTAAAAAGCCCGTACCATGCGCTGTTCGGGCGACCGGCTTACGCTCGCTTCATGGCCCGCCCGTGCTACGTCTACCTCAAGCTCAAAATGCCTGGTCCTAAAGGGCCCATCACGATTGACGGAGATAGAAGAATTGCAAAGGAGTGTGAGGAAGGAGACGCGGCCTATGCGGAAGTCGCCTGCGCGGCGGAAGAGCTCAAAAACCATCGGGCCAATGTTGACCCGGCAGACATGTCACCGCTCAAGAAGCCGACTACAGATTCCGAGTCGCCCCTCAAGTTCAAACCAACGGATGACACGAAGACAGTCGACTTCGTCCCTGGCGATTCATCCAAGCAGTTTACTATTGGAACGGGTCTGGACCCCAAATAGGAAAGCGCGCTCATCGAATTCATCCGTGAGAATCGGGACATCTTCGCATGGAAGCCCTCTGACATGCCGGGTGTACCGAGAGAATTCGCTGAGCGCCATCTTAATATTGACCCAAAATGCAAACCTGTCCAACAATACCTTCGCAGGTTTAACGAGGAGCGACGGAAGGCGATTGGAGAGGAAGTCGCCCGTCTTTTAGCCGCCGGGTTCATCGTGGAAGTCTTTCACCCCAAATGGCTAGCTAACCCGGTGTTAGTACTCAAGAAGAATGGCACGTTCCGTATGTGTATTGACTATACGAACCTCAACAGAGCTTGTCCCAAGGATCCTTTCGCTCTTCCCGCATCGACCAAATCATTGACTCGGTGGCGGGGTGCGAACGATTGTGCTTTTTGGACGCCTATTCAGGTTATCATCAGATCAAAATGGCTGTGGAAGATCAGGAGAAGACCGCCTTCTAACCCCCTTCGGGGCCTTTTGCTATGTGTCCATGCCGTTCGGGCTCAAGAGCGCAGGGGCGACTTACCAACGCTGCATCCAGAATTGTCTTCATAACCAAATTGGCCGCAACGTCCATGCCTATGTTGACGACATTGTGATCAAGACCCGCCGGGAGGAGACACTTCTGGAAGACCTTAAGGAAACCTTTGATAATTTACGGGTATATCAGATGAAGTGAAATCCTACCAAGTGCGTTTTCGGCGTACCTGCGGGAAAACTACTAGGTTTCTTGGTATCGGAGCGCGGCATCGAGGCTAACCCGGACAAAATTGAAGCGGTTACTTCCCTCGGCAAGCCGACGAATGTTAATCAAGTTCAGCGATTGGCGGGTCGTATTGCGGCTCTCAGTCGTTTCGTGAGCCGCCTCGGAGAAAAGGCGATTCCTCTTTATCAATTGTTGAGAAAGTCCGACCGATTCGTATGGACAGAGGAGGCTGACGAGGCATTTCAGGCCTTGAAACATCAATTGGTTAACCCGCCGGTCCTGGCGGCCCCGACTAAAAGGGAGCCTATGCTCCTGTATATCGCCGCGAATTCCAAAGCGGTCAGCGTGGCTGTGGTCGTCGAAAGAAAGGAGGAAGGAAAGGAATACCCGGTGCAACGCCCGGTGTACTTTATCAGTGAGGTGTTAACTCTTTCCAAACAGCGATACCCACATTGGCAGAAACTGGTCTATGGGGTGTTCATGGCGAGTCGAAAGCTTAAACATTATTTCCAGGAACACCCGATCACCGTGGTCAGTTCCGCGCCCCTCGGTGACGTCATCCGAAACCGCGAGGCAACAGGGCGAATCGCCAAATGGGCAATAGAACTTGGGTCGCATCACATACAATATACCCCCCGCACGGCCATCAAGTCCCAGGCACTAGTTGATTTCGTCAACGATTGGACGGAGCTTCAGGCTCCGGAAGATCGGCCTGACCTTACCTATTGGACTATTTATTTTGATGGATCCAGGCAGTTGGAGGGCTCGGGGGCGGGTGTGGTGTTGATATCCCCTCAAGGAGATAAGTTCTGCTACGTTCTCCGGCTCATGTTCCCTTGCACAAATAATGCGGCAGAATATGAAGCTCTGCTTCACGGTTTGCGACTGGCAAAAGAGATGAACCTAACCCGAGTCAGATGCTTTGGGGATTCAGATTTGGTGGCGCAACAGGTTTCGGGCACCTGGGACTCTCGAGATCCTATGATGGCGGCTTACAGGCGAGCTATATCTGACGTGGCGGGCTATTTTCATGGGTACCAGGTTGATCATGTCGATCGGCGACTCAACGAAGCAGCTGATGCCCTCTCGCGACTCGGCTCACAGAGAAAACCGGTCCCCCCTAATGTTTTCTTGGATGCCTTGCATAAACCGTCTGTGACTGTACCCACGGAGGAGGAATTGGCGATACCAGATCCCGAGTCTCAGCTTGTGGCGGCTCTCCATGTCACTCCGGATTGGGCTCTTCCTTATCTGGCTTATCTCGCTCGAGGCGAGTTACCCACTGATGAAGTTTTGGCTCGCCAGATTGTTCGGCGTAGCAAGTCCATGGTCATCATTAATGGCGAGCTATATAAACGAAGTGCTTCAGGGGTCTTTCAGCGGTGCGTCTCTTCCGAGGAAGGATGCATAATCCTAAATGACATCCATTCTGGAGATTTCGGGCATCACGCCGGGTCACGTTCTTTGGTATCAAAAGCCTTTCGACATGGTTTCTTCTGGTTGACGGCTCACGCAGATGCAGAAGATATAGTACGGCGGTGTGAGGGGTGCCAACGATATGGGAGACAGGCTCATGTGCCGGCTCAAGAATTGAGGATGATTCCCATTACTTGGCCTTTCGCGGTCTGGGGGCTGGACATGGTCGGTCCCTTTAAGATGTCCTCCAACAAGAAAACTCACTTATTGGTGGCGGTTGATAAGTTCACTAAATGGATTGAGGCGGAACCTGTTGGGGCTTGCGATGCGGAGACTGCGGTCAAATTTCTGAAAAAGCTGATTTTCCGTTTTGGATATCCACACAGTATTATCACGGACAATGGTACTAACTTGTCCCAAGGAGCGATGCTGGATTTTTGTCGCCGTGAACATATCCGGCTTGATATTTCTGCAGTTGCTCACCCGCAGTCAAACGGGCAAGCAGAGCGGGCGAATCAGGAAGTCCTACGAGGGATTAAACCTCGCCTCATGGTTCCCCTGGAAAGAACTCCAGGGTGTTGGGTTGAGGAACTACCTTCGGTATTATGGAGCATCCGGACCACCCCGAATCGATCCACGGGGTTCACGCCTTTCTTTTTGGTCTATGGAGCAGAAGCTGTCCTTCCTACCGACATAAGACATGATTCTCTTAGAGTCGCCGCATATGTGGAGCAAGATAATGAGTTGGCGCGTTAGGATTCCTTGGATGCCTTGGAAGAGGCGCGTGACTTAGCGGCGGCTCGTTCAGCTATCTATCAGCAAGATCTGCGGCGTTATCATAGTCGTCGGGTTAAGAGTCGGGCTTTCCAGGAGGGCGACTTGGTACTTCGTCTGATACAAGATCGGGCAGGCATGCACAAACTCTCGCCCCCTTGGGAAGGGCCTTTCGTCGTCAGCAAGAACCTCCGCAATGGCTCTTACTACTTGATGGATCTTCGGCCTGATCGACCGACTACGGAGGCTGAGTCAACTCGCCCTTGGAATATTACCCATTTGCGGCCTTACTACACTTGAGTTCTTAAAAACTCCATGCTTTGTAAGTTTTTCAGTTTCATTATGAAGTAATAAAATGTTCCCCGACTTGGGGGCTTCTTCCTTAAAAAAGAGCAATTTGTGTCATCCTGTTGCGACCTTATGAGCCGACAGAACATGCATTTAGGGTGGGTGCACGAGCTTTTTGACTCGCCTCCCCCTGTCGCGACCGTATGAGCCGACGAAACCTGCATTTAGGGTGGGTGCACGAGCTTTCTGACTCGCCTCCCCCTGTCGCGACCGTATGAGCCGACGAAACCTGCATTTAGGGTGGGTGCACGAGCTTTCTGACTCGCCTCCCCCTGTCGCGACCGTATGAGCTGACGAAACCTGCATTAAGGGTGGGTGCACGAGCTTTCTGACTTGCCTCCCCCTGTCGCGACCGTATGAGCCGACGAAACCTGCATTTAGGGTGGGTGCACGAGCTTTCTGACTCGCCTCTCCCTGTCGCAACCGTATGAGCCGACGAAACCTGCATTTAGGGTGGGTGCACGAGCTTTCTGACTCGCCTCCCCCTGTCGCGACCGTATGAGCCGACAAAACCTGCATTAAGGGTGGGTGCACGAGCTTTCTGACTCGCCTCCCCCTGTCGCGACCGTATGAGCCGACGAAACCTGCATTAAGGGTGGGTGCACGAGCTTTCTGACTCGCCTCCCCCTGTCACGACCGTATGAGCCGACGAAACCTGCATTAAGGGTGGGTGCACGAGCTTTCTGACTCGCCTCCCCCTGTCGCGACTGTATGAGCCGACGAAACCTGCATTAGGGGTGGGTGCACAAGCTTTCTGACTCGCCTCCCCCTGTCGTGACCGTATGAGCCGACGAAACCTGCATTACTGGTGTTAAGGTTTGAACTTGGAGGTTTTTTCTATCCTCTGCATGTTTTTTGAAACTAGTTGCAGTGTCTTTTATGTTCCCAGATGATATGTTCAGAGGTCTGTCCTTGGCGGATTAAGCATTGCAGAAGATTTTTATAAAGGCGGATCAAATATTTCAAACCGCTTCAAAAGCGGTATGAGGTTGTCTTTTTTGGCAGAAGGGGTCATCAAAAGATAGTATTAACTATTACATGGTTCATGGGCCAAATTCGAGAAAGGTCTACTTCCCTAAATCCTGGCGCGAGCTTTGACCGGCTTCGATTTGTAAATCGCCCAAGACCCAATTGCACTTGGACAAAGAAGCAAAATCATCTTCATCGGTCAAGATGGATGCCAGGTCTGCTTCCCAGTCGAAGGGGTTCTTGGGTCGCCGAGGGATTAGGTTGGTCATCACGAAGGTTGGCGGGCTGATTTTCTTATTCTTACCATCGTAAGCCGCCTGATATTTTGTTAAGTCAAGGCTGGCGGCGAGTTGAGTTGCGGCCAGCCGAGAATCTTTGACAACCTTCTGGTAGTCTTCTTCCACGAACTCCGAGCCGTCATCTTTAAGCTGAGGGAAGCCGGTAGCTACTTCTTCCAAATTAATTTCCGGAGCGTACGCCAAGCAGCGACTCAGAGCCGTCAGGACACCCTTCCGGGCGGCTGACCGGGTTAACTCGCCGATCTGGGGAGGAAGTGTGGATAGATATCCAAGCACCTTCTTGATGGAAGTGATGGGCTCTTTTGCACCTATTACGGCTTTGACGGTCAGCACACTACCTGTGTACAGCTGTTCCGTCAGCGTATAGATCGCCTTCAGCATCAACACGCAGTCGTCTTGCAGATTGGCGACTCTCGAACCTGGGATTTGATAACCGGTAAGTTAACATTAAGGAATTTGCCCAAGGAAGAGGATAAGGTTGGAGAGTTAGGTAAAGCTTACCAAAGATGGCTTTTGTCATGTTGGAAATATGGCGCTTTAAGCCGGATAGCTCCTGTTGGACAGTTGCCAGCTTTGCTTCTGCTTTTTCGGCTCTCTTCAAAGCCGCGCTTTGGTCAACCTGAGTTCTTTCTAACTCGGCTTTGAGCTTTTCCAGTTCAATCAGAGCCAACTTATATTTGTCTTCCGACTGACTTCGGGCATCTTGTTGATCAGACAAGTTTCTCCTTAAGTCGCCCAGGGCCAGTTCGGTCTGGGCAAGGCTTTCCTGTTCAAAATTTAAAACAAAGACAAGTCTCATCAATATTGCAAGGCAATACCCCTGACACTTGGGGGCTAATGTATAATTCTCAAGAAAGATTATACAGAAATCAAGACCCGGCTCATCCTTTTACTGATGAGCCGGCCCATTGGGGGTTAATGGAGATAGTATAGAGTATAAAAGTTTACCTCATGCTTGTTATTTAACATCTTTAGCAGATTCTTTTCCATCTCATAACTCGCTTCCAGGCGACTTGCGAAGCCAGAACAGAGTTCTTTAAACTCCAGACCTGCATAGTCAGAAAGTTTCGCCTTGGAAGGCCCAGACTCGGGAATTGATGGAGAAGGGGATGCTATATGTTTGGAGAGGATTGTCGCTGCCGGCTTGGAGAAACCAGAACCAGTAATGACTACAGCATCTGGGTCATCAGCTGTCGCCATTACGATCGGTGATCTAGGGACATCCGTTGATCCTTTGGGCGACTCAGGAAGGTCCGCTTGAATTGTCGGCACGTCTTGACTCGGATCTTCTCGAGTCGGAGTAGCTTTCCTTGGAAGCTCAGAAGTGGCGTCAGGGATTGATCCACTGGTCTTCCTCTTTTTGGCTTGTGCCCTAACGAAAGAGATAGGTGTGTTAAAAAATTAAAAAGAGTGCTATTCTCAAGGATCAGGGCAAGAAACTTACCCCGGGACTCGGATCATTGGTGGAAGGGTCGACATCACTGAGTCGCCAGGAGTAGGGGGAGAATCCTGCAGAATTTATACATCGATAATACAGGCGGGTTATGACTGTGACCCAAAAGCAGCACGAACAATGGTTGCTCAAATAAAAAAAAAGAGGTACCTCGCTTGGTTTTCTTTTGTTCGTTGTTGGCAAGCCAGGTATTAGATCGCCGGAGTGACTTCGCGTTTTCCGGTTCAAGGCGTGTTGTGTTCTCTTCAATAAGAAATTTGGGTCCAAATGGGCATCTGGATGTGAGAAGGGGACTTTCCCACATATTCGCCGGGCCGGCTTAGGCGAGGAAGGAGATGAATCGGAGGAGACGGAAATTACCTCGACGGAGTCCTCTTGGCTTCCGTTATCTTCATTCTGTTACAAGAGGAGTGAGAGATATAAATAAAAGTTAAAAGGTGATAGGTGGCGAGTGAAAAAGAGGACGGATTGGTACCTCTGAGAGTGCGTCGCCAGCTTGAGATTCGTCGACTTCAGATGGCTCGGCCGCAGTAGATTTACCTTTGCCCTTGTTTTTCTTGGAAGGCGGCTTAGCACTCTTCATGGCTTGTTTCTTAGGTCTCGTAGACCAGAACTTGTCGCCTTTCTGGAAAGGAATATGGCATGAAGTCATGATGGCGGTAAAACAGATGGAATAAAAAGTTGAGGGCGAGTTAGCTTTGGTTACCTTGGGTGCCGGGTTAATCTTGCAGAAGGGCTTAAGGCCGATTTGGCCGCATTTTGCTGCAGGTTCGTCGGTCAGCTTCCTGATGATGGCGACGATGTCTTTTTCCGTTAATGCTGTGTGGAAGTAGCATTGGGGATGATCCAGAGTGCCGTCAAATTCGCACATCAGACCATCCCGGCGGCTCAGAGGAAGGATCCGCCATTCGACCCAGCAGCGGATCAGGTCAACCCCGGTGAGACCGTTGTTCGTCAAGGATCTCAGTTCGGACAGAATTGGGATGAAGTCCGACTCTTCTTCCTCGGTGAGCTTGTCAGGGAGCTTAGAATTGACCGGAAGGCGGGTTGGCCTGTAGCCCAGAAGTTTGTTCTCGCCGGCAGGGGATGTTTCTTTGCAATAAAACCAAGATTCACCCCAGCCTTTGGGGTGGCTAGGCATAGTGAGTGAAGGAAACGGACTGTCCCTGCGACGCTGGACGTTGACCCCGCCAAGTTCCAAACTGGGGCCATTGTGGAATTCCCTCTGGCGATTTAAGTGGAAAAAGAACCAAAACAGAGGGACGGAAGGCTCGATCCGCAAATAAGCTTCGCAAAGGACTTGGAATTGACTTAGGTTGCTTATGGAATTGGGTCCCAAATCCTGGAGTCGGACATTCATGAAGTTCAGAGCGTCCCTAAGGAATTTAGATCCGGGCGGCTTAAAACCCCGTTCCAAGTGTTCCACAAAAACTACTATATCCCCTTCCTTGGGGTTGGGGAGGTCTTCTCCTAACCCGGTGCGCCATCCAATGACGTCTTGAGGATCCAAGCAGCCCGCTTTCACGTAATTCGCCAAAACAGCATCATCGACTTTGGTAGGAAGCCAATCGCTCTTGAAAACGGCACCCATGCTACAAATAGGTAAGAATATGGTATTACATGTCTCGAACATTTACTATGTGAATCGGGATCAGCTCTTGCTTAACCCGCCGGACTAGGAGGCCGGGTTGGGCTGATGTGGCGACTTATCGGAGCAGGGCTATTCTCAGAAGCGATGTTACTGTGGGTGGTGAAATTTATTCTTTCCGAAACACTAAGGGAAGGACGAAGTTTCCAAACAGCTTTTTACAAACAGTGAATGAGGAATGGATCTGTTGAACAGATATAAAAACTTGCGGACATGGCTAAAACATGAACGATGTGTGATCAGGGTGGTGCCTCATGTTTGAAGAAACTAGTGTATCTAGAAAATTCGCAAGAGCACAGATGGATAAGACTATTCAAGGCACTGGGTGCCCTAATGGCGCTCGGACTAATCAGTTCGAGGGTAATAGATGGTTGCGAGCGGAGGGCTTCGGAACTATGGCAATGGCGGAAGCATGGCAATGGCGGAAGCATGAACAAGAAATAAATCTACCCTTAAAGAAGGGGAAACAGTGGCCTAACCTGAAGATCTTGGTCGAAGAAGATCGGCGGTGATGGAGGCTGTTCGAGAAGCGCAGGAGTCCCGGAGAATGAAGGGACCCTCGGCGGCGCCGGAGCTCCTCGAACGGCGACGGCTTGCGGGCATCACTCGGGTTCTTCGGACGGGGGCGGAGTTTGCGGCCGGCGGCGAAACCCTCGGGAAGCGGTGCGGTTCTCTGTTGCGATAATGGGGGGGGGACTGACGAGACTGGTAGGTGGCCAGTGTCAGCCCTGTCCCTTCCGCCTATTTATCAGGACAGGCGCTGGAATCGAGGCGCCGTGAGCGGGAATCGCTTGGAAATAAAAGATTCGCCATGATGACGTCCGAAAATTTTGGGATAATGATGCACTAAAAGATCCGTTGGGATTGTGTTAAATTTCCCAAAAATCGAGGGCTAAGGAAAGTGCTGACGGGAAATGCATTGGCGGCTCAAAGACTTTTTCCGGTACCAGTTGGCGAGTTAAAATTTCTGGCGTATGGAGGAACACAAAGGAGTAAATCACCTTCAACTAAAACAGAAGCATTGGCATGAAGATTCAAGTCAATTTGGGGCCTAATGTTGGGGATATTGCTTATTAAGTGACCCGCCCAATATGGGCCGGGTTACTAGTAAGGCGGTTCATCCTTTGACTCATTTGGGCCTCAGCCTGGGCGGTTTAAGGCCGCAAGATGGTTGTGATTTGTGGAAGGTCTCTGGGTTTTGCAAGACGGCGACTCAGAGGCCGCGGTGGTCACGATTTGTAAAGAGGAAGGGACTCTTGTAAAACCCTAAAGCCTCGACCTCTATATAAAGGCGAGTTTGAAGGGGGATAGGCAGGTTAGAAATCATCGAGTGCTAGGTAAGGCGAGTTACGCCTTTCTTGTAATCGAATCCACATCAATACACGCCAAGCAGGACGTAGGCTATTACCTCCACGCGAGGGGCCGAACCTGGGTAACCCGCTGCGTTCCTCCTGTTCAACCCCTTTGAGTCGCCACCAAAGTGCGATGGTTCCTATACTAAGTCCTTTCACGAGGACATCTGCCGTGACAAAACCACGACAGAAAGTGTTATTCTTAGCCTGCTTAACATGAATCATCCCTATGCATGTGTTCCTCACATTCTAAATTTATGTGGTACTTGTGGAAAGCGAGAAATGATTGTCTCTTTGATAGGAGAACCTCTTCACCTCATCATATTCATATGGCCGCTAATGATTTGACTGACCGGAACAATTCTATGTTGATTTCCTCTAATCAAAAGCAAGATGATGTTCAAGATCATACTTGGGATGCTAGCAATGGAATACCTTCTCAAGGCCCCATACCCTCACGACCGATCTCTTATTGCAGGAACTAAAGATTAACTTGATGCAACTTTTAAATGTACAAAAAATTCAGATCTTCCTTTTGGAACAAGATATTGGATTTTTTCTTAGATTTTTGCAACATCAAACGAAGTAAATGTATAGATTCAAGCCTCTGCTCCAGGCACCACCTCCCCTTTTCATGCAGAGCATCTTGCTCTTCTCCTTGTTGCACAGGTCGCCCATCGCCTTCGGATCTCTCGTCCTACATTTCTTACCAATCATCTCTCTTTACCAAAATCAATGGGAAATAGAAGAATTTCAGTTGATTCTTCTCCTTGGACAATCAGAAATGTTTGGCTAATTTCTTCTCCTATACACATGAACTTCATTCACATGTGTTCCATATATCCAAAGAGATAAATGGCATATATCCAAAGCAAGCTCCATCCGATCAGAAGAAATGCCACAACCCTTCATGCCTCCTTATATACTGATGATGTCACTATTGTTCCGAAACCCATGAAGGAGGACGTTTGCTTTTTTGCCTCCATCCTTGCTACCTTTGGAGAGGTCACATGTCTGGTCACCAATTGCAGCATAAGTCTGGTGGCTCCAATCCGTTGTGCTGGTCTCGATCTCCCTGATATCATGCATCACTTCCGAGCCATGCTCACAAAATTTCCCATGACATACTTGGGGTTGCCACTTCCGGTGAAGAGACTCAAGGTTGTCCACTTTATGCCTCTGGAGGACAAAATTGCTCACAAGCTTGCGCCTTGGATTGACCATCTGATGGCTGCCCCTGGGAGGACGGTTCTCGCGAAAGCGGTCCTCACTGCCATAGCCATTTACAACATGAATTCGCTAATCCTGCCGGGTGAGGTGATGAAGCTTACTGACGCCCTGCGACGTGCTTTCCTTTGGGCTAGCTGTGACAAAGTAACTGGTGGCAAGTGTAAGATCAACTGGGAGCGGGTTTGCCGTCTTAAGTCCATGTGCGGGCTGGGAGTCCTAAAACTGAGCAAATTTGCCACCGCGCTACGGTTGAGGTGGCTTTGGAACGAGTGGGCGGTCCCGACAAAGCCGTGGCTGGGGTTGGGCATTCCTTGCAACGAGGCCGACAGGGACCTTCTCGCGGCGGCAACAAAGGTAACGATTGGTAATGGGGCTAAAGCTTGCTTCTGGACGTCCCCTTGGCTTGACGGTCTACGGCCAATGGACACCCCTCCTAAAATCTTCCTGATTTCCAAAGGAAAAACTTGCTCTATGAGGAAGGCCCTCACTAATGATCACTGATTATCACAAGTTGATATTACAAATGGAATCACCACCGAGTATATTAAGGAGTTTGCTACCCTTAAAAGAGTTTGGAGGCGATAACCATGGACCACGACATACAAGACATGATCACGTGGAAGTTTACCAAGAGCGGGATCTACTCCACATCCTCGGCCTATACGCTACAGTTTGAAGGGCGCACCTCCACGCCACTCATAAAGACCGCCTGGAAGGTTTGGGCTACACCAAAATGCAAGTTATTTGCTTGGCTGATCATCCACAACAGAGTTTGAACAGCGAACATGCTACATCGAAGGGGGTGGCCAATCCAAATTGGGTTTGTGCCCTCTTTGCAGCCAAGTTCAAGAGAGAGCACCACATCTTCTGTTCCAATGCCCATACTCGGTTGCGGTTTGGAATGCGGTAAAAGCGAAGACCGGCCTGGGCGATATTGTAACATCAGATTGGATGGCCATGCGAAGTGTCAAATAATGGTGGACCGAGATTGCGCCGGCGCGCTCGCCGAATGGAAAAGGGTTGGCATCTCTCCTCATGTCGATCTCCTAGGAACTTTAGAAGGAGAGGAACGATAGGGTCTTCCAGAACGTCTCCGCGCCTTCAATGATCCTTGTGGAAAAAATCATGGTCGAGGCAAGACTTTGGGCTTTGGCACGCGCCAAAGGGATCGGTGTAAGTTTTCATAGCTAGTAGTTGCCCTACTTTCGCCATTTTATGGTTGTTGTCTTCAGACCCTGTTAAAACCACCTCTTAATTAATGAAATGGCAAGTCCTTTGCATGTTTCAAAAAAATAAAAATATTGCTCATCAGGTTCTTAGGAGTGTGTCAGAACATGACTTATGTTGTTTTGCCTCAGCTCACAGGAATATGACCTGCCATGTAGTTTCTCCCCTCTCTAATTTCAATTTCCAAGACTATGTATTCCATGCTATAAGATGATATACTGAGCTGAATGAAAGTTTGGCGCTTCTTGCGCCTTTCCTTGTCAAAAAAAAAAAAAACACCCACCCGTATTGATTGCTCCGATGGGGCTTGTACACGAGTACTCCCTCCATTCCGAAATATAAGTTTTTTTTTAAAGTTTCACCAATGGACTACATACGGATGTATATAGACATACTCCCTTCGTTCCTAAATATAAGTCTTTTAAGCGATTTCACTAGGCGTCTACATACGGAGCAAAATGAGTGAATCTACACTTAAAGTATGTCTATATACATCCGTATATAGTCTACTAGTGGAATCTCTAGAAAGACTTATATTTAGGAACGGAGGGAGTACTTTAGAACGTATATTCCCTCGCTTTGCTTCGTATATAGACGTTTAGTAAAATCTTTTAAATGACTTATATTTAAAAACGGAGGGAGTACACTGCATGCATGCACGTACACACGCCACCGTCGCGGCGTGCCACGCACGGAGTGGCAGCAAATGCCCCTACAACGTAGGGACGAGGATCTTCATCTTGTGCAGGAGATAAGTTTGAGCTGGCGCTGGACAGCTACTGCGTTGACGAACATATCCAAGTCCAAGTCCAAGCACAGGAGCGATGAGTGCCTTGCAGCTACGTACACTAGCCGCGCTCTTGTTTTCCAACTTTGGGACAGGGACGGGGATAGAGACCATGTTTTCTAATCTCAGGATGACGGCACCTCTTTCATGTTGCCGCTGGAACAAGCAAAGTGGTGCTCCAGCTGATTCCAGAGGATGACATCAACATTAAATTATACTTCCTCCGTTTCAAAATATAAGACCTTTTAGAGATTTCATTAAAAGACTAAATACAAAGCAAAATGAATGAATGTACACTCTAAAATAGGTCTATATACATCCGTATGTAGTTTATAGTGTAATCTCTAAAAGGTCTTATATTTAGGAACGGAGGGAGTACTTCCTCCGTCCTAAAATTCTTGTCTTATGTTTGTCTAGAAATGAATGTATCTAAATACCAAAACATGACTAGATACATTCATATCAAGACAAATCTAAAACAAGAATTTTGGGACGGAGGAAGTAGAAGGATAAGCTGGTGTCTCAACGAGTAGTCTCAGTGTTTTATAGGTTGCTTTGCTTGTTTGAACCTCTTTATTCCATCATCAATGGTAACGGAATCCGCCGAGGGTCGCTTCCAAAGACTCGTACTTCGTGGAGTCGGAGCTGCTGAGGCCGGGCCTTACGACGACGATGACGCAAGGCGGGTGGTTGGTTGTGGCGCTGGCTCAGCTTAGGCTCAGTGGATTTTTCCTACAATGTTCGCCGATAGAGTCGGAACTGTCTGGTTGTTAGCGCGTACAGTTGACTGTTTGGCAGTGGCCGGCGTGGGCCTCAGCGTTTGCTTGCGGTGAAGGCTATATTAATGGTCATCGATGGTGGAGTCGGAGTCTCCTTTGTGTAGGTGTGATGACGATGACACTGAGTTGTAGCTTCGATGGTGTTCTCTCCTCGACGACGTGTGTGCGTTTTTATGCGGATTGTCAGATCATCTTGTGTGTCCTGTGTTGTAAAGGTTTTCACCCAGCTTTCGGTTAATCAACGGAGCAATTCTCTACTTCTTAATGAATGAGATGGAACAAAACTTTTGTCTCCGTTTCAAAAAGAAAAACTCGTACTGTAAATTTACTTGTCTTGCGGCAAAGATCTTATAAGTTCAGTTCGTCCCGTTTGAAACTTGAGGTCTATTTCATTTCACTCTTAAAAGGCAACATGCTTACCTCCAGAGAAGTACCTATAGGAGGTGGGAATAAGTACATGACTTAGTGTAAACATATTATTTTCTGATGCAAGGACGGTAAAAATGGTTTTACACATCAACAAATCCCAGGAGGAGAACAAGACTTCAGAACTTTTCACTAGGCACTCCTCTCAAACTCTTAAACGTTATAGAACCCGTAAGTTGTCTTGGTTTACAGCAAAAACTTGGAATTCGAGATCGTGGTAAACAGAGTCAACACACTAACGAAAGGCTTACCAGCCCCCACCAAAAAAAAAAAAAAAAAACTTACCAGAATGTTGCACATCGTCTCATAGAAATATTTACCGGAGTCCAAATCTTCGGAAAGCAAGAATCCGTGACATTTGGAAACGTCTACTACAACACTTCACTTTCACGTGTGGACTAGTCTGGCTGCCCATGTCAGCAGTGATTATATACAACAAAGAAGCAAAGTCGTAACAAGCATACCATCGTCAAGAAAGATGTGCTATTGATCCACTGATCATGATTGAAACATATGAATTTACAAAAATCAGCCAGTTAGGCTTAGGCCTCTTTGATTCAGATGTATATTTTAGAATCTAAAGAAAAACATTTATTCAAACAGGGGTATTTGGATATTAAGTAATGAATGTACGAGGAGAAATACCCAGAAGGACAATTTTGAGAGAGAAAATATTGAGGAACTGTGTTGTGATTCCGCCTATAAATTCTGTACGATTAGTGTGATTCAACATGACATGACCCAGTTGCAGCAGCATAATTCACAGTATATTTACACGGAAAAACCAGGGGAGCATGAAAGCAATCAGTAAGCAAGCTAGCAAGAAGTTGCAAAAGGGCTGCCGCCGCCAGCAAGTGCTTTCCCTCTCTACCATATCTCCGGTGGTATCCATTCTTCGCCCATGCCAATCCTCCATGAATTTTTTCACTTCCAGGCCAGTAATGTTTTTGGCATCTGAACCACAAATTTCACAGCGCCTGTGTAGTAATTAAAGTTTTGCATTTCTTAGCCGCTTGGTGCAAGTTTCAGAGATATCACAGCACAAATTGTTACTGAAAGAATGTTAAAGCATGAGTATTTGAATAACTGCAGAGACCCTGGTAGTTGGCTAGTTGCTAAGAAAATATGTTAACTGAAATGAAAAGGGTTTGGTTTGCCTACGGAGTTGTTTGGTTGATTTGACCCAGTCAAGAGCAAAAGGCAATTGGTTTATCTGATAAAAATATCTCATGTCGCCAATGACAAAGGGAAGCCACTCACATGTGGAGAGTGACATAAAGTGTTAGATAGTCACGAAATACCAACACTAAGGGGTGAGAAAGCATGATCCTAGCCAGCATCCAGAAGGAACGAATTTAGATCTTTGCTTCATTCAGGACAATAATCCTTCCAAAAAACCTAAGAGATTCTATACTGAGGTGGGCAACAAGCAACACCTCATACGTTTTCCAAAGGTCCATTCGAACCTAAATCGTCATTTCAAATAGCAACAGCGAGAGAAGCTTGGCCGAACGTAAAACGTTATAACACCACCGTACCGAGGAAGTAAGATCCCTGCATTCTCCATTTTGTAGCATCATTGGCTAATTGGCTAATAACTGTTCGTATTGCCCTATGAACTCTGAAGCTTTCCCCTCTACAATATGGACTTTTGAGTTTTGACCCTATAGCCATTCAGATTTCAGAACAAGCACTATTTTCCTGACTACTACTGTAGTAGTCTGCTAACGTAGATCAATTTTGACATTTATCAAATGGAAGTCCTAGGACATTCTGAAACAATCGAGCAGCACGATGCAGTAGTATATACCTGTCGCCCTTGATCCGGAACCACGCCTCGGCGCATTGTCGGTGCGCGTGGCCGAGCTCCTCCTTGCAGCAGCAGCCGAGCCGGATCACCTCCGACCCAGGCGCCGTTGCGGGCGCGTCGCCGCCCTCGGGGCTGAGGTGGCAGATCCGGCACGCCACGCCGTGCCCGGCGTCGAGGTCGAGATCGATGGCCGCCGCCGCGGGACTGTCGACGTCGATGACCACCGCCCCGGCATTCCCCATTTCCGGTCCGCTGGCCGCGGTCTGCGGCGAGGTGACGGCCGCCGCGGGCGCGACGGCCGCTTCTCGCCGCATCGCTCTTGGGTCAGAGTCAGACCGGGGCGAACCTGTCGGTCGCGGGCTAATGGGTGGGGTGGGGGCGGGAACAGGAGGCGGTATAACAGGGGTTGCGTGCGGGACGGTTTGGACGCGGGAAGCGCTGGCCGCGTAGGGCGAGGAGATGGGAGGTAGCAAAAAGTTTAATTTAAACCTTGAACTTGTATTGATTGGATGAAATGAACTCTTAAATTAAAATCTTAATTGATTTCATCTGAAACTATGCAATCTCGCTTTAAATTGAATTCTGGTGTCATGTCAACTAGGATTTGTCTGATGGATCGGCCTATTTTAATTTTTTCAATCATTTTTTTATTTCAAGAGATCCACACCCTACTCTCCGCTGGACCAGACACTTAAGTTTTACTTCGCTAAAAACGAAAATAGTACACGGGGCGGCTCCCTTTTTCTCCATTTTCTTCTTTTTTTTCTTTCTTTTATATTTCATTTTCATTTTTTCTTAAATTCGTTAATCTTTTTTGAAAACAATAAATTCTTTTTTAAATACTTCACGAATTACGGTAAATTATTTATGCAGTAAGGCGTGCAAGGCGCATCACAGCAGCCAGGCATATAGCTAGATGGAGCAAGCCGGAGCAACCATACGCGTGCGGCCATTCCGAGCTAGCTCACACATGCAGCCACACACCACACGACGAATCCACACTTCACTGCATTACGAGCTAGCTACCACCTCCGTGTACGTGAGCGGAATAGTGCACATACATACATAGTACTCCCTCCGTTTCTAAATATAAGTCTTTGAAGAAGTTTGACTAAAAGACTACATACGGATGTATATAGACATACTTTGGAATGTACATTCATTTATTTTACTCCGTATGTAGTCACTTAGTGAAATCTTTAAAAAGACTTATATTTAGGAACGGAGGGAGTACGTGATTGTAATTCGAGCATTAAAATGATTTACATGATTTAAAAGCAATATGCAAATTTGGAAAAAGTTCGCGACTTAAAATAAAACATGAATTTAAGAAAAAGAAGGAAAAGAAATAAAAAAGTAAAGAATAAATAAGAAAAGGAAAGAAAGACAAAATTTCAAAAAGGAGCTATTGAACACAATACATGTCATGTCCTGGTGGTTAGTTGCGACTCCCAACATCAACATCAGGTCATCTCGTTTTCGAGCCACACAATTTGCTTTTTTATTTAACGAAAAAACTAAAGCAGCCGTTCGTTGCGCCTTTGCGATTTTTTTAATGAATTTTTTTAAGCAGACCGGTCCATCAAGAATGAGGCGATTGCGCCTTTGCAATCTTTTCCAACGAAAAAAGATTAAGCAGTTCGGCCCATCAGGGAGCAGGGGGTTGCGCCTTTGTGAATTTTTAAAAAAAATATTAAGCGGTCCAGTACACCAGCGAGCAGGGGGTTGCGCTCTTTGCGATTTTTCATAAGCATAAACCTTAAGCGGACGGGCCTAGCGGGGAGCAGGTGTGCGACCTTGCGAAATGCCGGTTATCCCGACAATCCCTGTTTAAAAGATGATTCAAAGGTTTAATTTAGACCAAGATTGCATAGTTCAGGGTATAAACGACCGGATCCCGATTTGAGAGTTTATTTCGTCGAACCTCTACGAGTTCACGGTTCAAGGTACAAACGACCGGGATTTTGATTTAAGATTTTATTTCGTCGAGCCTGCAGGCCGACGCGCACGACGCGCGTGTCATGACGGACAGGCGGCCTATCTGTCGGCTTGGCACGGTATGCCCGTACGAGCACGGCAACCACTCCGTACGATAAGACAACGTCCGTTTATAAAAGCATTTCTAAGTCTAAAAAAGGGAAATGTTTCCACTCAATGTGTGGGTCGAAACATTGGATCGGACGCACGCGGGTGCTAAACATGGTGGGGCCAGGCCCCACTTTCCCGATCTCTTACCTCTTCCTCTGTTGGTTCTCTTCCACTCATTCCCCTTCCTCCTTTTTGTCTTCTTTTTACCTTCCATCTTCCACATCATGCATGCTTTTACCATGTTCTCTGTGGTCATCGTCTTCCTCCTTCCACTGTCTCGCCAACCCTTGAGCCAACGCCCCCTTCTCCTTGATTCACTCTCTCGACTGCATCTGCTACTGCTCCATGATGACCGGAGCTACAACGGCCATGGCCGGCGAGCTACATCCATGGTGGACAACGTGCAACATTGTATTTGCTCCAATTGTTATGAGAAAGTTGCGACCGGCTCGAGGTAGAGCTACAACCGACAACTCCTTTTGCTACAATCGATGCAACTTTTTGTTGGATCGAGAAGTGAGTGTTGTGACTGGCGTTTAGTGGAGGTGCAACCAGCACCACAAAAATGCTACATCGGTTTATTTTGTTGTTGCAACCAAAGAACGGATTGGCTATGACCAACGTGCGGAGGAGCTGCAACCTGCAGTTACAAATCCTACAACCAGTGTCCTAAAATGCTACATCCAGTATCTTAAAAGGCTTCAACACCAGGCACGGAAGCTGGGGTGGCCATGGCGCAAACGCAAAAAAGCTGCAACCGATAGATGAAAATGCTACATCTGGCACGTGAAAAAGCTTCATGAGACTATGGTGCTTTACATCTTAGATGTGACCGACGACGATGACGATGGCATTTTTGGTGCAACCCCCTTAATTTTTTGCTACTATCGGCGACATATTTTGTTACATCCATTCATGGGTCATGGTGCTTCAAGCACATCAACTAGGCACGAAACAAGATGCTGGTGGTGGGCTGCCGCGACTCCCAGTGTCGAGATCTGGCATGTAGCAAGGAAGGAAGGCGTGGTGCTGCAAACGAAGGGGTGGGGGCCGTAGAAGAGCGCGACGAGCGCCCCAGCGTGCTGCGTGAGATGTCGGGTTGAGCAGGAAGGAGAAAAGCACTGGCCATCTGATGACGAGTTGATGGATATACTTCTCGCCCCTCGTTGGTTACCCCAAGTAGAAGGTGGACATGTAGTCAGTAGCAGATTTCCCTTACACGGGGACTATAAGGTTTATCGAACCAAGAGGACTCCAAGGATCAACAAGTAGGTGTTCGCTGCTCTGGCGCTAGCAGAAGATGTGGACCTGCACACACAACAAATAACTTTACTCCCAACGAGTTTAGAGAGGTTGTCAATCTCTCTGGCCTTGTAGTTTGCAAAGGATCAAAACACAAGCGGGAATAGCGATAGTGATTGCAACGGAAAAGTAAATAAAAACAGTAAATGGTGGAGGTGTAAACAATGGTGGAAATATGGAACAAAGTCACATGATGTTCACTAGTGATGTCTCTCTCCCAAAAGACGATAAACAACTATGCTGGGTAAACAAATTATAGCTGGGCAATTGACAGAATTATAAACGCACCGCAATGCTAATCATGCTACAAGAAAGTTAGAGTCTCAAAAGTAATGGGCAGTACGCCAAGACAAGTAGACCGTTTATCCATCATCATCTACTCTCTAATCATCCACCTTGAGATATCTATCCAGAATATCTCGCTGGTATTAAGTTGCGAGCCCCACCCAAAGTGTAAACTCAAAGCAACGGACAGCTGCATTAGCGAACTTTGTGTAAGGTAAACAATCCTTGCAACCGTGGTCACAAGCACCGTTGTTTTCTCCCTGGTGGCAACAACACATCCCCTAGTCTCATGTTTCTGTCACTCAAGCTAGACATCAGGGGGCATGAACCCACAATCATGCATAACGCTCCCTCTTGGAGTTATAATCTACTACTCGCCCAAAGCTATAAAAAGCAACGGAGAACATGCATGAATTACTCAAGAACATAATATAAAAGGAGAACCAAATATATAACTCATCACAATCTGAACATAATCTCATAATCCATCGGATCCCAGCAAACTCAGCATGGCAACAACATGTAAATTACATAGATGCCTTGATCATGTAGGGCAGCTCACAAGGGCTAAGCATTGAAGCACAAGATTGGAGAGAAGACATCACATAGCTACTGGTCATGTACTCATGGTCCAAGGAGGACTACTCCCGGCATGTCCGGGAAGCGTCCATGATGGTGGAGAAGCTCCTAGAGGTCAATGCTCCCTCCGGCAGGGTGCCGGGAAGAGGTCTTCTTGCGCTCCCGATCTCGGAAGCGCTGCGGCGACGAATCGGTGGAGAAATTCGCGATTATGGATATATCTTTAGGGTTTTCCGTCCCAGGGGTAAATATAGGCCAAAGGAGGGCACCAGGGGGTGGACCCTCCACCCACGCGGCCTGGTGGCGCGACCAAGAGGGAGCCCTGCTGCTGGCTACGCCTATAGGGATTTCCTTGGCAAATATGCAAAGGATTCCCCCACGGCCTTGGAGCCTTGCGTTGGTGTTCCCTTGAAGAGGAAAGGGTGATGTAGCACAGCGGCGGTAAGTATTTCCCTCAGTTTGAGAACCAAGGTATCAATCCAGTAGGAGGATCGCGTCAAGTCACAAGTACCTGCACAAACACAAAGAGCTTGCACCCAACGCTATGAAGGGGTTGTCAATCCCTTATAGATTGTTTGCAAAGTGAGAACTGAAAGCAAAAAGTAAACAAAGCAAAGTAAAAGTAAAAGCGGAGATGATAATTGTGAATAGACCCGGGGGCCGTAGTGTTCACTAGTGGCTTCTCTCATGAAAGCAAGTAGACGGTGGGTGAACGAATTACTGTCGAGCAATTGATAGAACCGCGCAAAGTCATAGATCTAGTTGGCCAAACAAAACCCAAGACTCGGAGAGACTTACAAGGATATCAAATCATGCATATAAGAAATCAGCAAAGATTCAAATATAATTCATAGATAATCTGATCACAAATCCACGATTCATCGGATCTCGACAAACACACCGCCAAAGAGGATTACATCGGACAGATCTCCATGAAGATCATGGAGAACTTTGTATTGAAGATCCAAGAGAGAGAAGAAGCCATCTAGCTACTAACTACGGACCCGTAGGTCTGAAGTGGACTACTCATGAGTCATTGGAGATGCAATGATGTTGATGTAGAAGCCCTCCAGCTCCAAAGTCCCCTCCGGCAGGGCATCAGGAAGGGTCTCTAGATGAGATCTCGCGGAAACGGAAGCTTGCGGCGACGGAAAAGTGGTTTTGTGGACGCCCTTATTTTTTTGGGGATTTTAGGGAATAAATAGGCCAAAGAGCTAGGGCAGGGGAGCTCCAGGGGGGACACAAGCTTGGTAGCCGCGGGCCCCCCTAGCCGCGGCTACAGGGCTTGTGGGCCCCCTGTGGGCCTCCTGTCTTGACCCTCAAGTCCCCCGATCTTCTTCTGTTCTGGAAAAATTCATTTCGGGGATTTTATTCCGTTTGGACTCCGTTCCAAAATCAGATCTGAAAAGAGTCAAAAACACAGAAAAAATGGGAAGTGGCACTTGGCACTGAATTAATAAGTTAGTCCCAAAAAATATATAAAAGGTATATAAAACATCCAAATTTGACAAGATAACAGTATGAAACCATAAAAAATTATAGATACGTTTGATACGTATCAAGCCCTCGTAGGGAGGCCACCTGGATGAGGCCTGGCTCCCCTCTAGCCCACCTTGGTGCTTCGTGAAGCTTCCGTCTCGCTGATTTTAATATATTTTTCTCGGGATTTTTGGGGCTCTGAAAATTGGGGTAAAGTCCCTGCAATTAAAAGACATCAGCAGACAGAAACCGACACTGGGTGCACTGAATTAGTAGGTTAGTCCAAATATGTGTAAAAAGTATAAAAGTGTAGCAAAACATATAACAAGGTCACCCAAAAGAGCATGAAACAAACAGAAATTATAGATATGTCTGGGACGTATCAACATCCCCAAGCTTAATTCCTCCTCGTCCTCGAGTAGGTAAATGATAACCCAAATAATTTCTGTGGTGACATGCTAACACACATATAAGAACTTCAAAGTAAAGCAAGTAAGATATGCAATTCAAGTCAAAGACAATAACAAGCAAGAGTCTATATTTAGTACTGAAAATATCAAAGTAAGAACATAAAGGTGCAAGATCTCTCGTTGTCCGTGACTCGAATGTCTCCAAATGGTGTTTGCGTGCAAGAAGTGGGAGATGGGTTTAGAGCATAAAAATATTATGTAGTTTAATTGAGAACTCAATCTACTAAAACTTCACACTTGGTCTCCTTCGGAATCTTATTTTGACTCATCCCCAAACCACTAGTCATGCACAAGTCAAAATGGTCCTCTCCTTTTCGACTTTGAGCACTCATGCAATGTATGAGAGCAAGCAAGATATGTTGGCACTTAGGACGGCAAAGAAAATAATTATGGGGAAGGAAGACAAAAAGGTGTGAAAGGCTCACATCAATGAGGACAACCATAGGCGAGAGAAAGCCAAATGATAGATATGATGTGAGGAGTAGGGATTGCCATGCGACAGATGCACATATGAGCTAAGGTAGGATCTCCAATGGAACTAGTGGGGGTGCATCCAACTTGCTTGCTCATGAAGACCTAGAGCTCATTTGAGGAGGCTCATCATTGCAATATACAAGCCAAGTTCTATAGTGTAAGGGTCCCCACATAGTGATGCTGAATGATAATCTCTATGGAGTACAAATACAACAATGGAGTACGAGTGTGGATCTTTTAAAAGGAATAGTAGTGTTGCCCCCTTCTCTCTTTTTATTTCTTTTTTTATTTCTTTTTATTTTTTTGTGGCCTCTTTGGCTCTTTCTATTTATCTCTCATTTGTTCTCTTTGGAATTTTTTTCATGTGTCCTCTTTTGGGATCTTTTAGTGTGTCCTCTTTGGGATCTTTTCCTCACTTAAGGACAACACTCTATGTTTTACAAGAATAAAAAGAAGATGTTCACACTTTATAAGAAGTACTCAACATAAAGACTAATGAAAACTATCATGATGTATGCAAATGTATGCCTCTGCCAGTGTAGCAGGATATGCAATGAAACTAGCGCGTCATGTAGCAATAATAAAGGCAAGGCCCAACTAGCATGCGGCTCCTTAATACGTCTCAAACGTATATATAATTTTTGATGATTTCACGCTATTATCTTGTCTTCTTTGGTTGTTTTATGTACCTTTTATATCTTTTTGGGGACTAACTTATTAATTCAGTGCCAAGTGCCAGTTCCTGTTATTTCCGTGTTTTTGACTCTTTTCAGATCGGATTTTGGAACGGAGTCCAAACGGAAGAAAAACCCCGAAATGATTTTTTCCCGAACGGAAGAAGATCAGGGGGCCTTTGGGCGAGGCCATGTGGGCTCCAGGGAGCCCACAATCCCCCACTCCGCCACCAGGGGAGGCGGCGGTGGGCAGGCTTGTGGCCTCCCTGGCCGCCCCCTAACCTAGGTCTTTGGCCTATAAATTCCCAAATATTCCGCAAAAATCAGGGGAGCCTCGAAAATACTTTTCTGCCACCGCAAGCTTCCGTTTCCGCGAGATCTCATCTGGATACCCTTCCCGGCGCCCTGCCGGAGGGGACTTTGGAGTTGGAGGGCTTCTTCATCATCATCGTCGCCCCTCCAATGACTCGTGAGTAGTTCACTTCACACCTACGGGTCCGTAGTTAGTAGCTAGATGGCTTCTTCTCTCTCTTGGATCTTCAATACAAAGTTCTCCATGATCTTAATGGAGATCTATCCGATGTAATCTTCTTTGGCGGTGTGTTTGTCGAGATCCGATGAATTGTGGATTTGTGATCAGATTATCTATGATATATATTTGAGTCTTTGCTGATTTCTTATATGCATGATTTGATATCCTTGTAAGTCTCTCCGAGTCTTGGGTTTTGTTTGGCCAACTAGATCTATGATTCTTGCAATGGGGGAAGTGCTTGGTTTTGGGTTCTACCATGTGGTGACCTTTCCCAGTGATAGTAGGGGCAACAAGGCACACATCAAGTAGTTGCCATCAAGGGTAAAAAGATGGGTTTTTTACCATTGGTTTGAGATTATCCCTCTACATCATGTCATCTTGCTTAAGGCGTTACTCTGTTCTTATGGACTTAATACACTAGATGCATGCTGGATAGCGGTCGACGTGTGGAGTAATAGTAGTAGAAGCAGAAAGTATCGGTCTACTTGTTTTGGACGTGATGCCTATAGATATAATCATTGCATAGATATCGTCACGACTTTGCACGGTTCTATCAATTGCTCGACAGTAATTTGTTCACCCACCGTCTACTTGCTTTCATGAGAGAAGCCACTAGTAAACACTACGGCCCCCGGGTCTATTCACATCCATCGTTTACACCTCCGCTTTTACTTTGCTTTGTTAATTTGTTGCTTTCCGTTCTCACTTGGCAAACAATCTATAAGGGATTGACAACCCCTTCATAGCGTTGGGTGC
Organism: Hordeum vulgare subsp. vulgare; assembly: GCF_904849725.1. Lineage (NCBI taxonomy): Eukaryota > Viridiplantae > Streptophyta > Magnoliopsida > Poales > Poaceae > Hordeum > Hordeum vulgare. The sequence goes on from NC_058520.1 coordinate 473,309,528, forward strand.
AAGCTTTTGTGTTTGTGCAGGATCTTGAGATACTCCTCCACCGGATTGATACCTTGGTTCTCAAACTGAGGGAAATACTTACCGTCGCTGTGCTACATCACACTTTCCGCTTCAAGGGAACACCAACGCAAGGCTCCAAGGCCATGGGGGAAATCCTTTGCATACTTGCCTAGGAAGTCCCTTAAGGCGTAGCCGCAGCTGAAGGATTCCTGGTGCCATCGACACACCTGTTTATGGCGCCATTAGAAGGACTTTTGTGCATTAGCATAGCTGACATCACTCCTCGATCAGGCAAAAGAATGTATGACATGAAGATCAAGTCATGAGATGGTGGATGTTGCATGTCTATGTATCTCGGAAAGGCTATGGAAATGCCTTAATAGGTAGGTATGGTGGCTGTTTTGAGGAAGGATATACCGAGGCTTATGATGAAAGAGCGTATCATGCCAAGGGTTTGGATGCACCGGCGAAGTTTGCACCAACTCTCTATATGAGAAAGCAGTACCGAAGTGGCTAGAAAAATATGGATGGTGGAAGTGCCAACAATCGAATACTCGCATTAGTCCGAAGAACTCATGCACTTATTATCGGTAACTCTCTATCTAGTCAGGAGATTCACAAAGAGACAAGTACCCCGAGGAGGAGTGTTTGGGGGTTTGGTTATCCTTGCGCATCATCGACCCATGACAACGTGAGGGTACTCTATATATTCCAACCCCCTCCAGAGGTTAGCGATCCATCTAGTAGCTAGAGTTCTCAACTATTTTTTTTAGTTTTTGAAAATACACACGGATTTCCCAGAATACGACACCTATCACTAATAGTCTCAAGATCTTGACACTAATAGTCCAAACATTACTCAAATCAATACCTCAAAGTTATTGCAAGTTACTACTATACTTAAATAGCAACCTCAATTACCTACTCATGCAAGACACACAACTCAGTGCAACAAGCCAACTCTCTAAACAAGATAAGCATGATAACTCAAGAGAGTTCCAAAAGAAACCTAAGTAAAAGCTCTTAACAAGATAAAGCATGAAAACTAAGAGCTAAGCATGATAGCAGGTATGAAAAGATAAAGAACACACAAAAAAGATAAGCATGCAAACCTATGTTGTGTTCTAGGGTGGAGTGGAGCGTGTTTCTGTCCCAAACAAAGAAGGCTAGGTTCCAACTTGTTATGAAAAACAAGCAAAACTAAAACAAACTAAAAAGTAAAGAGCGGGACGCTCCAAGCATAGCACATAACATATGAACTGATAAAAATATAGCATGGAGAAGGACGAATCGATGATTATTGATGGAGAAGGGGATGCACGGGGGCATCCCCAAGCTTAGAAGCTTGAGTCTCCTTGAATATTTCTTGGGTGTGCATGGGGGCATCCCCAAGCTTGAGCGATTGACACTCATGGATCTTCTTTCATCATCTTCTATCGCATACTTGAAAACTCCCTTCATATGAAACTCATCATAAGCTGATTAGAGTGGTTAGTGCCCATGATAAAATAATTTATTCTCTACTGGAAATAAATATTTTCATGAAGAGCTACTGTTTATCAAGATTGCTAAAAGGTTTTCGCAAAGAAAAAGCAAGCTTAAGATTTGCAAAACAATGAAAACACAAAAGAAGGCAAAATCTGGGAAAAACAGAACAACATATAGTAAATAATTGTTTCAGGGCACTTCTGCAACTCAAATCAAACAACTCAGAACAGACGCCAGAAAGACAATTATATAGAGCATACTGTAAAAAAATCAGATTAAAAAGATGATCTGATGATTTTTGGCGAATTTTTCCGTCAAGCAGACATAATCTGTTTCTAGACAGCATGTCACAATTTTTGAACTTTCTTGCAATTGGAGGCTAAACCTTGGCACAAAGCTTGAAAATAAAGATACAATGATGTTTCTACAGTGGTAAAAATCATCAAGACCACAAAAATAAAAGTAAAAAGCAAATTGGGTTGCCTCACAACAAGCACTTTCTTTTATGCCTTTGAGCTAGGCATGATGCAAAAAGATCAAGTTGTATCAATTGAACCATCACAAAGATCATCAAAAAGGTCTTCAATAGAACAACTAATCTTAAGAGGACTCTCAAAGAGAGGCCTAGTGGCAACACTTCTAGGAACAAAAGCAAAGGTAGTAAGATCAATTGGGATTTCATTTCTAATTCTATTTAAGAGAGGTATCTCCTCCAAGGTCTTCACAATTTCAACACCATTAGAAATAGGTATACTTGTTTTGGGTTGAGGAATCTTGGGTACGTGAATGAACTTAGGTTCCTTACTTGTGAGGGTTTCTACATTTTTAGTCTTGATGGAGGATAGAGTAGTTCCTAAAGTTTCAATAATATCCTCGATCTTATCAATCCTAGAAGGATCCAGATCATGGTATTTAAGGGTCCCCAATGTTTTGTAAATTTTATGCATGGAGCTATCAAGTCTATTTAAGTTCCCTTGAATCCTATGATCTACTTCATTTATTTTACCCATGCTTTTCATATCTAGCTCTATATTCTCAAGTTTACTCATAATGTGAGCCAAAGTGATATCATCGTTTATGTCAACAATAGATGGGATTCCGACAAGATTTTCCATAACGTTAAGAGCCTCCCAAACAGGAGCTTCCAAGAAATCCCCACCTATTGTTGTGTCTAGAACAAACCTATTCCAAGAAGTAATTCCAACATAAAAGTTTCTAAGCAAAATAGTGGTGGATTGCTTCTTGGTGGCTCTATCTTGAGAATCGTTAATTCTATACCAAGCATCTTTCAAACTTTCTCCACCCCTTTGTTTGAAGGTGAGAATCTCTCCTTCGGGTGCAACACCAAAGGCAAAGGACTGAGACATACTGACTAAACAAAGCAAAGTAACTACTCCCTTCTTATTTTTTTTGTAGTTTTTGGTATAAGACTCTAAAGCAAAAACTAGAAAGCAAACTAACAAGACTAAAAATCAAAGGTAAAAGATAGTGTGTAACTCCCCTATCTTGAAGACTGGAGTCCCCGGCAACGACGTCAGAAATTTGCTTGATGACGAGTTGATGGATATACTTATTGCCCCTCGTTGGTTACCCCAAGTGGAAGGTGGAGATGTAGTCAGCAGCAGATTTCCCTTACAGGGGGACTGTAAGGTTTATCGAACTAGGAGGACTCCAAGGATCAACAAGTAGGTGTCCGCTTCTCTGGCGCTAGCAGAAGACGTGGACCTGCAGACGCACCAAATAACTTTGCTCCCAACGAGTTTGGAGAGGTTGTCAATCTCTCCGGCCTTGTAGTTTGCAAAGGATCAAAACAGGAACAGCGATAGTGATTGCAACGGAAAAGTAAATAAAACAGTAAATGGTGGAGGTGTAACAATGGTGGAAATATGGACCAGAGTGACATGATGTTCACTAGTGATGTCTCTCTCCCAAAAGACGCTAAACAACTATGTTGGGTAAACAAATTACAGTTGGGCAATTGAAAGAATTATAAACGCACCGCAATGCTAATCATGCTACAAGAAAGTTAGAGGCTCAAAAGTAATGGGAAATACGCCAAGACAAGTAGACCGTTTATCCATCAGCATCTACTCTCTAATCATCCACCTTGAGATATCTATCCAGAACATATCGCTGGTATTAAGTTGCGACCCCACCCAAAGTGTAAACTCAAAGCAACGACAACTGCATTAACGAACTTTGTGTAAGGTAAACAATCATTGCAACCGTGTTCACAAGCACCGTTGTTTTCTCACTGGTGGCAACAACACATCCCCTAGTCTCATGTTTCTGTCAATCAAGCTAGACATCACGGGGCATGAACCCACAATCATGCATAACAATCCATCTTGGAGTTACAATCTACTACTCGGTCAAAGCAATAAAAAGCAACGGAGAAGATGCATGAATTACTCAAGAACATAATATCAAAGGAGAACCAAATATATAACTCATCACAATCTGAACATAATTTCATAATCCATCGAATCCCAGCAAACTCAACATAACAACAACAGGTAAATTACATAGATGCCTTGATCATGTAGGGCAACTCACAAGGGCTAAGCATTGAAGCACAAGATTGGAGAGAAGACATCACATAGCTACTGGTCATGGACTCATGGTCCAAGGAGGACTACTCACGGCATGTTCCGGAAGCGTCCATGGTGGTGGAGAAGCTCCCGGAGGTCAATCCTCCCTCCGGGAGGGTGCCGGGAAGAGGTCTTCTCGCGCTCCCGATCTCGGAAGCACTGCGGCGGCAGAACGGTGGAGAAATTCGCGATTCTGGATATATCTTTAGGGTTTCCCTTCCGAGGGGTAAATATGGGCCAAAGGAGGGCGCCAGGGGGTGGACCCTCCCCCCAAGCGGCCTGGTGGCACGGCTAGGAGGGAGCCCGCGCAGGGAGGCCGCCTGGGTGAGGCATGGCTCCCCTCTGGACCACCTTGGTGCTTCTTGAAGCTTCCGTCACGCTGATTTTTATATATTTTTCTAGGGATTTTTAGGGCTCTGAAAATTGGGGTAAAGTCCCTGCAATTAAAAGACATCAGCAGATAGAAACTAGCACTGGGTGCACTGAGTTAGTAGGTTAGTCCAAATATGTGTAAAAAGGTATAAAAGTGTAGAAAAACATATAACAATGTCACCCAAAAGATCATGGAACAAACAGAAATTATAGATACATTTGGGAAGTATCACCATCGAGCCGCGAGTTGCATAACAGCAGTCACCAAGAGGAGAGTGGCAATGGACGTGCTACAGGTGAGGCGAATGGGAAACACACGAGATGGGGGAAAGAAGGCATAGGAAGACGATGACCCACCTTCTAGATCCAACGGTTAATGTTGCTGGTATCATGCGGTTGCGGGTCAACCGACCCAAACTTGGGCCGGCGCGCCAGTGCCTAGCGGTCGTCTAAAAAATAACGGAGTATCCGACCAAATAAAATCTTAGTAGAGTATTTATACTTCAAGTTTTGATCGATTCTAACCGATCCCTTGAAGTTAGCAAAAAATCATAAATTCAACATATTTTAAACTAGAATTTGCATGCATTTAAACATAAGTTCAACATAGATAGTTCTTGACAACCGAACATTCAATGTAAATCTAAAACTACATTGAACTTAAACTTAAACTACACTAGAACTCACGGGCAGGCACGGGATTGACACAAGACCCAGGCCCTTGGCTGGCTACAGTGCTATATAGTGCTACTACAGTGTCTATGATGCCATACTCAAGCCTGTGTACATTCTTCATGCCCAGGTCCCAGCCCCCCTCCCAGCCCGGGTCCTGGGTCCACCACTTCTAAAACCACGCAACTGTCATAGTAGACGTCAAGCCAACCCTTCATCGTCATGCCGCCCTTGGTGAAAGTCGGGCTCGGGCCAATGTCGTCGTCTTCGTAGTTGGGGTAGATGCTCTGCCACTCCTCGACGTCGAATTCATCCTCCTCACCGCCCTTCACCTCGTCTTTGGAGATGACGATGACCTCCATGTACGCCTCGTCAGTGGCCTCTGTCTTGAGGTGCTCCCTCGCCTCTCGGTACTCTCTGGCCATTCTCGCGATCACCACCCCTAGCTCCAGTGGGACAAGGTGGATCAGCGCCATCCCGAACGGGAAGTTTAGTCGGGAGACAACCTCGTGGAACCGGACTTGCCGCTTGTCGTATTTCTTCACCACGAGCTCCGTTGTGTGGAACGAGTCGATCCACTTCCATTGGTGGGCCTCCCAGTAATCTCCGCCACCCGCATCCCCACGAGCATTGTAGGACAAAGAGGTAGATCCTCCTCGACGGTCGCGGTGGAGGGAGGTTCGGGAAATCGGTGAATCGGGTGAGGAAGGGGCGGATCGGCGATCGAAGGTGACTCGAGGATGCGCCGAGGGATGATGACCCCAGGGCATGGCGGCATGGATCCTCACTATGGATCGGCGGTGGGGACCTCCGGCCATCACATCCAGCCACATGAAGGAGAGGGGCGACGGGAAAGGGCGAGGGACGCGCCGACGAGGGCGCGAGGGGGCAGAGGAGGAAGATGAGAGGAAGGAAAAGGGGAAAACTTTTACTCGGATCCCTCAAGCCAGAGTAAATATACTCGCAGATAGGGGTTGGAGTAAAAAAACACTCCACTAACCAGTTTAAGGAATCGGCTAGGCGCGACATAGTGGAGCAAAACGAAATTTTACTCCCTTTTGGACAGATAGGGGATCGGTTAGAAATGCTCTACGCAGCAAGCACGGCGAGCACAAACGCGATGGCTGTCGGCTTCCTTGCGTGCTTGCAGCAGCAGGAGCAGCGGGAGGGCGACCTGTTGTCATCGAAGACGAAGTAGCCTTGCCACCGACCAAGCTGTCGATGAGGTGGATCGCATGAGATTTGTTTTGCTGAGTCACCTTTTGGGTGGAGGGGGTGTTTTTGGCAACGGTGTGCCAGCGCCGATGGCCAACGAGGTGGTGTGAGGGATTTGGCTATCCATTCCCGCTAAAAATGGGGGGTATCGATGTTGGCTTCGGCGACTACGACGACGCTGGCGGGAAGGGGTGGCCGCTAGGGCGGGAGAGATGGGGTTGGGATTTTTACTTGATGTGGGCTCGCTTGAGTATATTTAGGAGAGTTGGGGAAAGTTTTCGGCCCGGGTTAGCCGTGTATTTTCCTCATGACCGATTGTGGGGAATCGGTAAGAGTTGCTCTAAGGAAGCAAGCACACGCCATCTACTTTCAAATCCATAGAATATTACCTCTCAAATGTCCGCGGATGGGTCCATGCGAGGTCACGCACAATGTTCGGCCACCCCTCAAATGTCCGTACCCACAGCGGTGTCCCTCATACAAAATCCTCAAATCCATACATTCTCATGCAATATGAAAATAAACACACACAGTTCATCTAGATCACACATATAGCATAGGAGTATTTCATCGAACATGTCATCTGACTATTAGAATTAGCATGTTCTAAATACTAGAACTATGAAGGAAGTTCACCCATGGCCATCCTGCACAACTGCACGTCGATTCAAGATAAGTTGTGCATGAAAAAGATGCACATTGATGATGTGGTTTCATTCAGACAATCGGGTCGGGATTTCATTGACTCTAAATGTTCAATTACATGTTTATGTTTAAAGCTATTTTGAATGGATTTTGACAAATTCTTCACATACAATCGACCGTTTAAATTTTCCTTTGACCAATAGATTCATCTCTTCGTTTCACCGTGTTGGGTGTATTCTATTTCTTTTTTAACGCGGTACACACCCAAACGTTAATATATATGCGCATACACTCACCCTTATAAATAAATACATGCACACCCTATATCTATGAACACCCTTGAAAGACTGAGTCGACATACCATCTTAAGATTTACAAAGTTATCATAGACGTCTCGTCGTCGACAAATACGTCCTCGTCCACTAAATACGAACTATCGAAAATTCAAAAATAAATGCGAGCATCGGGACTTAAACTCTGATAGGTTACAATACCACAGTCCATGTAACCAGTTGGTTTGCTGCATATTCTATTTCGACGGTCACACATGAATACGCATGCGTCTCACTAGTCCATTCTATTCTCTCGAATGTATTGTACAACGGTGCTTCGAACTTGTGAGAGTGCTGTCACGTGTGTGTGATGTTCATATGAACGTGTCCGTGTGCGTGGGTTGTTTGTGTGGGTGTGCTTGCGTGTGTAAGGGTTGTTCATGTAAACGTGCAACCTTTTTGTTCAAGTATAGTGTTAACTTTTAATCATGATGCATATATGCAATCAAACATCAAGAAAAAAAATATATAATAATAATAATAATAATTGAAGTGGCTAAAGAGGGCCTCCTCTCGTGAGTTCTTAGTGTTGGTGAGCACTTTCTCTCACGTGGACACGTGTCCCTAATTTTTTGGTCCATTACCGGTTTTTCCTTGATCACATGGTTTCTTTTGATCTTTTTTACTGTCATGTGAAAAGATCATGGCTGGTCCTCAAGAACTATCTCTACTCTTAATGGAGCAATTGGCACGTCGTCTCGTCCCTTCGTACCCTCCCCCCCCTCCCCCTCCCCCCTCCTCGATAAATCTCCCACGGGTTTTTTGAGGGATCGATCTCCCAATCCAGGGCATCCAATCCAACTGTTGTAAATTAGCCAAACCGTTCAGCACATATCAATCTTTGCTTTCCATGTAAAATCAATCCTCCACACAAACCCATCTATACTTTCCATATGAAAGAAAAAATCAATCATCTATACAAATCAATCACAAACCAATCTATATTTTCCATATAAAAAATCATCTACACAAATAAATCACAAACCAATTTATAATAAAAGAAAATAAAATCAATCGTCTATAAAAATCAATCCGTACTTTCCATATAAGAGAGATATTCAATCTATTCAATCACGCACGTATAATGCACACGTTGTAGAATTCATAGGCCTATGGTTTACTTTCCATATAAAGAACATGGAGGGAATAAAGCATTCCCATATATGAATCAATCAAGCAATATTGTGAATCTTTCAACCCACGGGCACACAAATCGATATTGTCCAACACTGCTTTTCATATTGTGCTAGCCAAATCTTCCAGGACATCAATCAAGCAATAAAAGCAAACCTATGGGCAGGCGACGTAAATTTTCAAAATCTTCTACCAACGATCGAACGATATCTTTGCGCCCACCGATTTTTATCTCCCTCTTAAAAACCATGAACCAGAAAAAACCATCAAAAAACGAAAGAGAAAAAATTGGCACACAAACATAAACAAACACACGTCTAGAATCAGAACGCTAGCCATCTATGGAAGGAAATCACCCTTGTTGCTCGAACGAAATTTCCACAATCTGGTCTCGTGCCCTACCTGACCTCCCCTTCCTTTCCCCTCCCTATTCTCCACGATCTGATCCAGATCCCTCCTATACACACGAGTCCCCCTCTCCCTCGTCCTTCCTCCTAATGGCAGTAGCAGTCGAGAGAGCCACACGAAGCAGCAATGGGACGACAGCGCAAGCAGCATGTGGATGCAAGGAAGCCGCGACAATGTGTATATAATCTCAATGTCGTCCTGAACATCAGAGATTTCCTCGCCATCACTTCTCGGAACATCGTAAATTTCCTCGCCATCACTTATCGGTTCTATCCCACGGGATCGTTCATCTCTCACCTTTTTTTCTTTCTTTCGATAAATATAGAGAGGTAGAGATGACGGTGGCCAAGTGTCGGATTTCCTGCGCACCGGCAACACAAGCTTCCTCGACATCAACCAGCGCTCTGACTACGCCTTCGGTCTCTTCACCGGTGGCAAAGATAACGTAAGCCCCAGTACACGGTTGTGACATCCCCGAAGTATGCTACAATAATCATTGTAATTAAGCTACAATGATGGTCGAGATTAAGCTAGTGCTTTTGCTAATCTATTATGATCATAGTTGGAATCAAACTCCGATTCAAAAATCTTTTTGCGATTCAAATTCATTTCAATAGTGGATTTAAAAGTTTTGCAATTTTAAATTAAAAATCATGTTTGGGTTGCAATTAATTCCTAGGTATTTATAAAATTGAAACCAATATTTTTCCAAGCATTTTAGTAGCTCAAAATAATTAAAACTGGGACCGAGACGATTATTAAATGCCCTGTCGCATTTTACTATATTTAAATAAATTATAAACCTCCCCAAAAATATTTCGGCATGTTATAAAATTACTTTAAAAATTGTGAGGCAAGCCCTATAATTTTTACAAAGTAAATGTAGGCACTATAAATAAAATTAATGAAAAGTAAAAGTAAAATAAATAATAATAATAATAATAATAATAATTGTAAGTGCATCTAGTGCTCTTAATGATTTTGGTGGTTTGAAGACTTATAGGTTAAGTATCTAATGTGTTAATGAGTGTACATGGATCTATAAGTTGCTGAGGAGTTTGAGTTAAACGATGAATATCGACACCTAAAATGTATATCTTCGGCTGAAGAAATTGGTCTTATGCTGAAGACTTTGATCATGAAGAAATTGCGATGAAATTGATATTCTTCATGAAGATATTGAAGATGAGGAATTCGGTGTGTCCTGAGGAAATCGGTTTGAAGACTTTGAAGCGTGAAGATTTATTCTTTCTGTTTCATTTTCTTCACTCTTGAGTCATAGGAATACCGTACTGTTAAAGAGGGTCAAGGTAACACTATGGAATAAATTTCCTCATGATGCTCAACCCAAGCCTAATACCACAAAAGCCTCAAGTGAGGAATATGAGAGACATGAGGACTCTCACAGTTGAGTGTCCCGACCGTTACCCCGATTTGCGCCACCTCACCGATCTTATCCACACCAACGGTCATAATACTTAAGGGCATTTATGTCAACTCATGTCGGTATGCTCCCTGGCTATAAATAGCCGCCCCCACAACCATTATCTTGTTGGCTGCTCAACGAGAAACTGACACTTGTCATTTAGAGCAATCCAAATTCCTCAGAGTCTTTGAGAGTAAATCATCAGTGAGGAAATACCCCAAACACCAAACCACAAACCAAAAACTAAGTGATTGAGCATCACTGAAGAATTTGTTCCTGTGTGGATCTGAAGCCTGTTACCTTTGAAGAATGTGCATCCTCCAGACGGTTAGGCGTCATGGTCTAGAGAAATCCAACAGTCAATTGTGGATCGCCGGGTGACCGAGTTTGTGAGGGTTTGGAAGTCTGCCCTGAAGACTTAACACGAGTGTTGGGCGAGGACTGTGTGTCCTTAGCTCAAGGAGAATACGGTAGGGAATGTGTGTCTTTTGGTTTCAATACCAAGCCGCTCCAAACCAGACGTACGACTGTCACTGCAGTTGGAACTGGGTCATCAACCACTGTCTTCACTATGATACAGGTTCTATTTCTTCAACTCTTTCAATTCCTCAATATTGTATGTTGAAGATTTTCATTGTCTCTGTTTGAAGAATTTGCTGAAGACTTTCTCTGAATTTCCTCAACCTCAAATTCTTCACGCCGGTTAATCCTCACCTGCTTACTTTGTGCGTGCGTACTGTGTAACCCATTTTCATATTCCTCATTGAGAAAACTGTTGTAGTGATACTTTGCACTCCTGATCCTTTGTTGTTTCCACTTCAAGTCATTCATCAGTGGGGAATTTCCTCAAAAGAAATTTCCTCAGCGATGAAATTCTAAAAATCTCCTATTCACCCCCTCTAGTCGATATAACGCACTTTCAATTGGTGTCAGAGCAAGGTAATCCCTTGTTCTGTGTGATTTTGGTTTAACCACCTGGAGTTTGAGTTATGTCGACTGTAGGCATTATCAAGGTTACTGCAAGATGTCCTACTTTCGAAGGAAAGCACTTTCCCTACTGGAAGACCAAGATGCAGATGCATCTTCAAGCTATTGACAATGATCTCTGGTATATTGTGGAACATGGTGTTCCCTCCATCACCGCTACTCTCTCTGCCGCTGATGTGAAGAAATTCAAGGAACTTGATTCTCAAGCAAAGAATATCATCTGTGGCCATCTGAGCAAAGGTTAGTATGGCAGAGTGAGTGCTTTGGGCTCAAAAAATAATCTGGGAAAGGCTGTCCAAAGTCAATGAAGGAATATCAACTCAGCGTGACTCTCATGTTGATGTTCTTCGTAATCTCTTCAATCGCTTCAAAATGCTTGATAATGAAAGCTGCCAAGATACCTTTGATCGCCTCACTGACATCTCAAATGAAGTACAAGCAATGGGAGCTCGAGACATTACTGACCATGAAGTTGTGAAGAAACTGCTAAGATCCTTGGATTCATCATTTGATACACTGGTTCTGATGATTCAGGAAAGACCAAACTACAAGATGCTTGATCCTGCTGATATACTCGAAAGACTCAATACTCATGAATTTCAACAGGAAGAAAAGAGAGATCTATATGGACCAAGCTATTCTAGACCTCTTACACTGAAGGCCAAAGCAATTTCCTCATCTGAAGAAGAAGACTCGGATTGCAGCATTGGTGATCCTGAAGAACTTGGACATGAGCTTGCAATGCTCGTGAGGAAGTTCAAGAAGTTTACAAGACGTGGCCAGTTTGGTAAATCTTCAAGAATAGATATGAGGAAATCAGAATCTTCATCTGAGGACTACAAGAAAAGAACCTGCCACAAATGCAAGAAATCAGGTCACTATATTGCTGATTGTCCTCATTGGGCGAAGGAATTAAAGAAGAAGGAATACAAGGATGAAAGTTCTGATGACTCAAAGAAAAAGAAGAAATCTTCAAACCTCATCCTCAAAGTCCTCATCGCACAAGAAGACTAGTTTCAGAAAGGCTCGGGCACTTATTGGCAAGGAAATGGATTCTGCGGCAGAATCTAAGGAATGTAATGAAGAGGAGGGTTCTGAAGAAGACTCAGAGTCTGGTGTGTCTAGTATTGCACTGGCTACCGCATTCGTCAGTAAGTTAATATTCAACCTTGAAGAAAATGACAACGCCATCTACACCGATGACTATGATGATGACTTCGGTCCAACCTATTGCTTCATGGCAAAAGGTTCAAAGGTACCAAATGACACTTCCTCCTCTGATTCAAGTGACTGTGAACCTGATGATTAAAAAAATAGTTACAGTAAACTTGCCAACAGTGCAACTAAACAGCAAACTGCCCTTGAAAAGATTCATAAACTGCTAGACAGAAGCGATGACCTGTTGAATGATGAAATGAATCTTACCCAAATCCTCACTGAAGATATGAAAAGTCTTCAATCTAGATTTGATAATCTTCAAGATCGTCATGGCACACTCCTGGCTGATCATGAGAAACTTTCATATGAATTCCTTCAAAGGAAACTTGATCTTGAGAAGTTGAGGATGTCTCATGATGATCTTCGAATGGAAAATGATTCATTACTCGCTCAACAGATCGGTGTCGCTCAGGTTGAATTCATTCCACCATGTCTTAAATGCATCGAACGTGAAACTGCCGATTCTTCACCAGAATCATCAAATGCTTCTATTGCTACAAATTCTTCAACTGCTCATGTGGTATGAAATTCTTCACTTGAGGAAACCACAAATGTCACTAACGAAAATGCAGGGCTGAAGGAATTGTATGTGATAGGCATGTACAAAAGTCTCAAAGGGCATCAAACCCTTTGCGATGTGCTCAAAAACAGATTTTGAACAGGAACCCGAGGAAAGAAGGAATTGCCTTTGAAAGGAAACTGAATGCTGATGGATCATACTGGAAACCTGAGCGGTATCCCAAAACCTCACGGGTCGCTGCTAAAGGGTCTCCTGTTGATCCATCCAATCTAACAGGCTTTGCATGTGAATTATCCTATTCCTCAGATGATTCATTTGACTCCAACTATAAACTATTCAAAAATCAATCTAGTGAAGTATTTGCCGATATGTTGGAACTAACTGCAGGAATGGACCACCCCTGAGGAAAATCTGGATTCCCAAAAGCTATTTGGAAAATCTTCAGGTGAATGTCCTCATGACACCACCCGTGAAGAATCTGAACCCCAGATCAAATTCCTCAGGTGGACCAAAGTCTTCAAGAGGATCAAAATCCTCAACTGGTCAAAACTATGCTCGTACTCATGCTAATGCTTCTGATATGCAGGGAAATTACAAGGGATATGAATAACAACATTACTCCTCAAATAATTATGTTCATAAATCCTCAAAGAACTTCTCTGCCTATTCATTTGAGTACTCTAACCCCCCCTACTGTGAAGAGAAGTGCATTAGCTGCAATACTCCCTTTCTCATATGGTGCTTGCAGGATGATGAACTCTTTACCACCCCTTCAGATATGGATGGTGAAGAAATTGAACTAATCATTTTTGTAGGTCAGGTCTCCAGATGAAAATCATCATCTGAAGAATTTGCTCGAGACCTGAGGAAAATGATTGATTGGCCGCAAGCTAACATTGATGGAATGATAACATTTCACACGTCCTCAAATTTACAGTTTATGATGAAATTCCTATGTGATGAAATTGATATCATATTCTTCAAGTCTGAAGCATATGAGATGGTAAGTTGTACTAATTCATCTGTAGGATGACAAACCCAAGAGTACTGATTGGGTTCTTGATAGTGGTTGCACACACCACATCATTGGTGACAAAAGCTTGCTGATGAATATGCCATTGACTCCATCACTACTGAAGCAAATCACTTATGCTGACAAAGGTGAAAGCAAGGTATTGGGACTTGGCAAAGCGGCTATTTCCAAGGACAGACACATGGACAAAGTGATGCTTGTTGAATCCCATGGGTTTAACCTCATGTCAGTCTCAATGCTTTGTGATCTTGATATGGTTGTTATCTTTGGAAAATATAGATTTGTTGTCATCATGGAATCTGACAGATTCAAAGTCTTCGAAGGTGTTAGAAGAGGGGATTTGTTCATTGTTGATTTTTCTACACGTCCTCAACCAGCCACTTGCTTACTAGCAAAATCCTGAGAAGGCTGGCTATGGCATCGAAGACTTGGTCATGCAGGAATGAGGAACTTGCACACGTTGGCAAAATCCTCAGAATATTGTTGAAACTGTAGATGTTCAGTTCGATGAAACTAACGGCTCGCAAAGAGAGCAATTGCCTCCTGGTCCAGATAAATTATCTCCTGAGGAAGCAATCAAGTTCAAAGCTACTGAAGATATTGTTCCTACTGAGGAAATTGCTGAAGAAATCGTCCCAAGCACTGATGAAATTCAGGAAGATGCTCCTGAGGAAATTGCTCGAGATCAAATTCCTCAGCCTAGACGAAATCCTCAACCGGCTCATCCGAGGATTGCAACTGAAGTAGAACTTGACAAAATCCTCGATGACATCAACGCGCCAGGTCCTCTCACTCGCTCAAAAGCTTCACACTTCGTTAACTTTTGTGGGCATTCCTCTTTTGTGTCTATCACAGAACCTTCAAAAGTTGTTGAGGCTTTCATGGAACCTGAGTGGATTCAAGCCATGCAAGATGAACTTTTTCAATTCAAGCTAAATGACGTGTGGGAGCTCGTCAAACGACCAGATCCTCGCAAGCACAATACCATTGGCACCAAGTGAATTTTCCCAAACAAGCAAGATGAGGATGGTCAAGTGGTGAGGAATAAGGCACGACTTGTAGCCCAAGGCTACACACAGGTTGAAGGAATTGATTTCAATGAAACTTTTGCACCTGCTGCTAGACTTGAAGCTATTCGAATTCTACTTGCCTATGCTAATCATCATAAGATTACTTTATCTCAAATGGATGTGAAAAGTGCATTCCTCAATGGTAAGCTTGAGGAAGAAGTATATGTTGCTCAGCCCCTAGGTTTTGAGGATCCGAAGAATCCAGACAAAGTGTTCAGACTCAAAAAGGCACTCTATGGCCTCAAGCAAGCCCCCCGGGCATGGTATGATACATTGAAGGAATTCCTCATGAAGAAAGGCTTCAAACCTGGTTCACTCGATCCAACTCTTTTCACAAAATCCTATGACAATGAACTATTTGTGTGCCAAATATATGTCGATGACATCATATTTGGTTGTACTGACAAACGTTACAGTGATGAATTTGCTTACATGATGAGTGAAGAATATCAGATGTCTATGATGGGGGAGCTGAAATTCTTCTTAGGTCTTCAAATTCATCAACAACGCAATGGCATCTTCATATCACAGCAGAAATACCTCAAGGATGATTTAAGAAAATTCGATATGCATGAATGCAAAGGCGCCAAGACTCCCATGCCTAGCAACGGCTACCTCTACACTGACGAAAATGGTAAAGAATTCGATCAGCAGGTATATCACGCAATGATTGGCTCTTTACTGTATTTGTGTGCATCTAGGCCAGATATAATGCTTAGTGTTTGCATGTGTGCTCGTTTTCAAGCAAAACCGAAGGAATCACACCATAAGGCTATGAAACATATTCTTCGATACTTAGCTCACACACCAACACTAGGATTATGGTACCCCAAGGGCTCAAATCTTCATCTCGTGGGATATTCTGATTCTGACTATGCTGGTGACTGTGTGGATCGCAAGTCAACCTCGGGCACTTGTCATTTCCTCGGAATATCATTAGTCTGTTGGTCCTCAAAGAAGAAAAAATGTGTCTCTCTCTCCACTGCCGAAGCTGAGTACATTGTTGCTGGATCCTGCCATGCTCAATTGCTATGGATGAAGCAAACCCTCAAGGACTACGACATCAACATGAAGAATGTGCCTCTCTACTGTGACAATGAGAGTGCAATCAAGATTGCATACAACCCAGTACAACATTCAAAGACTAAGCACATCCAGATTCGTCATCATTTTCTTCGGGACCATGTCCTCAAGGGCAATATCCTGATCGACCATGTGAAGACTGACGATCAACTAGCAGATATTTTCACTAAGCCCTTGGATGAGAAAAGGTTTTATAAGTTGCGGTGTGAGCTAAATATCTTAGAATCTTCAAATGTTTTGTAAGAACATGCACACATCTAAACACTTATGCATAATTGATGACTAAGATATGCAACACACGAAGAATCGATTTTCTTCAATCAATGAAGAATATTGATACGTCTCCAACGTATCTATAATTTTTGATAGTTCCATGCTATTATCTTGTCAAACTTTGGATGTTCTGTATGCCTTTTATATCTTTTTGGGACTAACTTATTAACTCAGTGCCAAGTGTCAGTTCCTGTTTTTTCCGTGTTTTTGACCCTTTTCACAGGAGGATTTTAAACGGTGTCCAAACGGAATAAAACTTCCGAAAAGATTTTTTCCGGAACAGAAGATACGCGTCAAACTTGAGAACCAAGGCAGGGGCCAGAAGGGGACCCCACAAGCCCCCTAGGCGTGACCAGGGGGGCCCGCACCTAGTAGGCTTGTGGGCCCCCTGTGGCACGTCTGCCCTACCTCTTCCGTCTATAAATCCAGAAAAATTCAAAAACTGCGTGAGAGATCCACGAAAATACTTTTCCGCCGCCGCAAGCTTCTGTCTCCGCAAGATCCCATCTAGGGCACGTTTTGGTGCCTTGCCGGAGGGGGGATTCGGATATGGAGGGCTTCTTCATCAACACCATGACCTCTCCGATGATGCGTGAGTAGTTCACTATAGACCTCCGGGGGCCATAGCTAGTAGCTAGATGGCTTCTTCTCTCTCTTGGATCTTCAATACAAAGTTCTCCTTGATCTTCATGGAGATCTATCCGATGTAATCTTCTTTTGCAGTGTGTTTGTCGAGATCCGATGAATTGTGGATTTATGATCAGATTATCTATGAATCTTATTTGAGTTTCTTCTGATCTCTCTTATGCATTATTTCATATCCTTGTAATTCTCTTTGAGTTGTGGGTTTTGTTTGGCCAACTTGATCTATGATTCTTGCAATGGGAGAAGTGCTTGGTTTTGGGTTCATACCGTGCGGTGACCTCACCCAGTGATAGAAGGGGTAGCGAGGCACGCATCGTGTTGTTGCCATCAAGGGTAAAAAGATGGGGTTTTCATCATTGGTTTGAGTTTATCCCTCTACATCATGTCATCTTGCTTAAAGCGTTACTCTATTTGTCATGAACTCAATACACTAGATGCCTCCTGGATAGCGGTCGATGTGTGGAGTAATAGTAGTAGATGCAGAAAGTATCGGTCTACTTGTCTCGGACATGATGCCTATATGTATGATCATTTCCTTAGATATCGTCATGACTTTGCGCGGTTCTATCAATTGCTCGACAGTAATTTGTTCACCCACCGTATTATTTGTTATTTTGAGAGAAGCCTCTAGTGAACACTATGGCCCCCGGGTCTACTTCACACCATATTTTCAGCCTTACTCTTTTACTTTTCGTTGCACATTCCGCCTTCAGATTTCACTTTGCAATCAATTTCGTTGCACATTCCGCCTTCACAACCCCTTTATAGCGTTGGGTGCAAGCTCTTTTGTGTTTGCGCAGGTACTCTGGACTTGACGCGATTCTCCTACTGGATTGATACCTTGGTTCTCAAACTAAGGGAAATACTTACTGCTCGTGTGCTGCATCACCCTTTCCTCTTCAAGGGAAAAACAAACGCAAGCTCAAGAGGTAGCAAATATCACTCTTAGTGTGAGGAAATTAATGAAGAATCTGGTTCTCAGGGCCCTACGACAATTTTAAGCGGCGCTTGAAATCATCATTCTTATACGGTGGGTCACGTCACCACCCTACTTTGAAAACTTTCAAGCTGCTTTTTCTTCAAAGTTGAAATTCATCAACGTGACGCTTTGTCACAAAATCTTCAAGTTTTTCAAAATCATCAAAACACTTGATGATTTTCATCTGCCTAGATATATACATTTAGTGAGATTTCAAAGTCCTCAACATCATTCACTTATAGCTATTTCTTCAATTTTATATTTCATCTAAGTGAATGTGATCGGACCCTACTCCCCTCTATGCTATACTCAACCCAGTCTATTCCATTCTTCATATGCGTTCTACTTGAAACTTTGTTCAAAATCATCACTGTGTTCTTGTCAGCTGAGTATTTTGCAACGAAATCCTCAAATATTCAAAAATAATTTTATATTATTACACAGTAACTGAACCCCACTTCCCACGATCAGATAAGCACGATCTCCACCGCTTTAATCTCAGGCTACACGTGTCGTGCGGAGACGAATGGACAAGGGTTGTTCGGTCCGAAAGTTTCGGCCGGGCCGTTTTCACCTGAGCTATAAATAGGTCCTTACCCCCTTTGTCAAAACTCTTCGTCCTCTCGTCCTTCTCTCCGCCTCAAGCACAAACCTAGCGCCACCGCTCGCAATCTCATCGCTGGTGAGGAACAGCTTCACTGTCTCGACCTCTCCATCGCCGAACTCATGCCGGAAGCGGAACATCTACATCCGCCGCCGCCGTACCTGTCTTCTGCCACCAAGTTAGGGCGCAACGGACTTGAACCGAAGAGCTTCTTACTGTTACTGTCTCTGTTCTTCGTGCTCGCCACACACGGTAATTAAAATCCTATTTTACTGCCCCTTTTGATCTACTATTTTACCTTAGATACGAGAAATCTGTTTTTCCTCAGCGTCTATCAGCTTCGCACACTCAATTCCTCAAATACTTGTTGAATTTCACTAAGCCACTAAAATTCTTCACGTGATTTCTCAATTGTGCAAATTTTCGAATCTGCACAACTCTGGAACCCAAGATCAGAATGCTTAGACAAATTCCTCAACCCACTGGTCAAATTCCTCAACTTTTAAAATTTCAATTTCTTCAAATCTGAGAACGCATATGACCTCTCCAAATTCCTCGCACCTATACTCTGTTCACAGGTACAAAATGTCAGATGATGAATCTCTAGGTTTTCATCAACTTAACTCATTTGCAGCGTTCCTCGAAGAAACTTTGCCAGTGTCATCAGAATCTTCAAGAGTGCAAATTCGTCAGCAAAAGCATCAGTTGAAGAAAATGGAAGATGACAGAAAGCAAAAGGGTGGAAAGAAACTTGAACAGAACACTGTAATTGATATCCCTGAGGATATATATCTTGATTATTGTACGCCTGATGAGCAAGAACCTATGGCGAAGCGGAAAATTAGGCTTCAAAGGATAGAACGCAGGTGGACTAAGGAGTGGAAGGAATATCGCTTCGTCACTCCAAAGTATCTGAAGAAATTCACCCTCAAGCCACCTTGCAAAAGGCCTCCTCTTGGTGATCATTAGGTAGCACATCCCTCAAGCATCAAAACAGTTGAGGATTACCCTGAGGAGAAAGACAAACACTTGTCTAAACTTCAGAAGAAAGAAGAAGCTGCAGTGAAGAAATACAATGAGGAATCTACTGCTGCCACTGCAGCCACATCTTCTTCTGCTAAAGCTTCAGGTACAACTATTTCTCAAGTGAAGTCCATGTCAAAGAAACCTAAGGCATCAAAGCCTAAAGAGAAATTTCCTCAGAAGGTTGCACCTGCTCCAAAACCTTCAACTGGTACACATGCCTCAAAGCCTGAACAAAAGCAGATTGTCAAGCAACAGCCTGCTCACTCCAGCTCCTGTGTACCATCTGTCACGAGCTCAGAGACAAAGTCTTCACCAACACCCTTGAAGACTAAAATGACTGTCGGAAGGGGCGTCAGGCCCAGCCCAAGCAAAGTCATCAATATCCCTTCTGCATCCGAAGGAAGTGATGAATTTGATGATGAAACTCTTCAAGCCATTATCAGAAACAGGCAGGAACAAGTTGCACAAGCCTCGGGCAGCTCTATTCCTCTTGCCATGGATCCCAAGGTTCTGCTGGACTTCATCAATGTGTGGTATGAAGATCCAAGCACCCCCATTGATGACTTGAACCTTCCCCCAGGTGTTAGTCATATGGTGGCCACATTCATCAATGAGGCCAAATGGAAAGAGATGCAAGCCAAACAAGCAAAGGCTGCAAAACTGAAGAAGGAGAAATTCTTCAGGCAGAATTTCCTCAATATGACGCTTGAAGATCTTGTGTCCACCCAGGCTGAATTGAAGACTTTGACCAACAAGTACATGAATCTATCTGATCGTCAAAGCCTCAAGTCAAATTTCATCAAGTTTGCAACTGATGCAGTTGATGAATATAACAAGAAGGCTGCTCCTCCAGTAAAACCAAAGGTGCCCGAGTCTAGCTATTCTATTCAGTTGACTGAAGAAGATGAAGCTGATGAACATGTTGATGAGTAAATGCCTCAAGTTATTCCAACTAATGAACCTGATATTGAGGAAATACCTCAAGACACTCCAGCTGATGAATTTGCTCCAGCTGAGGAAACTGCCAGGACTGTTTCTGCACCAACTCCTGAAGAGAGAATTCCTTCACCGCAATCCTCAAAGGTGAAGAAAATGGTTGCGTCTGCATCAGACGTGAAGAAAACCAAAGCTGCTGAGAAAGAAGCGAAGAAAAGAAAGCTTCAATGACCCCAGAATCATCAGAGGCCAAGCGCCCAAGTTAGCTCACACACAGTCCTCAACTAATCCAGTGGATGCTATGCCTCTGAAGGTAGCTCCATCATATTCACTTATTCCCTTCGGAATTGATTATGTCATTCCCGAAGAAGATGAGGAAATGAAAGATGTTGAAACTGAAGAAACCATGGATGAGGAGATTCAAATTGATGATATTCCTCAGTCCTTCATTCCTCACAAGACATCTGATGAACCTGCTCAAGGATCAGCTGCAACAGCTGAAGATTTTGCCTCCTCCACCAAGCAAACTCCTTAAGCGGAGGAAAATCCTCAACCTGAGGAAAAAGCTGAAGAAAATGCTAGTGCACCCAATACCGAAACTGTTATTGTTGTGGTCAACACTGAAACAACAATGATAGTATCTCCTCAAGAACAGCAGCATAATCTTCAACCAAAGCAAAATCATCCTTTTTCGAAGAGACCAAAGTTTCAAAAGGAAGAGTTCTATGAAGAACGAATGTATTTCATTGGCGCCAATCCATATGACAAGCTTCGCATCAGGACTCAACTCAACTACTATGCATTTGTGCTCTATGGGAGGAACAAAATATTTCAGCACATGCATATTCCTCATGTTGAGATGGAAGAAATTCCTTGCTTCGCCTATGTCCTCAATGTTCTTCATGAAGTTGGACTACTGCCTCTCTGCACTGATATAAGTGATTGGAACAGTGATATAGTTATTCAGTTTTATGCTACATTGCACATCTCTGGAGACCTGAAGGATATCAACACTTGGGTGCTGGACTGGATGACTTAGCACACTCATTACAAAGTTCCTACCACTGAAATGTTGCAAGTGCTTCTAGTTTCAATTCCCTTAGAACAAGCTGTGTTGATGTATGATGAACGGGAGTTGCCCAACAGACTGATGGAAGTCTTCATGAAGCCTTTGGCCAAGGATCAACCTCCAAGAACGACCTTTCTAGTTCAAGACTTGAAGTATGAACCACAGACTTTCTACAAGATCCTATGCAGTGTCCTCGCTCCAATCAAGGGCCATGATGATGAAGAATATGTCGTAGGCATTATGAAGAATATTGTGGGGACCCCGACTTACAAGTCGAGATCGCCGTGCTCAGTGATCCCAGAGATCAATGCTCACCGAACACAGATACCGAATAAAAGAGTCTTACATCCATACATACCGTTTGTTACAATAAATGACCACTTCAGTCGAGTCTTACCTATATAAGGCCTTATAGGCCAACACTCCAAACTGGACCAATAGCGGAATTATTGGTTGAAAGCGCGAACCCATGCCATCAGCCTTAACCTACATGCATTCTGACTGGGAAGCGTCCTAACTCGCAAGAACGTCACCGAGTTAATCGTCACCATATGTTGTTCTTTCATACATGGTCAATGAAATAACCAGTGGCAAGCCAATGAGTACTTTGAATGTACTCGCAAACAACCCATGACATGAACAATGAAAGTGAGGATAACAATATCATGCATCTTTGGTGTAACTCATCTTGGTGGAAATGATCATGAATATGCATCAAGTTAAACAATTACTCTTGAAGAACAGGATACAGATATCAATATATCTGTTGAGGGCTGAACCATCCGGGTTCACCCTATATGCCAAGTCACCGAACTTGGTCATATCATTACTATCATAGCAACACCTTTCTCAACACCACACACACACACACACACTCACACACACACTTGGTTTATGGGGAAACGACTGGACGTAGTTTAAGCAGGATTACCCAACTGTCCTTGATCGTGGACACGGCTACTCGAATAGTTTACACTCTGCACACGTAGTACGCTGGACCCACGAGATCCGGGAAACTTCCGTGTCATCCACGACTCGTGGTATATCACATACCCGAGGTAAGTACCCGATCAATGCATTTCCCTTGACGATACTAGACAAAGAGGTCCACTCGATTGGTACCCAGCCCACATGTTGTACGTCTTACGAACACCAACTCTGGACAATACCAACCATGCGGGGACCAACGGTGTGACTGGAACTCATAAAAATGGCATAGTCGTCCTACCCGGCACGACCCCATCACGAGAGTGACCACATATCACTCCCGCCACTAGTAATGTGGCTCTTTGCTAGCACCGACCGGAGTAATTAACATAGCCCCGTCCCATAAGGGGTAACATGGTCATACTGGTAAGGTTGGGACGGTCGACACATCATAAATCTAATCCCATTTATGAAACCTTACTCACACAAATACCGGGTGCATCACTTCACCTAAAGTGACCACCTAACTCATCATCACCCTCGGTCATTAGTGCCACCCGACGGGGTTTTCATAAACTCTTGCTTTGTGACAACATCACGCTCATGATAATACTACTTCTATCTTTACTTGTCAACATGGTATTAGCATGACCCTCAAGGGGTAGAGTCAAGCTCAATGCAAATGCTCCGGAGGAGCCTTCGGTGAAGTCATATCAAATGATTACCGGCACTTATGATCATATACAACAGGAATAACTTGCTATCTTAACATGCAAAGTAACATATGCTCAGTCATGGTCAAAGGGCTGCTTGCCTTGCTCACGTAAGTCATCGGGGTCTTCGAGGTCTTCTGCTCCAACTCCAAATACTTTGTCTACCGTCAACTATCGTCGGAAACAACCATAGTAAGCCACATAGCAAGCAGAATAAAAGTGTTCTATAAATAGAAGTTTTATTTTTCTTGGACCTCTCTCGTCATAAGAAAAATACCTGAATGTTTTCATAGGAGATTTGGATCGTCAAGGATTTTTGAATAGGTGAAAGGAGCAATAGGTGATTATTGAAGGACCCAACAGAAATGATTCTGTTAAAAATGAGTAAAGGGACCCATTTAACAGAGCATGATTTTAGAAATATTTAGGAAGTGGTTTCACTGGATTTAGAGTTGAAATGAATATACTAGGAATTTTCTAATGTGGAATAAATAGCAATAGGAAGCTATTCATTTATTGCAACATAAATAAGTCGCACAAAAATGTTGACCAGAGTTCTAAAAATAGGGAATGATTTAAGAGGGCTCTGGAAATCTGAATCACTCCATTTGGAGTTGGTTTGGATCCTCTAGGAATTTGCACACGTGATTTAAAATATCTAAATGGCTATTTGGATATTATTATCACAGGAAACTATGTTTGGAAAAAGGTGCAATGCCCAGATCAGGATAGAACAGGATTTTAGAAACCTGCAGAATTTTGAAACATCAATTTTGGAGATACAATGGATTTGATATAGATTTTTGAAATATCCAGTGAAATAGAAAGGAAAGGGGAACCTTCGGGGCTTATAACGCGCTCGGCGCGTTAGATAGGCAATGGGCCGGCCCAGCTGCTCCACCACGCGGCAGACCGGCCACGTCGAAGGTGTAACCCGAGCTTTACCCCTTTACCATGGAGAAGCACAGCCTGGCTGGTTCGTCTCCACTCACAGGGCTGGGCCCGATCTGCGAGCCGCAGACAGGCGGGGCCCAATTGCCAGGTTCTTATCCCACCTCCCGCTCGAGCTGGGAGAGTGGGGAGGAGGAGCAGGGCCGTGCCCGACGTAGCTCCGACGGCTCCGGTCGTCCCCTGGCGTCGCAGCGGCCACCAGCGCACGCGGGGCGACAAGGCCAGCCTGGCTGGCTGGCCGTTCCTCGCCGGGAAGCTCCGAGGCGCGCGGGATCTCTCCGAGAGGGGCCGGCGCCGGCAACCGAGAAGAACGGTGCACCAGCCGCTGGGAGGAGGGACAGGGACAGGAGAGGGCCCTGCGGACGAGCTCGGGTGTCCTGGAGGTGCTCTAGGAGGAGGAAGGGGCCGGGGAGGCACGCGACCCACGGGGCATGGCGGCGGCCATGGTTGCCGAAGAGAAAGAGAAGGCTCGGGAGGAAGATGGGGGCTCGAGAGGGGTTCGAGGGAGAGAGGAGGAGGGTTTGAGGGAGCCAGAGATGCTCGGGAGGAGGGAGTTAAGGGAGGGGGCGAGAGAGCTCGGAAGCTCCTGGAGCTCGCGTGGGCATGGGCGCCACACGTCCCACAGGGGCATTGGAAGCTAGCTACCGTCGTGGAGGGAGTCAAGGAGGAATGAGGGATGCTCTGGCGCTTTGGGGCATACTGCAGCTACGGGACACGAGCTAGGGGACGAGGAAATGGTGCAGAGCACCATTAGTGCATGCAGCCAGCATGGTCACCATGGCTACGCGTGTCCAGGGTGACCGTTTGTCCTAACAAGGATGTCTCTCGAGTAGGGCATGCTTGCCAGAGGTCACTGGTGGAGTTTGGAGCCAAGTCGATTAGGTTTGAATGGGTCTTGAGTATGATTAAGTTTGCAGCAGCAAAGTTAAGGCTAGCAAAACTGGTTTGCACATAGATATAATTGAGGTGAAACCTTGTCTAGGAGTGTTTTTAATAGGACTACAAGACTGTGAAGTTTCAGCTCAAGAAAGCAAGTGTAGCTAGTACTTGTTGTTGAAGGCCATATTTCAGCCAGAAATCAACTTGAGGAGGTGCTGCTCATTTTCTCCACATGAGCATGTCATATCTTGGTTTGAAACGAAGCTATGACACACTAGAGAGGCTCTGGAAAGAATTGGGGGCCTTGGGTTAAGCAAAGGTATGAGAAGAGAGGTAAAATAGTGCTGTCAAGGGTGAAAATGAGAGAAAGTTACATAGGGACGTTCTCCAATAATTGCTCAGTGGCCATGGGAAAGTTACTGGAGGTAAAATAATTATGTGAGGTTGTGGTAGAAAGTTGAGCTCGATGGAAAAAGGGGAAGGGGTAAAAGAAGCCAATTTAGTGAGTGCACACAAGGTGTTTGATCTGTGGTTAGGCTACCAGATGGATTCCAATGGCTATGAAACTTAACAGGATCAAATAATAGATGAAAATAGGCTTGCACACCAAATTTGGGATTTGCTGGAGAAGTTTTCCAATGTAGACTTGGAAAATCCCTAAAATGGGCAGAAATGGACTTCTTCTTACAACCCTATTCAAATAAATTCCCACAAATCCAATATTTGGTGTAGGGGCATTATTTGAGCATTAAGGCATGCACAAAAAGTTTGAGGTCAATTGCAGAAACTTTATAATGTAAAGTTTACCAAAGTCATAAATCAACAGAGAGGGTTTTGAGGGTCTTAGGACAAGGTCTTCTATTCTCCTTGATGCACCACTTGGTGTGGATGCCTTATTGGAGTGTTAGAACATGTCCGCCAAATTTGAGCACAATTAGAGACACTTCACATTGTAGAGTTGCTCAAATTTGAATCTGGATAGATAGGGTTTTAGGATAATTAGGGGAGTCAAATCAACTTGTATTGAGATGAAACTTGGCAAGATCATCAATAATATCATATATTACATGCTAGAATTTTACTGGAATTTATTGAGAATATTTCTAATAGAAATTTTTCAAAAGCTTGAAATAGGCTGGAATGGTTTTGGAGGGGTTTGCCCAATATTTTGAACATGACCACGTGTTGAAACTCATAAATATGGAATAAATATATCCATTGAGTTTCCCTAATTTTTTTAAATATTTTGGAAGCAATAATAATAACTTTCCTTCATAGGAGACCATTTCTAGCCTCACAGAAAGGCTTTTAAATAAAATAATAAAATAACTTTTAAAATAATAATATGGTGGTTTTTGGAATACATTTTGATAATAGGTTTTAAATAAAATAATTAGTGCAAAAGAAATTACCTAATTTGAAGACTTGTAGTACAAGTCTCATCTCAGGTGTTTGAAAATTTAATTCAAAGAAATGCTTTTTGGGTAAAAATAATATTTGGTAAAAGTAGATATTTGTCCTAAACACATGGCATGATCATTAGGTAGGAGAACATGGGATGAGGAGGTGAGTTGGAAGATAGAGATAATTGTTGGGAAGCAATCACATGCACTCAAGCAAACACGCAAACAATAGTCACTCCAAGCATCACAAGCATTCACAAAAAAATTTAATTGGTCCTGATTTTTGAAATAAGTTAATTAGTCAGGAAAGCCAAAAACAGGGTGTTACAGACCTTACCCCCTTAAGAAAATCTCGTCCTCGAGATTTCTAGGCCAGGGGTGGGTGAGATACCAAATCTTGAGTCGGAGGTAGTGTTCATGTCCCCATGTTGCTGTCATGGTCTTGAGGTGCTTGATGATACAACTTCGAATGTTTCGTACGTCCTTGCTTGATCGTGGGTGGGGTCTGGCAGTAAGTTATTCTTGACCGAGGTCAAGGGCTTGGTGAGCTAAGTCGGTGCAAAGGTCTGGCTTGCAAGTGTATTCCGAAGTCAGAATACGTGGCAAGAGGGTGTGTCTGGGTTCTGGTCCTGGGGCTTCGCACGCCGGTTAGTGACATCAAGATGTCTTGTGTTAGAACGCACTGCCAAAGTCTTCGTGTAGCTTCCTGCTTACGGGGAAGTCCTTGGCTTCCTTTCGGCAGGCAAACTATGGTCGCAAATAGTCTTCGAAGGCTTCTCGTCATAGGGTCCGGGTTGGGTCTCACTTATGAGTCTAAGCTCGGAGGCTCAGATCCAGAATAGGTCCTGCCATCTTGGGGTTTACGAGGATTTCTGGATGAGCTGGCTACCCAAGAGTATAGACCAGTGATCCATTCCCATGGTCCGCGACTCAGCGGGTGGGTGAATCGCCTTTGGCACGTCTTCACCACGACCTACTAGTACTCTCGTCCTTGATTTGGACCAAGGAGAGGTCGTCTGATTCTTTCGCTTGTCCAAAGGCTTCATCATCTTGAATCGTCGAGGCCTCTTGACGTCGTTGATGTAGTCGGTGCGCGGTCAGTGGTTGACTTCTGTTGCTTCATCAACTTTGTCGTGGCTTCCTCACCACGGCGGTTCTTCGTCTTGACTTGAGTAGGATAGACTTCCGTCGTCTTGGGGTTGCTTCAAGAAGTCCACCTTCTCGAGATATCATTGTACCCTCGAGAGGCATAACAATCGGCGTTCTTGGGGCTCATCCAAACAAGACTAAGGTGTTCTTCCTCTTACTGGGTGGACAAGTACGTCATCAGTGAGGATGACAACATACCTTCCCAAACACGACATAAGCACAGTGCTCAAGAGTCGGGTGAGGAGAACGGAACTTTCTATGGGCGGTACTGGCCATATTTTAACGACTTAGAGTCGTCTTCTATGGTCGTAATCCGTCCATTTTGTGGCAGGGTGAAGCTTTAGGGTCTCAAGGAACTTAGGATGTGGGTGAATAATTATCATCTTATCTCTGAGCACATACCTTAGATGCCAATAGTTCGACCTCAAATCTCAGGACGATATCATCTCATCTCATCAAAGATACCATCCCACGTGGGTCAACTCCACACTGCTCATTCTAGTCAACTCCAGGGTTGAGGGAAGAACTAACCCAAACGCTACAAGTATGGTGTAGCCCCAATGCACACGCATTCTTATGCAAGAACCTCGGGGAGACATACAAGCTCCTATGATTGAATTTAAGACACGACAAATCCAAATGTTCATCTAAGTCATCCAATGGATAGGGTGCTACATTACTATATTAAGGAAACACATAGTATACCAATCCAATATCTTGTTTCCTTCCTACGAATCCGATCAAGTGATCCATCAATCCAATCAATCATTACTGGACATGTCACTCCTACAAATCCAACATTGATAGGGTTCTACATAATCTCTAGAGTCCTCATAATTCACATATTACTGCAAGAATTACGTCATAGTATATCCACCAACTTCAATAATCATGGCCATCTAACCTCCAAGGCCAAACCACATAGGTTGTAAACCAATCTGACAACTCCAAGTACATGGACTCTATATCCACCGAGAAACATGGTATCATGATCGAGATTATCAAGCTAAATCCAATTTACTCCAAACCATGTGGTTTCTGTCATCCTCAATACTCTATTAAGATTGTCTATTTAAATCCAAGACTCAAATCCAATAGGAAGTCTACTTGATTCTCCAAGTCATCATGATAATTGTCTCCAAACCGTGCCAACTACTTGCTAAAGTCATATATACCACCAAGAATAATGTTCACGATCATAATCATCCTACGAAATCCAATCTTACTCCAGATTATGTAGGTTATGCTACTATACCAACTTGTTCCACCAAGTTCACCTACCTTTATAAGGGTTTCACGATCCACCAAAATAGTCTAGCTATATCCTCAAGACACATACCATCATCACCATGACAGTCTTTAGTCTATACTCTTATATATCAGAGAACGATCCTCTTATGGCATCAGGGTTATGGTGATATCTTAAGATTGAAGGATACTTGTTCACGGTGATCACTCGTTCCTTTAAGAACTCGGTGCTAGGCGGGGTTCATCGGGGACCTACAAGTGTTCTGGCAAGTCCGTGTACTAGACACGTGACCAGATAATTTGATCCGGAAAGGCTTTTGGAGGTTGGTCTGGTCTAGTGTGGTTTTCCAACCTCAAGGGAAAAGCACACTCCTACGGGTTGCGTGTGGTTAAGCATAGCATAGTCAGTGTCTTCAGTGTCAGTTGTCCTTCGAAGTGGATCCCTGGTACATCTTGCCTTGCCGTCTTCAGTTGTCGGGAGGGTGAGAGAGACAGAGCACAGAGGGGGAGGGTGTCTAAGGGTGTTAGTGCAATCAAACAAGCGTTGGAAAGTCAACTCAAACAACTGCCAAAATCATTTCGAACATCAAAGTAAGACAGGCGATAAAACCGCATGCTTGTTGCTCAATCAAATGTGCGACTCATATCAAGGCACAAACAACAAAAACAATAACACACAACATGGTCCATCCGAACCATTTCACGGACTCGACTTCGCATAGGGGATTCATGACGCATCCTATCCTAGGTTCTGGGACTCGACAATCGTGCTTGCTTCGTGCTCCGGAGAGGAGTCCGCTAAGTCTTCTGGACCTTCTCATGGGGTTGCCACGTCTCTTGGTGTTGCTCGCCGAACTTCTGGGGTTGGGTTGAAGGGATCCTTGATGACTTCTCATCTGGGGAGTTGCGGTCGAAGGTAGTTCTTCATTGCTGTCATTGACAGGGTCTTCTGTCGTCTTCATGATCCTGTCATCGCCTTCTTGTCTTGTGAGGCTTCGAGAGTCTCAAGTGGACATCTTCATGCACCGATATTTGCAAGACATGATAGAGTTCTGATCTGTCAATCATACTAATTGCGATTTCGACACCTAGAGCGGGGGATGAAGAGAACCGTTTTCCTGCTCACTAAGGTGAGGCGGACCAAATGGCAAGGTTCTCATCCACCGGTGGTGGTCGACACAATTCATTATAACTGACAGGGTCGCTCTATTAGTGATGCAGATCATAGTTTCCATATATTATGTCCAGATTACCGTAGGTGAAAGTGGCATCACTCTAGAATAGTGCCCAAGGTTTCACCATCTTCTAAGCCTCGATGTCCTTGTTCCTCATGGAGGTACTTCTGTTGGTGTCGTCTGGTCGCAGAGTTATCTTCTCTGTCTTTCAGCACAGGTGTTTGCCTAGAAAGGTTACTTCCTTCCGGGCTGCCCACTAGGATTTCAATTTATCCCGTGGTCAGAGGGCATAAGGTACTAGCGAGCATTTGCAATTTTTGGAAAAGTAGACGAGGAGTGTCAAGAAAATGAGAGTGGGAGGCTAGAGCATAACCTTCACTTTCTTTGAAGATTTAGGAGAATCGAGAAAATATATAGGTTTTGTAAGTATTTTTGAAGAATCTGGAAAGCAGTTTTTATCCTAACTAACGTCCGTGCTAACTAAGGGCTTCCTACAGTCAGGATGGCTCTGATACCAGCTCTATGGGGACCCCGACTTACGAGTCGAGATCGTCGTGCTCAGTGATCCCAGAGATCAATGCTCACCGAACACAGATACCGAATAAAAGAGACTTACATCCATACATACCGTTTGTTACAATAAATGACCACTTCAGTCGAGTCTTACCTATATAGAGCCTTATAGGCCAACACTCCAAACTGGACCAATAGCGGAATTATTGGTTGAAAGCGCGAACCCATGCCATCAGCCTTAACCTATAGGCATTCTGACTGGGAAGTGTCCTAGCTCGCAAGAATGTCACCGAGTTAATCTTCACCATATCCTGTTCTTTCATACCTGGTCAATGAAATAACCAGTGGCAAACCAATGAGTACTTTGAATGTACTCGCAAACAGCCCATGACATGAACAATGAAAGTGAGGATAACAATATCATGCATCTTTGGTGTAACTCACCTTGGTGGAAATGATCATGAATATGCATCAAGTTAAAGAATTACTCTTGAAGAACAGGTTACAGATATCAATATATCTGTTGAGGGTTGAACCATTCGGGTTCACCCTATATGGCAAGTCACCGAACTTGGTCATATCATTGCTATCATAGCAACACCTTTCTCAACACCACACACACACACTCACACACACTTGGTTTATGCGGAAACGACCTGACGTAGTTTAAGCAGGATTACCCAACTGTCCTTGACCGTGGACACGGCTATTCGAATAGTTTACACTCTGCAGAGGTAGTATGCTGGACCCACGAGATCCGGGAAACTTCCGTGTCATCCACGACTCGCGGTATATCACATACCCGAGGTAAGTACCCGATCAATGCCTTTCCCCTGACGATACTACACAAAGAGGTCCACTCGATTGGTACCCAGCCCACATGTTGTACGTCTTACGAGCACCAACTCTGGACAGTACCAACCATGCGGGGACCAACGGTGTGACTGGAACTCCTAAAAATGGCATAGTCGTCCTACCCGGCACGACCTCATCACGAGAGTGACCACATATCACTCCCGCCACTAGTAATGTAGCTCTTTGCTAGCACCGACCAGAGTAATTAACATAGCCCCGTCCCATAAGGAGTAACGTGGTCGTACTGGTAAGGTTGGGACGGTCGACACATCATAAATCTAATCCCATTTCCGAAACATTACTCACACAAATACCGGGTGCATCACTTCACCAAAAGTGACCACCTAACTCATCATCACCCTCGGGCATTACTAGCACCCGACGGGGTTTTCATAAACTCTTGCTTTGTGACAACATCATGCTCATGATAATACTACTTCTATCTTTACTTGTCAACATGGTATTAGCATGACCCTCAAGGGGTAGAGTCAAGCTCAATGCAAATGCTCCGGAGGAGCCTTCGGTGAAGTCATATCAAAGTATTACCGACACTTATGATCATATGCAACGAGAATAACTTGCTATCTTAACATGCAAAGTAACATATGCTCAGTCATGGTCAAAGGGTTGCTTGCCTTGCTCACGTAAATCCTCGGGGTCTTCGAGGTCTTCTGCTCCAACTTCGAATACTTTGTCTACCGTCAACTATCATCAGAAACAACCATAGTAAGCCACATAGCAAGCAGAATAAAAGTGTTCTATAAATAGAAGTTTTATTTTTCTTGGACCTCTCTGGTCATAAGAAAAATACATGAATCTTTTCATAGGAGATTTGGATCATCAAGGATTTTTGAATAGGTGAAAGGAGCAATAGGTGATTATTGAAGGAGCCAACAGAAATCATTCTGTGAAAAATGAGTGAAGGCACCCATTTAAGAGAGCATGATTTTAGAAATATTTAGGAAGTGGTTTCACTGGATTTGGAGTTGAAATGAATATACTAGGAATTTTATAATGTGGAATAAATAGCAATAGGAAGCTATTCATTTATTGCAACAGAAATAAGTCACACAAAAATGTTGACCAGGGTTCTAAAAATAGGGAATGATTTAAGAGGGCTCTGGAAATCTGAATCACTCCATTTGGAGTTGGTTTGGATCCTCTAGGAATTTGCAAAGGTGATTTAAAATATCTAAATGGGTATTTGGATATTATTATCACAGGAAACTATGTTTGGAAAAAGGTGCAATGCCCAGATCTGGATAGAACAGGATTTTAGAAACTTGCAGAATTTTGAAACATCAATTTTGGAGTTAGAATGGATTTGATATAGATTTTTGAAATATCTGGTGAAATAAAAAGGAAAGGCGAACCTTCGGGGCTTATAACGCGCTCGGCGCATTAGATAGGCAATGGACCGAGCTTTACGCCTTTACCACGGAGAAGCGCAGCCCGGCTGGGACGTCTCCACTCACAGGGCTGGGCCCAATCTGCGTGCCGCTGACGAGCGGGGCCCAACTACCAGGTTCTTATCCCACCTCCCACTCGAGCTGGGAGAGTGGGGAGGCGGAACAGGGCCGTGCCCGTCGTAGCTCCGGCGGCTCCAGTCGTCCCCTGGCGTCGCAGCGGCCACCAACGCGCGCGAGGCGACAAGGCCAGCCTGCTTGGCTGGCCGTTCCTCGCCGGGAAGCTCCAAGGCGCGCGAGATCTCTCTGAGAGGGGCCGGCACCGGTAACCGAGAAGAACGGCGTACCAACCGCTGGGAGGAAGGACATGGACGGGAGAGGGCCCTGCGGACGAGTTGGGGTGTCCTGGAGGTGCTCTAGGAGGACAAAGGGGCCGGGGAGTCACGCGACCCGCGGGGCATGGCGGCGACCATGGTTGCTGAAGAGAAGGGAGTGGAAGAGAAGGCTTGGGAGGAAGAAGGGGGCTCGAGAGGGGTTCCAGGGAGAGAGGAGGAGGGTTTGAGGGAGCCAGAGATGCTCGGGAGGAGGAGTTATGGGAGGGGGCCGAGAGAGGTCGGAAGCTCCTGGAGCTCGCGTGGTCATGGGCGCCACACGTCCCAGAGGGGCATTGGAAGCTAGCTACCGTCGTGGAGGGAGTCAAGCAGGAATGGGGGATGCTCTGGCGCTCTGGGGCATACTGCAGCTGCGGGACACGAGCTAGGGGACGAGGAAATGGTGCAGAGCACCATTAGTGCATGAAGCCAGCATGGTCACCATGGCTACGCGTGTCCATGGTGACCGTTTGTCCTGACAAGGATGTCTCTCGAGTAGGGCATGCTTGCCATAGGTCACTGGTGGAGTTTGGAGCCAAGTGGATTAGGTTTGAATGGGTATTGACT
Source organism: Hordeum vulgare subsp. vulgare (assembly GCF_904849725.1). NCBI lineage: Eukaryota > Viridiplantae > Streptophyta > Magnoliopsida > Poales > Poaceae > Hordeum > Hordeum vulgare. The sequence goes on from NC_058520.1 coordinate 473,343,411, forward strand.
ATGATTAAGTTTGCAGCAACAAACTTAAGGCTAGCGAAACTGGTTTGCACATAGAGCTTATTGAGGTGAAACCTTGTCTAGCAGTGTTTTTAAAAGAAGGGCTACAAGACTGTAAAGTTTCAGCTCAAGAAAGCAAGTGTAGCTAGTACTTGCTGTTGAAGGCCATATTTCAGCCATAAATCAACTTGAGGAGGTGCTGCTCATTTTCTCCACATGAGCATGTCATATCTTGGTTTGAAATGAAGATCTGACACACTAGAGAGGCTCTGGAAAGAATTGGGGGCCTTGGTTTAAGCAGCAGTACGAGAAGAGAGGTAAAATAGTGCCGCCAAGGGTGAAAATGAGAGAAAGTTACATAGGGACCTTCTCCAATAATTGACGAGTGGCCATGGGAAAGTTACTGGAGGTAAAATATAACTATGTGAGGCTGTGGTAGAAAGTTGAGCTCAAGGGGAAAAGGGGAAGGGGTAAAAGAAGCCAATTTAGTGAGTGCACACAAGGTGTTTGATCTGTGGTTAGGCTACCCGATGGATTCAAGTGGCTATGAAACTTAACAGAATCAAATAATAGATGAAAATAAGCTTGCACACCAAATTTGGGATTTGCTGGAGAAGTTTTCCAATGTAGACTTGGAAAACCCCTAAAATGGGTAGAAATGGATTTCTGCTTACAACCCTATTCAAATAAGTTCCCACAAATCCAATATTTGGTGTAGGGGCATTATTTGAGCATTAAGGCATGCACAAAAAGTATGAGGTCAATTGGAGAAACTTTATAATGTAAAGTTTACCAAAGTCAGAAATCAATAGAGAGGGTTTTGAGGGTCTTAGGACAAGTTCTTCTATTCTCCTAGATGCACCACTTGGTGTGGATGTCTTATTGGAGTATTAGAACATGTCCACCAAATTTGAGCACAATTGGAGACACTTCACATTGTAGAGTTGCTCAAATTTGAATCCGGACAGATAGGGTTTTAGGATAGTTAGGGGAGTCAAATCAACTTGGATTGAGATGAAACTTGGCAAGATCATCAATAATATCATATATGACATGCTAGAATTTACTGGAATTTATTGAGAATATTTCTAATAGAAATATTTCAAAAGCTTGAAATAGGCAGGAATGGTTTTGGAGGGATTTGCCCAATATGTTGAACATGACCAGGTGTTGAAACTCATAAATATGGAATAAATATATCCATTGAGTTTCCCTAAATTTTTTTAAATATTTTGGAAGCAATAATAATAACTTTCCTTCATAGGAGACCATTTCTGGCCTCACAGAAAGGCTTTTAAATAAAATAATAAAATAACTTTTAAAATAATAATATGGTGGTTTTTGGAAGACATTTTTATAATAGGTTTTAAATAAAATAATTGGTGGAAAAGAAATTCCCTAATTTTAAGACTTGTAGTACAAGTCTCATCTCACGGGTTTGAAAATTTAATTCAAAGAAATGTTTTTTGGGTAAAAATAATATTTGATAAAAGTAGATATTTGTCCTAAACACATGGAATGATCATTAGGCAGGAGAACATGGGGATGAGGAGGTGAGTTGGAAGATAGAGAGAATTATTGGGGAGCTGTAGGGTAACGTAGCATAAATTCAAAATTTTCCTACGCATGTTCAGATCCTCCTATGGAGAGACCAGCAACGAGAGAGGGGTAAGAGCATCTTCATACCTTTGAAGATCGCCAAGCGGAAGCGTTGCTAGAACGCGGTTGATGGAGTCGTACTCGCAGCGATTCCGATCTAGTGCCGAACAACGGCACCTCCGCGTTCAACACACGTGCAGCCCGGTGACCTCTCCCGCACCTTGATCCAGCAAGGAGGAGGGAGAGGTTGGGGAAGAAGACCAGCAACACGACGACGTGGTGTTGGTGGAGAGACGAGGTCTCCCGGCAGGGCTTCACCAAGCGCCGGCAGAGAGGAGGAGGAAGAAGTGCAGGGCTGCGCCGAGGGAGAGGGAAAACCGTGTCCTCCAAAGGCCAAAAGTGCCCACTATATATAGGGGAAGGGGAGAGGGGGTGCTACCCCTAAGGTTCCCACCCTAGGGGGTGCGGCAGCCCTCCCAGATGGGGTTTGTGGCGGCCAAATGAGGGAGGAGGGGTGGCGCACCCCTCTGGTGGGCCTAAGGCCCACCTAAGTTAGGGTTCCCCCCTCTCCCCTTTTTTCTGGTGCACATGGGCTGGGTGGGGGCGCACCAGCCCACTTAGGGGCTGGTTCCCTTCCCCACTTAGCCCATCTAGCCTCCCGTGGTCGTCACCCCCTTTCGGTGGCCCCCCGGGACCACCTTCGGTGGTCCCGGTGGTCCCGGTACGTTACCGGTGATGCCCGAAACACTTCCGGTGTCCGAAACCATCCATCCTATATATCAATCTTTACCTCCGGACCATTCCGGAGCTCTTCGTGACGTCCGGGATCTCATCCGGGACTCCGAAGAACTTTCGGTAATCTCGTATAACAATTCCCTATAACCCTAGCATCATCGAACCTTAAGTGTGTAGACCCTACGGGTTCGGGAGACAGGCAGACATGACCGAGACACCTCTCTGGCCAATAACCATCAGCGGGGTCTGGATACCCATGGTGGCTCCCACTAGCTCCACGATGATCTCATCGGATGAACCACGATGTCAAGGATTCAATCAATCCCGTATACGATTCCCTTTGTCTGTCGGTATAGAACTTGCCCGAGATTCGATCGTCGGTATACCTATACCTTGTTCAATCTCGTTACCGGTAAGTCTCTTTACTCGTTCCGTAGCACGTCATCGTGTGATTAACTCCTTAGTCACACTGAGCTCATGATGATGTTCTACCGAGTGGGCCCAGAGATACCTCTCCGTCACACGGAGTGACAAATCCCGATCTCGATTCGTGCCAACCCAACAGACACTTTCGGAGGTACCCGTAGTGCACCTTTATAGTCACCCAGTTACGTTGTGACGTTTGATACACCCAAAGCACTCCTACGGTATCCGGGAGTTGCACAATCTCACGGTCGAAGGAAAAGATACTTGACATTAGAAAAGCATTAGCATACGAACAATACGATCTAGTGCTAGGCTTAGGATTGGGTCTTGTCCACCACATCATTCTCCCAATGATGTGATCCCGTTATCAATGACATCCAATGTCCATGATCAGGAAACCATGATCATCTATTGACTAACGAGCTAACCAACTAGAGGCTTGCTAGGGACACATTGTGATCTATTCATTCACACATGTATTACTGTTTCCTGTTAATACAATTATAGCATGAACGATAGACGATTATCATGAACAAGGAAATATGATAATAACCATTTTATTATTGCCTCTAGGGCATATTTCCAACAGTCTCCCACTTGCACTAGAGTCAATAATCTAGTTACATTGTGATGTATCGAACACCCATAGCATCATGGTGTTGATCATGTTTTGCTCGTGGAAGAGGTTTAGTCAACGGGTCTGCAATATTCAGATCCGTGTGTACTTTACAAATATCTATCACTCCACTCTGGACATGGTCCTGGATGGAGTTGTAGCGGCGCTTGATGTGCTTTGTCTTCCGGTGAAACCTGGGCTCCTTGGCTATGGCAATGGCTCCAGTGTTATCACAGAAGAGTGTCATAGGACCCGACGCGCTTGGAACCACTCCAAGGTCGGTGATGAGCTCCTTCATCCAAATTCCTTCATGAGCCGCTTCTGAAGCAGCTATGTACTCCGCTTCACATGTAGATGCTGCCACGACTTCTTGCTTGCTGCTGCACCAGCTCACGGCCCCACCATTCAACACATATACGTATCCGGTTTGTGACTTAGAGTCATCCGGATCTGTGTCGAAGCTAGCATCGACGTAACCCTTTACGACGAGCTCTTCATCACCTCCATAAACGAGAAACATTTCCTTAGTCCTTTTCAGGTACTTAAGGATATTCTTGACCGCTGTCCAGTGTTCCGCATCGGGATTACTTTGGTACCTCCCTACCAAGCTTATCGCAAGGTTTATATCAGGTCTGGTACACAGCATGGCATACATTAGAGAGCCCACGGCTGAAGCGTAGGGGGACAGAACTCATCTTCTCTCTATCTGCTGCCGTGGTCGGCGACTGAGTCTTACTCAATCTCATACCTTGCAAAACTGGCAAGAACCCTTTCTTTGAGTTTTCCATATTGAACTTCTTCAATATCTTGTCAAGGTATGTACTCTGCGAAAGACCTATGAGGCGTCTCGATCTATCTCTATAGATCTTGATGCCTAATATGTATGCAGCTTCTCCAAGGTCCTTCATTGAAAAACTCTTGTTCAAATAGGCCTTTATGCTCTCCAACATCTCTATATCATTCCCCATCAATAATATGTCATCCACATATAGTACGAGGAAAGCTACAGAGCTCCCACTCACTTTCTTGTACAGACAGGCTTCTCCGTAAACCTGTATGAACCCAAACGCTTTAATCACCTCATTAAAGCGAATGTTCCAACTCCGAGATGCTTGCACCAGCCCATAGATGGAGCGCTGGAGCTTGCACACTTTGTTAGCACCCTTAGGGTCGACAAAACCTTCTGGTTGCATCATATACAACTCTTCCTTAAGGTTCCTGTTAAGGAACGCTGTTTTGACGTCCATTTGCCAAATTTCATAATCATAAAATGCGGCAATTGCTAACATGATTCGGACTGATTTCAGCTTCGCTACGGGTGAGAAAGTCTCATCGTAGTCAACTCCTTGAATTTGTCGAAAACCCTTTGCGACAAGTCGAGCTTTGTAAACGGTTACATTACCGTTCGCATCAGTCTTCTTCTTGAAGATCCATTTATTTTCTATGGCTCGCCGGTCATCGGGCAAGTCCACCAAAGTCCATACTTTGTTCTCATACATGGATCCTATCTCGGATTTCATGGCCTCAAGCCATTTGTTGGAATCCGGGCCCGCCATCGCTTCTTCATAGTTCGAAGGTTCACCGTTGTCTAACAACATGATTTCCATCACAGGGTTGCCGTACCATTCTGGTGCGGAGCGTACCCTTGTGGACCTTCGCGGTTCAGTAGTAACTTGATCCGAAGCTTCATGATCATCATCATTAACTTCCTCTTCAGTCGGTGTAGGCACCACAGGAACAACTTCTTGCGCTGCGCTACTTTCCTGTTCGAGAGGGGGTGTAATTACCTCATCAAGTTCTACCTTCCTCCCACTTACTTCTTTCGAGAGAAACTCTTTCTCTAGAAAGGATCCGTTCTTGGCAACAAAGGTTTGACCTTCGGATCGATGATAGAAGGTATACCCAATAGTTTCCTTAGGGTATCCTATGAATACGCATTTCTCCGCTTTGGGTTCGAGCTTTTCTGGTTGAAGTTTCTTCACATAAGCATCACAGCCCCAAACTTTAAGAAACGACAACTTAGGTTTCTTGCCAAACCACAGTTCATACGGTGTCGTCTCAACGGATTTAGACGGTGCCCTATTTAAAGTGAATGCTGCAGTTTCTAATGCATATCCCCAAAATGATAGCGGTAAGTCGGTGAGAGACATCATAGATCGTACCATATCTAATAAAGTGCGATTACGACGTTCAGACACTCCGTTGCGCTGCGGTGTGCCAGGCGGCGTCAGTTGTGAAACGATTCCACACTTCCTTAGGTGTGTGCCAAACTCATGACTCAAATATTCTCCTCCACGATCAGATCGTAGACATTTAATCTTTCTGTCACGTTGATTCTCAACCTCACTCTGAAATTCCTTGAACTTTTCAAACGTCTCAGATTTGTGCTTCATCAAGTAGATATACCCATACCTACTCAAATCATCGGTGAGAGTGAGAACATAACTATAACCACCGCGAGCTTCTGCGTTCATTGGACCACACACATCAGTATGTATTATTTCCAATAAGTCGGTTGCTCTCTCCATTATTCCTGAGAATGGAGTCTTAGTCATCTTGCCCATAAGGCACGGTTCGCATGTGTCAAATGATTCAAAGTCAAGAGACTCTAGCAGTCCATCAGTATGGAGCTTCTTCATGCGCTTAACGCCGATATGACCAAGGCGGCAGTGCCACAAGTATGTGGGACTATCGTTATCAACTTTGCATCTTTTGGTACTCACACTATGAATATGTGTAACATCACGATCGAGATTCATCAAGAATAAACCATTCACCAGCGGAGCATGACCATAAAACATATCACTCATATAAATAGAACAACCATTATTCTCTGACTTAAATGAGTAGCCGTCTCGCATTAAGCAAGACCCTGATACAATTTTCATGCTTAAAGCTGGTACTAAATAACAATTATTAAGGTTTAAAACTAATCCCGACGGTAGATGTAGAGGTAGCGTGCCGACGGCGATCACATCGACCTTTGAACCATTCCCGACGCGCATCGTCACCTCGTCCTTGGCCAGTCTCCGCTTATTCCGCAGTTCCTGCTTTGAGTTGCAAATGTGAGCAACAGCACCGGTATCAAATACCCAGGAGCTACTACGAGCGCTGGTAAGGTACACATCAATAGCATGTATATCACATATACCTTTAACGTTGCCGGCCTTCTTGTCCACTAAGTATTTGGGGCAGTTCCGCTTCCAGTGACCTTTTCCCTTGCAGTAGAAGCACTCAGTCTCAGGCTTGGGTCCGTTCTTTTTCTTCTTCCCGGCATCTGGCTTACCGGGCGCGGCAACAGCTTTGCCGTCTTTCTTGAAGTTCTTCTTACCCCTGCCTTTCTTGAAACTAGTGGTCTTGTTGACCATCAACACTTGATGCTCCTTGTTGATTTCTACTTCTGCAGACTTGAGCATCGAGTACAACTCGGGAATGGTTTTCTCCATCCCTTGCATGTTGTAGTTAAGCACAAAGCCTTTGTAGCTTGGTGGGAGATACTGGAGGATTCTGTCAATGATAGCATCATCCGGAAGTTCGACTCCAAGTGAAGTCAGACGACCGTGTAACCCAGACATTTTGAGTATGTGCTCACTGACAGAACCGTTCTCCTCCATCTTACAGCTGAAGAACTTGTCGGAGACTTCATATCTCTCGACACGGGCATGAGCTTGAAAAACTAGCTTCAGCTCTTGGAACATCTCATATGCCCCGTGTTGCTCAAAACGTCTTTGGAGCCCCGTTTCTAAACTGTATAACATGCCACACCTGACCAGAGAGTAGTCATCACTCCGCGCTTGCCAGACGTTTAGAACGTCCTGCGCTGCTGCGGGAGCGGGAGGGTCACCTAGCGGCGCATTAAGGACATAAGCCTTTTTAGATGCTTCATGGATGAGCTTCAGGTTGCGAACCCAGTCCGCATAGTTGCTACCATCATCTTTCAGCTTGTTTTTCTCTAGGAATGCGTTGAAGTTGAGGTTGACGTTGGACATCTACAATATTTATAAAGACAACTTTTAGACTAAGTTCATGACAATTAAGTTCATTTAATCAAATTAAGTATGAACTCCCACTTAAATCGACATCCCTCTAGTCATCTAAGTGATACATGATCCATGTTGACTAACCCGTGTCCGATCATCACGTGAGACGGACTAGTCACCATGGTGAGCAACTTCATGCTGATCGTATTCAACCATAAGACTCATGTTCGACCTTTCGGTCTCTTGTATTCGAGGTCATGTCTGTACATGCTAAGCTCGTCGAGTCAACCTAAGTGTTTCGCGTGTGTAAATCTGGCTTACACCCGTTGTATGCGAACGTTAGAATCTATCACACCCGATCATCACGTGGTGCTTCGAGACAACAAACCTTCGCAACGGTGCACACTTAGGGGAATACGTTCTCGAAATTTTAAGAGGGATCATCTTATTATGCTACCGTCGTTCTAAGCAATAAGATGTAAAACATGATAAACATCACAATGCAATCATATAGTGACATGATATGGCCATTATCATCTTTGCTCTTTCGATCTCCATCTTCAGGCATTGCATGATCATCATCGTCACCGGCGTGACACCATGATCTCCATCATCATGATCTCCATCATCGTGTCTCCGTGAAGTCGTCACGCCAACTACTACTATCACTACTACTACAGCTAACCGTTAGCAATGAAGTAAAAGTAGTAAGCACATGGCGTTGCATCTCATACAATAAATTAAGACAACTCCTATGGCTCCTGCCGGTTGTCATACTCATCGACATGCAAGTCGTGAAACCTATTACAATAACATGATCATCTCATACATCATACATGCAACATCACAACTTTGGCCATATCACATCACATGTCAAACCCTGCAAAAACAAGTTAGACGTCCTCTAATTGTTGTTGCAAGTTTTACGTGGCTGATTTGGGTTTCTAGCAAGAACGCCTTCTTACCTACGTGACAGCCACAACAATGATATGCCAAAGCTATTTACCCTTCATAAGGACCCTTTTCATCAAATCCAATCCGACTAGAGTAGGAGAGACAGACACCCGCTAGCCACCTTTATGCACGATGTGCATGTTTGTCGGTGGAACCAGTCTCACGTAAGCGTACGTGTAAGGTCGGTCCAGGCCGCTTCATCCCACAATACCGCCGGAAAAGAATAAGACTAGTAACGGCAAGCAAATTGACAAACCATCGCCCACAACTTTTGTGTTCTACTCGTGCATGGAATCTACGCATAGAAAACCTGGCTCGGATGCCACTGTTGGGTAACGTAGCATAAATTCAAAATTTTCCTACGCATGTTCAGATCCTCCTATGGAGAGACCAGCAACGAGAGAGGGGTAAGAGCATCTTCATACCTTTGAAGATCGCCAAGCGGAAGCGTTGCTAGAACGCGGTTGATGGAGTCGTGCTCGCAGCGATTCCGATCTAGTGCCGAACAACGGCACCTCCGCGTTCAACACACGTGCAGCCCGGTGACGTCTCCCGCACCTTGATCCAGCAAGGAGGAGGGAGAGGTTGGGGAAGAAGACCAGCAACACGACGACGTGGTGTTGGTGGAGAGACGAGGTCTCCCGGCAGGGCTTCGCCAAGCGCCGGCAGAGAGGAGGAGGAAGAAGTGCAGGGCTGCGCCGAGGGAGAGGGAAAACCGTGTCGTCCAAAGGCCAAAAGTTCCCACTATATATAGGGGAAGGGGAGAGGGGGTGCCACCCCTAGGGTTCCCACCCTAGGGGGTGCGGCAGCCCTCCCAGATGGGGTTTGTGGCGGCCAGATGAGGGAGGAGGGGTGGCGCACCCCTCTTGTGGGCCTAAGGCCCACCTAAGTTAGGGTTCCCCCCTCTCCCCTTTTTTCTGGTGCACATGGGCTGGGTGGGGGCGCACCAGCGCACTTAGGGGCTGGTTCCCTTCCCCACTTAGCCCATCTAGCCTCCCGTGGTCGTCACCCCCTTTCGGTGGCCCCCCGGGACGTTACCGGTGATGCCCGAAACACTTCCGGTGTCCGAAACCATCCATCCTATATATCAATCTTTACCTCCGGACCATTCCAGAGCTCCTCGTGACGTCCGGGATCTCATCCGGGACTCCGAACAACTTTCGGTAATCTCTTATAACAATTCCCTATAACCCTAGCGTCATCGAACCTTAAGTGTGTAGACCCTACGGGTTCGGGAGACAGGCAGACATGACCGAGACACCTCTCTGGCCAATAACCATCAGCGGGGTCTGGATACCCATGGTGGCTCCCACTAGCTCCACGATGATCTCATCGGATGAACCACGATGTCAAGGATTTAATCAATCCCGTATACGATTCCCTTTGTCTGTCGGTATAGAACTTGCCCGAGATTCGATCGTCGGTATACCTATACCTTGTTCAATCTCGTTACCGGTAAGTCTCTTTACTCGTTCCGTAGCACGTCATCGTGTGATTAACTCCTTAGTCACACTGAGCTCATGATGATGTTCTACCGAGTGGGCCCAGAGATACCTCTCCGTCACACGGAGTGACAAATCCCGATCTCGATTCGTGCCAACCCAACAGACACTTTCGGAGGTACCCGTAGTGCACCTTTATAGTCACCCAGTTACGTTGTGACGTTTGATACACCCAAAGCACTCCTACGGTATCCGGGAGTTGCACAATCTCACGGTCGAAGGAAAAGATACTTGACATTAGAAAAGCATTAGCATACGAACAATACGATCTAGTGCTAGGCTTAGGATTGGGTCTTGTCCACCACATCATTCTCCCAATGATGTGATCCCGTTATCAATGACATCCAATGTCCATGATCAGGAAACCATGATCATCTATTGACTAACGAGCTAGCCAACTAGAGGCTTGCTAGGGACACATTGTGATCTATTCATTCACACATGTATTACTGTTTCCTGTTAATACAATTATAGCATGAACGATAGACGATTATCATGAACAAGGAAATATGATAATAACCATTTTATTATTGCCTCTAGGGCATATTTCCAACAGGAATCACATGCACTCAAGCAAACAGGCAAACAATAGTCACTCCAAGCATCACAAGCATTACAAAAAAATTTAATTGGTCTTGATTTTTGAAATAAGTTAATTAGTCAGGAAAGCCAAAAACAGGGTGTTACAAATATCCTCTTCAACATCATCCATGGCATACCAATAAACCTTCACGACTTCTTCCTGAGGATTGTGGCTGATAATGCTATGTCGCCCTTCGACTTGAAGATTTACGCTCCGTGGATCATGAGATTCATCAGACGCAGGTCGGGCATCAACTATCATGCTGATTTCAACAATCACAGTGGATATATGCCTCCGATCAGAGCCATCAAGAAGACTTTTGAGCCTGTTGAAGGAAAAGGAAAATATGTCATCGATGAAGGAAGTCGGCCCCTTGATGGCCAGTTTCGCGAACCAGAAGCATATTCTTCATATGATGACACTGAAACTCACGAGCCGCCTAGCCCTTTTGCCGCAAGGATAATGACTAACAGAGAACTACTCCTCAATCTTCATCAGAAGGTCGATCGCAATCACAAATGGGTCAAACGTCAATTCAATGCCATTGTGAAAACCCTCAACGAGACTCAGAATGCAGTGAAGAAAAATCACTACTATCTTCATGAGGTTTTTGATCGTACCTGGGCCACCCTGTCTCATCTGAAGACTCAAGAAGAAGTTGATGAATTGGAGTTTAGTCAGGACTTCGACTGGTCGTGGCCTCCCAAGAAGAAATTCAAGCCAATTCCAGTTCCAGACCTTGAGGACAGATCCTTTTCTTCATTCCGCACTGCAGAATCTGATGAAGAACCAGAAGACACTGCTACTGGCCCAAGGAAGAAGCCCGTCGCCAAGAATCCTCACACATCTTCTTCATCAACCAAGAAGTGAAAGTCTTCATGGGGCGTTAGTCCTCCGTTTTGTCCCTTTTCGTCACTTGATGACAAAGGGGAAGAAATCTGAGTTAGTCTACACGCGTGAAAAGTTTTGGGGCTTATAAACTTTATTAAGTTACAAACTCTTGGTTCTTCTGAAGTGTTTTATGTAATGAGTTGTAACTTAAGCCCGATGGTACTATTTATGCTTTTGAACGTTTTTCTTCATATGCTTATTCCTCAAAATATTAATGCACGCATGCTGAAATTCGTGAGATACCATTTCTCATCATGCATTCTCGAATTCCTCATATTATATGTCATATGTATGCATGATTTACAAGATACACGGGGATATCTCCATGATATAAATAATCAATGTGCAATTGCTGTGAAAATCAAATTCCTCAAAGTATGCACATCTTCACGGGGAGGCTCTCAGTATCTTGTTTTCAGATTCCTCAACTGAGTATTTACACTTCATATTTTTATCCCCGTTGAAAACTTAACCTAATTATCATCAACCACCAAAAAGTGGGAGATTGTAAGTGCATCTAGTGCCCTTAGTGATTTTGGTGGTTTGAAGACTTATAGGTTAAGTATCTAATGTGTTCATGAGTGTACACGGGATCTATAAGTCGCTGAGGAGTTTGAGTTATACGATGAATATTGACCCCTAAAAATGTATATCTTCGGCTGAAGAAATTGGTCTTATGCTGAACACTTTGATCACGAAGCAATTGCGATGAAATTGATATTCCTGATGAATATATTGAAGATGAGGAATTCGGTGTGTCCTGAAGAAAATCAGTTCGAAGACTTTGAAGCGTGAAGATTTATTCTTTCTGTTTCATTTTCTTCACTCTTGAGTCATAGGAACACCGTACTGTTAAAGCGGGTCAAGGTAACACTATGGAATAAATTTCTTCATGATGCTCAACCCAAGCCTAATACTACAAAAGCCTCAAGTGAGGAATATGAGAGACTGCAAGTCATTCACTAGTGAGGAATTTCCTAAGTGATGAAATTCTAAAAATCTCCTATTCACCCCCCTCTAGTCGATATAACCCACTTTCAATAATAATAAAAGTAAAAGAAAAAATAAAACCCCCTAGCCCAACTTGGCCTCGGCCCACCTGGCCAGCCCAACCGGCTAGCTACCCCATCAGTCCAACCACCCCCTCAACCCCGTGGGGTATAAAACCCCTCCACAAACCCTAAATCCCCCACTCTCCATAGTCTCTTCCACCCCGCAGCCACGAGTCCCCTCCACCCGACTGCCCCACCCGGCCAGATCGGGGCTGGGCCACGTCACCCCATGCCGCCCCGCCGGCGCCTGGCTCTCGGCCCCCTCCGACGCCCCACCGCCGCCGTCAACCTCCCTCACCTCTTCCCCACCGGCTCCACCGAGCCTCGCCGCCCCGATCCCCGGCAACGCCGGTGAGCTCCGGGCTCCGACCGCTCCTCCCCTCCCCTCTCTCTCCTCCAACTCCGGCGAATGCCCCGCATCGAGGCCCCTCCACCGATGGCCTCCACCGCACCGCCGCTGCCGGCCTCGCTCCGACCCCGTCGCGCCACCCTGAACCGACGCCGCATCTCACCCACCACAACACTTTCCTCGCCCCTCTCCAGCCGCCGCCAACCTCCCCGCAGTTCCCGCCTCCGCTGGCTCCCCCTCCGGCCATGGATGTCGCCATTGCAGCCACCAAGCCACGGCCCCGAGCCCTGGCCACTTCCGTGTCAACCGTAGGGCCCGTCTTGTTTTAGCTATTTTGGGGCTAATCCCCCCCTCGCACAGAATGACATACGGGGCCCATGCCCCTATAAACAAAAATAACATGTAATAAAATGTATAAATGTTGATATATATAATATATAATAATTAAAATAATAGTGATAGATAATTTTTTGATAATGAATTAATTACTTAATTAATCCCTTATTAGAACAATTAATCTAACTACAATTATTAAAGTAATTAATTTGTCCTAGCAGATTATGAGAGGTGGGACCCTCTACTAATTGACACAATTTATACTAATTAAAATCTTGCTTAAACCCTGTCTATAACACATGTGGGTCCAACCCCCCTAATTATATTGGTTTGAAACTAATTGAACTTAGTTAACCTCTCTCTTTGACAAGAGCGACCCACTCGTTAGATTGACCAGTCAACAAGGCTATTGCATGTTCATGTCACAACTAATTGTTGAATTTGATTAATCTTTTTAATTCTTAAATATTAATAAAACTTTAAAAATTAATATAAATTTTTTTTTAATTCAGATGAAAATAATTTATACATGAAAGTTGATCAGAAAAATGAGACGAATCCGGATACGCTATCCGTTCGTGTGTCGCGCGTCCCTAGCATAGCGAACATGGAACTTTTTCATCTGTTTTGCATGTTCGGTAATAGCCACAAACACGGGAAATATCTTCTGATATTTTCCCGATCCGTCTATGATGGATGTTACTGCGTTAGTGCATGCCTAGCCCTGCATATTACCATGTCATGCATCATGTTGCACCTATTGTTGTTATTTATTGTTTCCTCCCCCTCTTCTTACTGGTAGACCCCGAGACTGACGTTGCTGTCGGGCACGACTACACCCGTGATGACCATCCCTTTGCCGCAGAGCAACAAGACAAGCAAACGCCCTTGATCATTCCTATATCGCCTACTCTTTCTCCCTCATGCTTGCATTAGAATTTTGTTATGGTTGTAGATAGATCCTATTCTCATGCATAACCTGTTTTTGATGAACTGCTACTTTACTATACCGCAATCTAAACTGTTTAGTATAGGAGAAGCGGTCATCCCCTTTGCCCCCTTAATCCAGTTGCTCCCGCTTTATCGTCAAGTCTTGATCCCTGATCGACGAGCCAAGACCCGACACATCACTCACCCCCCCTTAGTTGTACGACCCTGCATAGCTACTATCGAGTACCGAGGGTAACACCTCATTACGTACTCCTATGTTAGCGTTGTAGTGTAGTTGACCGGCGATGGTTCTTGGAGGGTGATTCCTCGCTCACCACTTCCAATAACGACTCTGTCGTACAAACCATCAAGCATGGCCCATCGAGGGTGATTCCTCCCTGGCCACCTTGAGAGTTACATCATTCGGAATCCAACGAGGGTGATATATCGGATCCCCCTGATGTTACAACCACACAATTACTTGACCGTGTTACTTGGAACATGGATGAATAAATGTTAGGCGGGTGGATTCCCGCATGGATGTATCGATGAGTTAATTAAAATGCTAAGGATTTGGGATTTGATCTGGGTTTGTCAGAGACCTTTTTCACACTAACCGTCTACGTGGGAGAAGTTATGGGTACTCGACGTCGTGGTATCAGCCGAAGCTCTTCAGATGTCAACAATGGAGCGGCGCGCGCCTGAGTGGTCTGGATTATCACCGTTCTTGTATAAGAGGTGCGAGGACTGACCTCGGCCGCCCATGCAATGTGCAGGAGCGCAATGGGTGATGGGCCCATGAACCCTGCGCATTTAGGATTTAGACCGGCGGGTTGGCCTCTCTGTTGAGTCTAGGCGGGGTGGCGACGTGTCGATGTTCCAAGGCCGGGCATGACCGAGGAAAGTGTGTCCGGACAGAGTTTATCGAGCGTGACGAGGGATATGTGGTGCACCCCTGTAGGGATGAAAATTAACTATTCGGATAGTCGTGTCCACGGTTACATGATGACTTGGAGTTGTGCTACGATGTTATACAACTACAACTCTTACTTAACTAGAATGTTTGCTCCGGGATTGTTTCCTCGCAGGGAGTCGAGGGAGAATCTCTGGGCGTGACTTTAATTACTATTGCTGCAACAATATGCTATTAATTGTGTTACTTGTTCTACTCTCGTCTATTGCTGCAAGACCCCTCAAGATGCTAGTATTTGATAGGAGTAGGCCTTCTCTCTCTATTCTCACATTTCTGAAGTCGGTCCACATATAACTCCCTTCCTTTGATGCTGATGCATACTTAGCATAGTTCTGATGTCAGTCTTGCGAGTACTTTGGATGACTACTCACCGCTGCTTTGCCCCCCCCTTTTCCCCTTTATCTGTTGCTGCGACCAGATGATGGAGCCCAGGAGATGGTGTATCCCGCCGCCGACGACTGCTACCCCGATGGTGCCTACTTCTACGTGGAGGTCGCTGAAGACCAGGAGTAGTTAGGAGGTTCCCAGGCAGGAGGCCTCGCCTCGTTTGATCGTTGTATCTTTGTGCTAGTCTTCTCTAAGGCACCTCATGTTTCATGTCTGTACTCACATATTTGTTGCTTCCGCTGACTCGTGTGTTTATCGAGCTTCTGTTTTCTAGCCCTCGAGGCCACTGGCTTGTAATATGAAGCTTGTATGTTTTTATTTGTGTCTAGAGTTTTTTTTGTGATATCTTCCCGTGAGTCCTTGAGCTTGGTCGTACGCATTTGTGTGTATGATTAGCGTACGATCAAATCGAGTGCGTCACAAGTTGGTATCACAGCGAGATTTTGATCTTGGGACCTGTGGGTTATGGGCCCACATCTCAATCGGGTGGTATTAGTATATTTTACTCGTTTTTATACTCTGGGTTCTACTCTCTCTTCTCTTTCGGGTTAAAGATTTTTGCTAACTCTTACATTAGGTTCTCGTAATCACATCGATCCGGAGAGCTGGATTATCTATTGTTGTTCTTCTGATAATATGTTACACACACAGTCATTTGACATCTTTAAATCTTCCTTTTCAGATGCGTCCCGCAAGGCAGCGCGTACGCCTGACACTAGCTGTTGAGGCGACTGGGTTCCCGACCATTTTGGTCAACCTTTTGACCAGTCTAGGATACTGTTGGTACCCCGAGTACACTGTGTACGAGGACTTCCTCGAGTTTAACCAGTACCAGTACTAGGCTGAGGTTCGCATATTCGATCAGACGGATATCTCCATTCGCGAGCTACACACCTTCTATGGTGTTGGGTTGTCGATCGATATGGTCGTCCATGATGCGGCCTATATCGCTATCATCCGCCTCCGTGGAGCGCACGCTTGCCTGGACGGGACTGCCTTCAGATACATCACATATATTCCTGTTGGGGATGATGTAGATTTGGCGTCAGCTACCTAGATTTGGCCATTCTATCCGACGTTGATGTAGCCTTATCACTATGTCTCGTTGTTGTATCCCTCCACCACGTGCCTGCGTGCCGCCTAGTGAGTCCAGGTTATCGTCTAATGCATCCAGGTTATCGCCAAATTTCGAATTTGTAATCGATGGTCTGTAATCGAACTTATGTATGGGTCTATATGTTGAACTTAACTACTATGAAGTATCTATCGCATTTCTCTTTCGTCATGCTTTATTACTTCATGAATGCCTACAATGCCTTTGCAATTACATTATGCTAAACTACCCCTGTTAAATATTTAGTAGGATGGTTAGACCAGCTGGCCGGCCACGTTGCCCCGCCAACGATGCACCACCCCCGCCTCATGAATATATGGCGGGGATCATCCAACAGTTTGAACTGAACCGCTAGTTTATGCAAGGTCTCATGGACCAGTTCCAAAGGCCGAACATGAATCAGTAGCAAGGCGTGAAACTGCAAGACTTTTGCCGCCTCAACCATGCGATCTACCGCAGCTCAATTCAGCCTCTTAATGCTGATGACTGGCTCCGTGACATTGCTTATGAGCTGGAGTCTGCCAATGTGCCCCTAGCGAGCTATGTCAACTTTGCCGCCTACTTTCTGAAGGGTCCCTCTGCTCAATGGTGGGACAGTCACAGGCACTCTCAGCCCGTTGGAACTGTCATCACTTGGACGTAGTTCAAGGTTGCCTTCCGTGCTCGCTACATTCCTCAGGGAATCATGGACCGGAAGAAGCGTGAGTTCCGCAACCTTGTCCAGGGCAACAAAACTGTGGATGCTTATCATCGGGAGTTTCTGTACTTGTCCCGCTATGCTGAATAAGACATTGCGAGTGATGCACGTAGACAGGAGAAATTCCGTGAGGGCCTCCACCCTGACATCAAGCTGGCGCTCCTTGTTCAGGACTATGCTGATTTCGCCACCCTGGTGAACAAGTCCATTCAGGTTGAGACTGGTCTGAGGAATACAAGGATAGCAGCAAGCGCAACCGTGACATGGGTTCATCTTCAGGGCCCATCTCCACACAAGCGGAAGATCTGGATTCCCCACAACATGTACCATGCACCTGATCCTACTCCGAGGCCGTCCTATGCTGCACCTCGTCTGCCTCCTCCACCATCTAGACAGCCAAGGCTTCCAGCTCCACCGCCTTGAATTCCTCCTTCCCATCCCAGGGACGGGCTGTGCTTCAAGTGTGGCCGTCCACGTCACCGTGCTAGAGACTGCAGGAAGAATCCGAATCAGCTAGCACTTCCTTCAACTCGCAGTGGCAACAACCAGAACCGCAACAACAATGTGAGGCCTGCTTATGCCCGTGGTCAGGCCAACAACATTGATATGGGTCAAGCTCAAGACCAACCTGCTACCGTGATGGGTACACTTCTCGTTAACTCAGTACCTACTTCTATATTGTTTGATACACGAGCATAGCATTCCTTCATGTCAGAAAATTTTGCATACATGCATGACATTAGAAGCAAAGAGATGAACCTTCTGATAGTGGTAATCACCCCCGGGGGCCAATGTCAAACCTGTGTGGTTTGCCCCATTGTTCATGTAGAAATCGAAGGATTGGAATTCCTTGCCGCTTCCATTTTACTGAAGTCTTCCAACGTTGACCTTATACTGGGAATGGACTGGTTTAAAGCTCATACTGCTTCAATCGTTTGTGCCACCAAGACCGTCCACCTCCTACACCCTTCAAATGATTTAATAAACTACCATGCTCATCTCGTCCGAGATGCTGAGGCAAGGCTATATGCCTTGAATGCATTAAATGCGTCACCTCTTGAAGGGATCGAAAACATTCCAGTTGTTCGGGAATTCCAAGATGTCTTTCCAGAAGAACTTCCACGGATTCCCCCTGCACGAGTTGTCGAGTTTGTCATTGACTTGGTACCCGGTACCACTCGTGTCGCCAAGCTTCCTTATAAAATGCCACCACATGAACTCTTGAACTTAAGCAAGAAATTGACAATTCGCTTCGTCTGGGTTTCGTTCGTCCAAATTCCTCTGCTTAGGAAGCACCTTCTCTCTTTGTTAAGAAGAAGGATGGGACAAATCGTTTGGTTCAAGACTATCGTCCTATCAACCAGGCCACTATTCAAAACAAATATCCTCTTCCACGGATAAATAATTTATATGATCAACTTGTTGGTTCCTCAATATTCTCTAAGCTCTACTTGAGGTTGGGATACCTCCAGATCCGTGTTCGCAAGGAGGATATTCCAAATACCGCCTTTGTTACTCGCTATGGATCATACGAGTACACCGTCATGTCCTTCGACTTAACCAATGCACCGACAACCTTCTCTCGATTGATGAATGATATATTCATGGACTACCTTGACAAATTCGTCGTGGTATATATGGATGATATTCTGGTATAATCGAAGAATAAAGAAGAGCACGCCGAACATCTTTGTCTTGTATTGGATAAGCTTTGGGAGCATAAACTCTATGTGAAGTATTCCAAATGTGAATTCTGGCTGGAGGAAGTAACACACCTTGGTCATGTAATCTCGAAGGATGGTATTGCGATCAACCCCGAACGAGTTCAAGCTATTCTTGACTGGACCCCCCCCCCCCCGCCGAAGAATGTCAAGCAAGTCAGAAGTTTTCTCGGACTCGCCAGCTATTGTCGTCGATTCGTCGAGAACTTCTCCAAGATTACAAAGCCCTTAACCAATCCGCTTCACAAAGGTGTTAAGTTTGAGTGGACTCATAAATGTGAGGAAAGTTTCCAAGCACCAAGGACAAACTGACATCCGCTCCGGTACTTGCTCCTCCGGATACAAAAAGGGATTTCGTCATATATTGTGATGCTTCTCGTCAAGGAATAGGTTGTATCATGATGCAAGATAGCAAGGTGAGTGTGGTATATCGTATACCCCCGACAAGGCTAACGTAATGGATGATGCCTTGAGTCTCAAGTCATACTGCAACCACCTCTAGGTTCATAAGGTTCATGACCGTCTTGAAGAGGAATTTCGTAAGCTGAACCTCCATATTGTTCCTCGGGGTTACCTTGTTCCCCCTCCTGAAGAGTTTCACAAGATGAACCTCTGTGTTGTTAATAAGGGATCCCTCAGTAACTTGGTTGTTGAACCAGATCTCGTGTCCATCATCAAGACTCTGCAAGGTTATGACGATGATTTCAAAAGAATTAAACACTACCTTACAGAAGGTAAACCCTCTTTTTTTACTATTGCCGAAGATGGAGCCTTGTACTTCAAAGGTCGCCTACTCGTCCCAAATAAAAAGGAAAACCTCAGAATGTCTGGATGGCGATGAAAGAAGCTCATGATACCCTGCTGTCTATACATCCGGGTAGTACCAATATGCACCAAGACATCCGCCAAAGGTTTTGGTGGCCAAATATGAAACAAGACATTACACGCTATGTTGCAAAATGTGATATTTGCCGGCGAATCAAATTAGAACATCAAAAGCCTGCTGGAACTTTGCAACCTATCTCTATTATTTAATGGAAACAGGACCACGTTGAAATGGACTTTGTCACTGGTTTTCCCAGATCCCAAAAAGTTAATGATGATATTCTTATCGTCATTGACCGACTGTCCAAAGTTGCACATTTTTCTGTTCGTCAAAGAAACAATTAATGCTAGCCAACTAGCAGATCTTTATATGTCCAGGATTGTTTCACTTCACGGTATTCCGTTGGTAATCAGCTCGGACCATGGCAACTTGTTCACTTCAAAATTCTGGGTAAGTTTTCCGAAGGCTATGGGGACTCATCTGTCCTTCAGCACCGCATTTCATCCTCGATCCCACGGACAAGTTGAACGAGTCAACCAAATTCTTGAGGACATGCTTCAAGCTTGTGTCATTTCTTTCGGTAAGAAATGGGAGGAATCTCTCCCGTATGCCGAGTTCTCCTACAACAATAGCTATCAAGCTAGTCTAAAGATGGCCCCTTTCGAAGTATTGTATGGACGAAGGTGTCGAACTCCTCTGAATTTGTAAGAAACTGGGGAACGATCACTCTTTGGTCTGGATATTATCCAACACGCTGAATATCAAGTCCGCATTATTCATGAGAATCTGAAGGCTGCTCAGTCTCGTCAGAAAAGTCAGTATGACCGTCATCATCAATATATGGTCTATCAACCTGGCAAAAAGGCTTATCTTCGTGTCACACTTATGAGAGGTGCACACCGTTTTGGGATCAAGGGCAGGTTAGCTCCTTGCTATATTGGTCCATTCACTATTCTCGAAAGGCATGGAAAAGTAGCTTATCAATTGGAACTGTCGACGAACCTTTCTCGGGTTCATGATGTCTTCCATGTGTCTCAGCTCCGTCGCTGCTTCAAGGATTCTATTTGAGCAGTGGATCATGATATGCTTGAGCTGCAACAAGACCTCTCTTATAAAGAGCATCCGGTCCGCATTCTTGATCAGGCTGAAGGTCAGACTCGTGGCAAGGTCACCAAGTTCCTTAAAGTGCACCGGTCAAATCATTCTAAAGATGAAGCCACTTGCGAACGCGAGGACCATCTTCGTGATGAACACCCTGAGTTCCTTCTATTTCTTAATTCTCGGGACGAGAATTCTTGTTAGTAGGGCATAGTTGTGACATCCCCGGAGTATGCTACAATAATCATTGTAATTAAGCTACAGTGATCGCCGAGATTAAGCTAGTGCTTTTGCTAATCGATTATGATCAGAGTTGGAATCAAACTCCAATTCAAAAATCTTTTTGTGATTCAAATTCATTTCAAAAGTGTATTTAAAAGTTTTGCAATCTTTAAATTAAAAATCATGTTTGGGTGGCAATTAATTCCTAGGTATTTATAAAATTGAAACCAATATTTTTCCAAGCATTTTAGTGCCTCGAAATAATTAAAACTCGGATCGAGATGATTATTAAATGCCCTATCGCATTTTACTATATTTAAATAAATTCTAAACCTCCCCAAAAATATTTATGGCGTGTTATAAAATAACTTTAAAAATTGTGAGGCAAGCTCTGTAATTTTTACAAAGTAAATCTAGGCACTATAAATAAAATTGAATGAAAAGTAAAAGTAAAATAAATAATAATAATAAAAGTAAAAGAAAAAATAAAAACCCCTAGCCCAACTGGGCCTCGGCCCACCTGGCCAGCCTAACCGGCAAGCTCCCCCACCGGCCCAACCGGCCCCCTAAACCCCCTAGGTATAAACCCCCTCCCCCCCCCCCCCCCCCCCGAGAAACCATAAATCCCCACTCTCCCCACTCTCTTCCACCCCGCACCCACCACTCCCCTCCACCCCGCTGCCCCACGCAGCCAGATCAGGGTTGGGCCACGTCGCCCCACGCCTCCCCGTCGGCGCCCCACCGTCGTCGCCGACCTCCATCACATCTTCCCCACCGGCTTAACCGAGCCTCGCCGCCCCGATCCCCGGCAACGCCGGTGAGCTTCGGGCTCCGACCGCTCCTTCTGTCCGCTCTCTCTCTCCCCCCCATCTCCGGCGAACGCCCCGCACCGAGGCCATGGCGCCGGCGGACTCTACTGCACTGCCGCTGCCGGCCTCGCTCCGGCCCCGCGTGGGCCCGCGCACCTCCGGCCACCGCGGCCCCGTCACGCCACCCTGAACCGGTGCCACACCTCGCGTCGCACATCGCTTGCCTCGCCCCTCTCCGACCGCCGCTAGCCTCCCCGGAGTTCCTGCCTCCGCTGGCTCCCCCTCCGGCCATGGTTGTCGCCATTGCAGCCACCAAGCCATGACCCCGAGCCCCGGCCACTTCCCTCTCAACCATAGGGGCCCTCCTGTTTTAGCTATTTTGGGGCAACCCCCCCCCCCCCCCCCCGCGCGCAGAGAATGTCATACGGGGCCCATGCCCGTGTAAACAAAAAAAACATGTAATAAAATATATAAATATTGATATATATAATATATAATAATTAAATGAATAATTAAAATAATAGTGATAATTAAATTTTTTTGGTAATTAATTAATTACTTAACTAATCCCTGATTAGAACGATTAGTCTAACTATGATAATTAAACTAATTAATTTGTCCTAGCAGATTATGTCAGGTGGGACCCTCTACTAATTGACACAATTTATACTAATTAAAATCCTGCTTAAACCCTCTCTGTATGACGTGTGGGCCCCCCCTCATTAAATTTGTTTGAAACTAATTGAACTTAGTTAATGTGTGTCTTTGACAACACGGGCCCACTGGTGAGATTGACCAGTCAACAAGGCTATTGCATGTTGATCTCACAACTAATTGTTGAATTTGATTAAATCTTTTTAATTCTTAATTCTTAATAAAACTTTAAAAGTTAATATAAAACAATACGTAATTCAGATGAAAATAGTTTATACATGAAAGTTGATCACAAAAACCAGACGAACCCGGATACGCTATCCGTCCGTCTCTCACGCGTCCCTAGCATAGCGAATATGAAACTTTTCCATCCGTTTCGCTTGTCCCGTAGTAGCGAGAGACCCGGGAAATATCTTCTGATATTTTCCCTATCCGTCTATGACGGATGTTACTGCGTTAGTGCATGCCTAGCACTGCATATTGTCATGTCATGCATCGTGTTGCACCTGTTGTTGTTATTTATTGTTTCTTCCCCCTCTTCTTACCGATAGACCCAGAGATTGACGCTACCGTCGGGTACTACTATGTCCCTGACGACCAGCCCTTTGGCACAGAGCAACAAGGCAAGCAAACCCCCTTGATCATTCCTACATCGCCTACTCTTTCTCCCTCATGCTTGCATTAGAATTTTGCTACTGTTGTAGACAGATCCTATTCTGATGCATAGTCTGTTTTTGACGAACTGCTACTTTACTGTACCGCAATCTAAACTGTTTAGTATAGGTGGAGCGGTCATCGCCTTTGCCCCCTTAATCCAGTTGCCCCCGCTTTATCGTCAAGTCTTGATCCCTGATCGACGAGCCAAGACCCGACACAACACTCACACCCCCTTAGTTGTAGACCCTGCACAGCTACTATCGAGTACCGAGGGTGACACCTCATTACGTACTCTGATGTTAGCTTTGTAGTGTAGTTGATCGGCGGTGCTTCTCAGAGGGTGATTCCTCGTTCACCACTTCTGATAATGACTCTATCATACAAACCATCAAGCATGGCCCATCGAAGGTGATTCCTCCCTGGCCACCTTAACGGTTAGATCATTCGGAATCCAATGAGGGTAATACCTCAGATCCCCTTGATGTTACAACCACACAGTTACTTGACCGTGTTACTCGGAACATGGATGAATAAATGTTAGGCGGGTGGATTCCCGCGTGGATGTGTCGATGAGTTAATTAAAATGCTAAGGATTTGGGTATTTGATCTTGGTTGGTCGGAGACCTTTTTCGCACTAACCGTGGGAGAAGTTATGGGTACTCGACGTCGTGGTATCAGCCGAAGCTCTTCAAACGTCAACAATGGAGCAGCGCGTGCCCGAGTGGTCTGGATTATCACCGTTCTTGTATAAGAGGTGCCAGGACTAACATTGGCCGCCCACGCAATGTGTAGGAGCGCAATGGGCGATGGGCCCGTGAACCCTGCGCGTTTAGGATTTAGACCGACGGGATGGCCTCTTTGTTTAGTCTCGGTGGGGCTGCAACGTGTTGATGTTCCGAGGCCGGCCATGACCTTAAAAAGTGTGTCCGGCCAAAGTTTATCGAGCGTGATGGGGGATATGTGGTGCACCCCTGCAGGGTTGAAAATTAACTATTCGGATAGTTGTGTCCACGGTTACACGACGACTTGGAGTTGTGCCCCGATCTTATACAACTACAATTGTTACTTAACTGGAATGTTTGCTCCGTGATTGCTTCCTCGCATGGAGTCAAGGGAGAATCTCTGGGCGTGACTTTAATTAACATTGCTGCAACAATATGACTATTAATTGTGTTACTTGTTTTACTCTCGTCTATTGCTGCAAGACCCCTGAAGATGCTAGTCTTCGATAGGACTAGGCCTTCTCTCTCTATTCTTGCATTGTTGCAGTCAGTCCACATATAACCCCCTTCCTTTGATATTGATGCATACTTAGCATAGTTCTGATGTTAGTCTTGCGAGTATTTTGGATGAGTACTCACCGTTGCTTTGCTCCCCATTTCCCCCTTGATCAGTTGTTGCGACCAGATGATGGAGCCCAGGAGATGGCGTATCTCGCCGACGAGGACTGCTACCCCGACGGTGCCTACCACTACGTGGAGGTCGCTAAAGACCAGGAGTTGTTAGGAGGTTCCCAAGCACGAGGCCTTGCCTCATTTTATCGCTGTATCTTTGTTCTAGCCTTCTTTAAGGCACCTCGTGTTTCATGTCTGTACTCGGATATTTGTTGCTTCCGCTGATTTGTGTGTTTATCGAGCTTCTGTATTCTAGCCCTCGAGGCCCTAGCTTGTAATATGAAGCTTGTATGCTTTTTATTTGTGTCTAGAGTTGCGTTGTGATATCTTTCTGTGAGTCCTTGAGCTTGGTCGTACACATTTGCGTATATGATTAGCGTACGATCAAATCGAGGACGTCACAACGGTGCAGTGTCAACAACAATGCAAGAAAAAATAAGACTGGTCTGACGTGATGTTGTGTTGTTAATCTACAGATTAAACTTCTAGGAGACTTGAACAAGATCTCCTTTGCGAACCCGAAGGCGCCGTCGTTCCTGCGCATATCGCAAGGGAAACAGTGGAACGACTAATTTAGGACACCGACCAGCACGCTCACCTTCAAGCGAGGGCACCCTCTGCAGTACGCATGTATGTTTCATATAGTTCATGCTTTAGGGCCATATCTGTTGTTAATTCATAGTGTCAAAATTATCTTAGGCAATGCTCTTCCATGCTATTTTTTTACTGCAAGTATCGCAGGCAACTCGGCCTGCGGACAGGGTTAAAGAGAACCGGGTTTCGTCCACACCGCGTTCCTCAAGGACCTCTGGCCAAACATAGGGTAAGAGCATGGACACGACTGCAAGATCAGATTTAGAATATTTCACTTATGAAGTAAAAAATATTGTGCTTTTCTTCAGGTATTCATATCATATTGGGCACGAGCTACAGGACGGAACCATGGCGTGGGGCAAGTCCTCCACCTTCCATGCATCATATTACTCAGGCCAAGGATCATTGCAGCGTGTTATCGTCTTCAGCAACATGGGATTCATAAGGATTTCATCACGGTATAAAAAGGTTCAGGTATCAGGTGTACAACTCTAATGGTGTGCTGTATGGTTTGGTTGTAGGGGGCAAAGGACGGGAGCAGTGAGCTCGAGGGGTTCCAGCCTGGGCCACACATGACCACCACTTGGCTCTATCATTGGTATGGTCATCCAGGAATGAGAGTGGATGAAATGTGTGAGTGGAGCATTATTTCTAGGTCAAACTTCTTGATGTTTGGTATATTTTCACAATATTTCAGTAGCTAACATAACTATTGATCTTCCCATTATCTCCAACAAGCTTACTCGTTGATTTTCCAACATCATCAGATGGCTTGCCATCTCCTTTGCAAAAATACGGCAACGCATTTTCCAAACGCTTAGTTTCACCATTTGTCAGTGTTTGTTTTATAGGATAATATGTTTGGTACATTAAGAATCTTGTCGGCCTTTGTTTTACACGACAATATGGTTGCTTGTATGAACTTGACGCTTCTGAACCATCATGGGGTAATTGCTTGAAGTATTTTATGTTGATGTCGTATCCTATGCGATTCATGTAAGAACACTATGTGCCTGCTTATCTTTTGCATACTTTAATATGTTGAGTACTTATGTGATTAAGTTCTTAGATAAATAGGATCAAGTTATATGTCAGTATTTTGGTGGCAAATGGACCATGCCGACGGGTAGGGTGGCGACAACGATGGCCGCCCTGGTGTTTCCAAGTGAGAGTGAGGTATCCATCATCGTGCAGCCAAAACCCGGGCCGAGGTTGGCAAGTGGCCGGCGTGTAAGATGACGGACTTGAAGGCCGGTGACGGATCCACCACCGCACACCACCTCTAAAGGCTTGGATTATCATGCATACCTAGCAGTAGCATCGACCACATGGTGGCTACACTTCCTCATCCCGTGATCCACTACAGCTAGTACCAGATATCACACGTACACCAAGTCCACACGGTCAACCTCACATGTCAATAAGTTTGGCTGTCAAATGGCAGGCCTGCGGAAAGAAGTGGTCATAATCTGCACATAGCAATCTCTATTCCTAATGAAGCAATTGGTACATCATTTCGTTTCTTCGTACCCCCCTCCCCGATCGATCTCCCATCGGTTTTTCGAGAGATCGATCTCCCAATCCACGACACCCAATCCGACTTTTGTAAATTAGCCAAATCGTTCAGCACATACCAATCCTTGCTTTTCATATAAAAAATTCATATAAAAACAATCCTCCACACAAACCAATCTATACTTTTCATATAAAAGAAAAAAACAATCATCTATACAAATCAATCACAAGCCAATCTATACGTTCCATATAAAATAAAAAATCAATCATCTATACAAATCAGTCACAAACCAATATGTACTTTCCATATAAAAGTAAAAAATCAATCATATATAAAAATCAATCTGTACTTTCCATATAAAAGAAATATTCAATCTGATTCAATTAGGCACATATAATGCACATGTTGTAGAATTCATAGGCCTATGGTTTACTTTCCATATAATGATATAAAGTACGTGCGGGGAATAAATCATTTCCATATATGCATCAATCAAGCAATATTGTGAATCTTTTAACCCACGAGCGCAAAAATTGATTGAGTGATCAATCTCCCAATCCAGGGCATCCAACCCGACTTTTGTAAATTAACCAAACCGTTCAACACATACCAACCTTTGCTTTCCATATAAAATCAATCCTCCACACAAGCCAATCTATACTTTTCATATAAAAGAAACAACTAAGTCATCTAAACAAATCAATCACAAACAAATATATACTTTTCATATAAAAGAAAAAAAAGCAATCATCTATACAAATTAATCCATACTTTCCATATAAAAGAAATATTCAATCTGATTGAATTAGGCACATATAATGCACACATTGTAGAGTTCATAGGCCTATGGTTTACTTTCCATATAAAGTACGTGGATGGAATAAAGCATTCCCATATATGCATCAATCAAGCAATATTGTGAATCTTTCAACCCACGGGCACACAAATCGATATCGTCCATCACTGCTTTTCATAGTGTGATGGCCAAATTGCCGAGAACATCAATCAAGCAATAAAAAGCAAACCTCTGGGCATGCGACGCAAATTTTCAAAATCTTCTACCACCTATCGAACGATATCTTTGCGCCCACCAATTTTTATCTCCCCTTAAAAACCGTGCACCAGAAAAAACCATCGAAAAAGGTAAGAGAAAAAATTTGGCACAGAAACATAAACAAACGCACGTCTAGAATCAAAATGCTAGCCATCTATGGAAGGAAATCACCCCTGTCGCTCCAAGGAAATCTCCACAATCTGGTCTCGTGCTCTGCCTGACCTCCCCTTCCTTTCCCCTCCCTATTCTCCACGATCTGATCCAGACCCCTCCTATACACCCGAGTCCTCCTCTCCCTCGTCCTTCCTCCTGATGACAGCAGCAGCCGGGAGAGCCATGCGAAGCAACAATGGGACGATGGCACAAACATCATGTGGCTGGATGGAAGCCGCGGCAATGTGTATGGCATCTCCATGTCGTCCTGAACATCAGAGATTTTCTCGCCATCACTTCTTGGAACATCAGAGATTTCTTCCCCATCACTTCTCGGTTCTATCCCACGGGATCGTTCATCTCTCACCTTTTTTCTTTCTTCCGACAAATATAGAGCGGCAGGGATGACGGTGGCCACGAGCCGGATTTCCTGCGCACCGGCAACAGGCAAAATTGACAAAAATGACCCATGGGGCGAAAGAACTCACGGATTGACCCCTCGGGGGAAATAATTCACCGGCCTGACCCTTTTGTGTGGCGCCCGACACCTAGGCGCCACACTGTACTGTGTGACGCCTAGAGGTTCGGCGCCACACCCCCGACCACGTGGCAGGGAGGGGCCCACCCCCCAGGCAGTGTGACACCTAAGCCTCAGGCGTCACACATTGTAATGTGTGGCGCCTAACGCTTAGGCGCCACACATTGACTTATACAGCCACGGGCCAGCCCCCTCCCCACCCCCTCCCTCATTGAAACAGAAACTGCCACTGCGGCGGCGGCTGGCTCTCATCCCCTCCCTAATCCCCTCCCCCATCTCCTTTAGATCTGGGGATTTCTTCCTTGGATTGATCCCCCAAGGTAATGTCCTCCCCCATCCCTTCCCTTTCCCATCCTTCTATCCAATTGTATTAGGTTTTGGTTGAGTAGATTGATTTTTGTAGATTGATTTGAGTAGGTTCTTAGGATTTGACTAGTTAGGATATGAGTTAGGATTTGGTTGAGTATATGAGTAGTTAGTAGTTAGTAGTAGTAGTAGTTAGTAGTAGTAGTAGGTATAGGAATTGTATTAGGTTTTGGTTTTGGTTGAGTATATGAGTAGTTAGTAGTAGTAGTAGTAGTAGTAGTTAGTAGTAGTAGTTAGTAGTAGTAGTAGTTCATATGAGTATATGAGTCTTATTTGAATATGAGTATTAGTAGTAGTTCATAGTAATTAGTATTAGTAGTAGTTCATATGAGTATATGAGTCTTATTTGAATATGAGTATTAGTAGTAGTTCATAGTAGTTAGTATTAGTAGTAGTTCATATGAGTATAGTTAGTATTAGTAGTAGTTCTTAGGATTGTAGGATGGTGTAATTTTTTGAATATGAGTCTTATTTGAATATTAGTTAGTATATGAGTAATTTTTTGTGATTTGTAGGATGGTGTGGCTTCTGAATAATGTTTATGACGTTGAACACCGGGCCTATTTCATGTCGGAGAAGAAGATGGTAAGTAGAAAATGATTAGTAGATGAGTAATTTTTTGAAAATGTAATAAGCACTTGATATCTTCTTCTCCTATATGTTTGCAGGAACTTACGCCCTTGAAGATCCGGTCTCATGGGGCATCCTCTGTAATGCACTACGATGAGCGGTACACCCCGTACATCGAGATGACGGGACTCCTTCCATTCGTGCAGCTTGTGAGTCGGTCAACTCCCAATCTGAACGCTGCGGTAGTCACAGCACTCATTGATCGTTGGAGGCCGGAGACACATAGTTTTCACCTCCGGACCGGAGAGATGACGGTTACTCTTCAAGATGTTTCCATGATCACCGCTCTTCCGATCGAGGGGAAGCCACTATGTATGAGCACTGATTCTGAGGGATGGCGGCAACAAATGGAGGCTCTTATTGGTATGTCGCCGAAGGAGCCGGACGTAGAAGATGGAGGGAAGAAAGATAGAGTCCCTGCCGGCGCCACTTTCACTTGGATTGCCGCCAACTTTGCTCATTGTCCTGAGGACGAAGATGACGAGGTGATCCAGAGGTATGCTCGCGTCTACATGTGGTACGTCATCTCTAGGACTATCTTTGCTGACGGCACAGGCAAGAATGCTCCATGGATGTGGCTGAAGGCGTTGACAGGACGACAGTGCTGGAAAGCCCTCACACATTGCTCAAATGCCCAAAATGCACGGCCAAATACGCGAACCCTATTTCCATTCTTAATCCTTGTTTTCTCCCCATACGGCTCGACCACATGAACCATGCCCGGGTTAGTGTGGGCAATAGCTCCCAACAACCTAGGTATGCGGTTGTATGCTTCCTCCCAATCACCATACAACATCTTGAATGTGGCTTGCTTTGCTTTCCATGCCTTACCATATTTCACCTCGTAGTGAAAAGGGCTTTCACAAGGTCTTGTACGCTTTTTCTGCTCATTGTAGGAAGAGAGGAGATGGAGTTGGAAAGCCTATAAGCGATGAACTCGGAGGTGAGTTGTCTATGGCTTTGCGACGAAAGGGCACCATCAACCCTCTTGCCTCGACACATGTGAGGCATACAACTGACAATGTTCCATCCTGGCCCTCCTTTCCATGGTCTTGCACGGACAATCCAAGGACACCCTCTATCCTCACATGCAACCGTGTAACGCAGCTTCATGTTTGAATGAACAACTTTGTGTGGCCTATAATGCGTAACAGAATATTCATCCAACCACATCTTCAGTTCAAAGAATGTTTCGAACTTTGACCCCGGCAAAATAATATTCTTCCCATGTGTGTCCCGATGAGAAGGTGGCCTAACTCCAAACAATATGCCTTCGCCTCCGTCAACCACGGCTTCATCCGCAAGGTTAAGATCCTCGAACAATGGTGTCCGGTGATCATGCTTTAATACATTCGTGAAAGCTTCAGCCTCCTTTGCCGTGAACCCTTCTTCATCAACTTCTTCATCGGGACCCTCATTGTCAGACTCAGAGGCATAGCCACGTGAGTACGGAATGGAATGGTCCATTGTCTCTTGCAAATTATATTTGTCCAAATCACCAAGATTGTTGTCATGAAGAACATTACCATCATCATCGTGCTCATAATTAGCCTCTACCAATGGTTCATGTTCAATGTTGACCTCTTCGTTAGCCTCATAGACACAAGAAAGAGGTTCAATGTTGGCCTCTTCGTTGATGGGTGCAGGAATAGCTTCAACAATCGAAGAGGCAACCCGGTTCAAATCCAACAAGTTAGGAACATTTGTTTTGATGGCAAATAACTCTAGAGCCTTGTCTAGTGATTCGGCCACCGTATCCTTGTATGCAAGCCAGCGTTGCTCGGAGTTGACACGCATGGTCTTCCAACGAATGTGCATTCCGAATCCCACATTATGCCTACCATCAAACTCAACTACATCACTAGGGTCCATCCAATTCAAATCCTTTCGGACTTGTTTCAACAATTCACCATAGCTAGGACACAAATCGAACACCATGTCAAGCTCATCCGGGTCCGGATCAATATTGCCTTTTAAAAAGGCATCCTTGTCCACGTGATGAACATAAACACATGTTCTTCCCATACCTAAACAACAAAACATACAACCTTTTTTATGAGCAATCATACAATTACAATAACCCTTGCCTAACTTCCAAATAACCCTAACCCCATCATAACCCTAACACAACCAAACATCCCTAACCCTAGCCTAACCATAACCTAACCCTAGCCTAACGCTAAAATGCACACATCCAAACAACCCTAATCCTAACCCCATCATACCACTTATCCTAACATACAAACAAATAAAACAATATCATATACATCCCACATTTCATGAAAAACTAGGGTTTCCTCAAATTTGCAAAAAAAGAACACAAAAGATTTTCCTTTGGATGAGAATGAGGGGAGAGGTGGGGATTTCCTTAGGGGAGTGATTGGACAACAAATGCCCGGTCCAAACCTTCAGATGTGCTGATGTAGAGAAGGATTTGAGGGAGGGGCAGTGGCTGGGAGAGGGGCTGGGGGAGGGGAATGAGGGAGGGGTGGGGAGGGGTGGGGAGGGGGGCTGGCCCGTGGCTGTATAAGTCAATGTGTGGCGCCTAAGCGTTAGGCGCCACACATTACAATGTGTGACGCCTGAGGCTTAGGCGTCACACTGCCTGGGGGGTGGGCCCCTCCCTGCCACGTGGTCAGGGGTGTGGCGTCGAACCTCTAGGCGTCACACAGTACAGTGTGGTGCCTAGGTGTCGGGCGCCACACAAAAGGGTCAGGCCGGTGAATTATTTTCCCTGAGGGGTCAATCCGTGAGTTCTTTCGCCCCAGGGGTCATTTTTGTCAATTTTGCCCCGGCAACACAAGCTTCCTCGTCATCTACGAGCACTCTGACTACGCCTTCGGTCTCTTCGCCGGCGGCAAAGATAACGTAAGCCCCAGTACACAGTGCAGTGTTAACGATTATGCAAGAAAAAATAATACTGGTGTGACGTGATGTTGTGTTGTCAATCTGAGACTAAACTTCTAGCAGACTCGAACAAGATCTCCTTTAAGAACCCGGAGGCGCCGGCTTTCCCGCGCCTGTCATAGGGGAAACAGTCGAACGACTAATTTAGGAGAATATTGATCTCCTGCACATGTGTATTCTATTCTGTTCCCATGTGTGGTTCTTGCTGGTGCTAATGTGTGCAGATGGTCGTGACTTGGACAAGCGGGTACAACATGGAGGAGGTGTTCCCGTTCGTGGAGTGAAGGATGAAGGGCGATGAGGCCTCTAAGCGGACACCGACTGGCACGCTCACCTTCAAGCGAGGGCACCCTCTGCAAGTCTGCAGTACGCACGTACGGTTCGTATAGTTCAGGCTTTAGGGCTATATTTGTTGTTAATTCATAGTGTCAAAATTTTCTTAGGCAGTGCTCTCTCACGCTATTTTTTACTACAAGTATCGCAGGCAACTCGGCCCACGGACAGGGTTAAAGAGAACCGGGTTTTGTCCACACTTGGTTCCTCAAGGACCTGTGGCCAAACATAGGGTAAGAGCATGGGCACGACTCCAAGATCAGATTCAGAATATTTCACTTATGAAGTAAAAATATTGTGTTCTTCTTCACGTATTCGTATCAGATTGGGCAGGAGGAACATGACGGAACCATGGCATGGGGAAAGTCCTCCACCTTACATACATCATATTACCCGGGTCAAGCATCGTTGCAGCGTGTCATCGTCTTCAGCGACATGGGACTTGTAAGGGTTTCATCACCGTATAAAAAGGTTCAGGTATCAGGTATACAACTCTAGTGGTGTGCTGTATGGTTTGGTTGCAGGGGGCAAAGGACGGGAGCAGTGAGCTCTAGGGGTTCCAGCCCAAGGCACACGTGACCACCACTTGGCTCTATCATTGGTATGGTCATCAAGGAATTAGAGCGGATGAAATGTGTGAGTGGAGCATTATTTTTAGGTCAAACTTCTTGATGTTTGGTATATTTTCACAATATTTCAGTAGCTAACTTAACTATTGATCTTCCCATTATCTCCAACAAGCTTACTCGTTGATTTTCCAACATCATCGGATGGCTTGCCATCTCCGTTGCAAAAGTACGGCAACACATTTTCCAAACACTTAGTTTCACCATTTGTTAGTGTTTGTTTTACAGGATAATATTTTTGGTACATTAAGAATCTTGTCAGCCTTTGTTTTACTGGACAATATGGTTGCTTGTATGAACTTGGCGCTTCTTAACCATCATGGGGTAATTGCTTGAAGTATTTTATGTTGGTGTCATATCCTACGCAGTTCATATAAGAACACCATGTGCCTGCTTATCTTTTGCATACTTTAATATGTTGAGTATTTACGTGATTAAGTTCTTAGATAAAAAGGCTCACGTTGGATGTCACTATTTTGGTGGTAAATGGACCATGCCGACGGGTAGGGCGGCGGATGGGCGCCATGGTATTCCCGAATGAGAGTGAGATATCCATCATCGTGCAGCCAAAGAAGTCAAAATCCGGGCCGAGGTTGGCCACCGTGGCCGGCGTGAAAGCTGACGGACTTGAAGGTCGGTGACAGATCCGCCACCGTGCACCACCTCTAAACTTGGTGGAGAACTTGGTGGAGATGCACAAGGAGAACGGTGGCATTGTGAAGACATTGACACATGTTGTCGCGATCATAACCATGACCAAGACATTGACTCTGATTTTTGAAAACCATAGTTTTCTTGCTTTTGTCAGGTATACCATAGTGTTTTTCTATGAGTGTATTGTATATAATATAAATTTACGAATTTAGAGGGATGTGTCCTTTTTGTTTTTCATTTTATGCTCTTGTGGAACAGGAAAAAACTGGTCAAGCCGGTCTGCATAGTGAGTATTGTTCGTTAAACGTAATAAGACATTCGATGTGAAATATTCACGCTAACTACTCAATATGTTACTCGGACACATCGTCAATTTATTTTTTCATGGATTTACATTACAAGTGAAATGGACTTCAACTATTAAGCGATTGTGTCCATGTTATATCGTCTCTACGTGTGTAAATTTAGATGTATTATAATTGTATAAATCGCAAAGATATTTCAAGAGCCTGTGGCAACGCACGGTCACTCTACTAGTGATTCATAGAGATTTACATGTTTTTTAACTCACACGTGTTAAATTTACATTTTCCTCACTATTTTTTTTATTTTCTATTACTCCCTTCACTTCATAATATAGAAATGTTTTTACTAATGTGAAAAACATTCTTATATTAAGGATGGAGTACTTTTTAACACAGTACAACAGAGATACTCACGTATACACACATAAAACCACTCTATGAGCATATGCGTGCATACCCTACATTTAAGTTAATTGCAGAAAACATCGACATTAAAGATTAGGGTTGTAGTAACCACACTTCTACGTAATTGTGCCAAAAATACTAATTCCTAGGCTATTTTTTTGAAGAAAAAAAACATGTCTCTCGGTTCGGCCCTTTGAAGTATGATTATGACATGTGAGGCCCGTTTTTAGCTACATGGCGTAACGGTCCGGGATAGATGTCGTTAGACATATGTTTTTGCAAAAAGCTCCTTATGTAGAAGGTAAAACAGCCAGCCAACCCTCCCCTGCTGCTCACTGCGCTGCCGGCTTACCCACTGCCCCCGTCGCCGCCGACAGCTTGAACGAGGCGCCGATGAAGGTGTCCCTGGCGGCATGGCGGTCCTGGGCAAGGTGCTCGACAAAGGTCCAGGAATCGGCGCCGCCGGCGCGGGCCTCCACATTGGGGGAGGAGTTGACCATGCAGTTGGCGTCGGCGACGTCAAAGGCGTGGACTACGGGCGCGGCGTGGTCGGAGCCTACGCCGACGACGGCGAAGGCGTCGACGTCCACCAAAAGTTGCCCCGACCCTGTGGCCAGCGGTTCGTCGCCGATAACGACGAGCGCGACAGAGGTCCAAGAGGAGGACGGGGGCTTCTTGCCGGTGCCGCGAGCGAGGTGGAGGCACGCGAGGTGAGAGGCGGCGAGGGCGCGCCGGCCGCCCGACCTCCCCGCCAACTACAACGCAGGTGGCCCTCGAACCCACCCTGACGCACGACCTCGACCCGCTCCTGCGGTGGCCCATGTGCGGCGGCAGGCGGTGCCACGCGCTAGAGAGCAGTGGGAGCAGTCCAGCGATGCGCCACCTCGTCGGTGACATGACCCATGGCCGACGTCATGTTGCGTGCTCTTCCAAATCCTAAGATTCGATTGATTTTTTTCATTGAAGGGTGTGTCTGTAAAATTACAGGGACTTTTGTAGATACAGAAAATTCCTTATATAACGACGCCTAACGTGAACCGTTACACCAGGTTATCATTTACGGGACCCATCGGTCATAATCATGCTTTAATCGGTCTAAGTCATCTATTAGTGTTTTTTTTTTGCAAAAAATTAGTCTGAGAATTAGTGTTTTGGGGCACAATGCGTAGAAGTGTGGTTCTTGTAATCTTAACCTTCAATGTTGGTGTTTTGTGCAATTAACTCCTTTAAATTTACGAGAATCTTTGAGGCATACACACATAAACTCATCCTATGACCACAAGCACGCACATCTTACACCGATGAGAACCTTTAAGATACCGAGCCAACATAACATCTTAAGATTGATGAAATCATCGCAACCGTCTTCGTAGTCAAAGGAAACGTGTGCTTCCACTGTGAAGTCATCACAAGCGTCTTAGTCGACGGAAACATATGAGTCCACGACTGAACGAATATCGCTAGAGCCTGAAATAAACCCTTAAAATGTGAGCACCAATGTCAATTCAAATACTCACATTGATTTTTTTACTTTATTAATTAATAGGTTTTTCCTTTGCGTTCGCTACCTTTTTGACGCAGTACAACATAGATGCTCATATATACGTATATACACTTATCCATATGAACACATACATGCATATCGTATAATTACGAGAACCTTCAAGATACTAAGCTCACACAACATGTTAAGATTGACGAAACCACTGCATGTGCCTTTATAGTTGATGGAAATGTCTCCTCTAACTGAACAAATATCAACAACTACTAAGTTAGCATTGATGCCATGCATTTGAATTACTTTGACACGCGTTGGTTTTTTGTTTGGTTATTACTGTGTTTTTCATTTTGTGTGTGCTACTATTTTCAGTATAGTAGAATGCAAATGCTCACATACAATCATTTAGATTGTGAAAATTATGATTGATTCTGATTGATAATACATCTCTAATTTTGTTGCTCACGTGTGCTATTTCTCACCATTAAGGGTTAACAAATACTCCCTCTGTTTCAATAAAATTGTCTTAGGTTTGTTTAAAAAAGATGTATCAAAATACTAAAATATAACTATATACATTCATATCTAAACAAATTTAAGATAAAAAATTTAAGACGAAGGGAGTCTCACTCAAATTATCATGTATAAAGAAATCGTCGATGCAGTCTAATGCCAAAGGTTTTATCTATTTACTAGAGTATGTTCATTCATCTTTTGTTATCTTGTGATCTAAATTATGTATTCATTACAGGAAACAATGACATTGTTAGTTTTTTGACTAGGCTGCCAACACCAGGCCTAAAAGAGTAGACATTTATATAAGAGCCAGTCCTTTCTATTTTCTAATTAACTTTTTTGGTGTTTTTCCTTCTTCTTTATCTTGATTCGTTCATTAATACAAATTTCTATCTGTTGTAGGATGAGGTATTATTTGTCAAATGAGATCTTTAAAATGTATACTACAAATTTTGGGTCGGGCCTCTCAGCTAGGACGTGGCGGACACGCCCGGACATGACCTGATTGCCATGTATGCGCCCTAGATTTGGGTTGGATATGAGAAATATCGGTCAGACGGGACGTTTGGGGCGAATTTAAGATGTCAGGTTGGGTCACGTTTTTGTGACCGTTCACTAACACGACGGCTTCTTCAAATATTTAAAATGAATATGAAGGATTCAGTTATAGATGCTTTTAGTCTGTTTTTTTTTTCATGCAATCTCTAAAAGTTGATGCAAGCCTGGCCCGAAAGACTCCTGGTAGGAACAACTTTGACTAAAATATTTAAGATATATAGATAAGTGCTTATAATCATGGGTGAACTATTTTATACTTTTCAGTATTTATCTATACCTAATAATAAAGCGGCTATTGCTTCCGTCGGAAAACCCATCACGTCATTTTTATAAAAAAAGCCCTTGTATTTTTTGTTATTCAATCCGCGCTTCATCATTTATCTACAACGCAAAAGAAAAAAACGATTCGCTGCAAAAATTATACCCGTACACATCGCCTCCTCCCGTCGACCCTAGGCCACCCTAGCCTGTGCAGGCCGCCGCCACACCACTCGCCGCCGTGGCCGACCTCAACCGCCACCGCTGCCGATCTCAACCCACCCGCCTCCGCGGTTGTACCTCTCCCCGCTCACTGCCCCCGTTGCGGCGCTCGAGCGCATCGCGTCGACCCTGGTCCACCCTGGCATGTGCCCAGGCCGCTGCCACACCACTCGCCGCCGCGGCCGACCTCAACCACCACTGTTGTCGATCTCAACCCACCCGCCTCCGCGATCGTTCCTCTGCCCGCTTGCTGCCCCTGTTTCGGCGCTCGAGCACAGCTTCTGGATCAAATCAACGCGACAGCTACATCGACTTGGGATGATGCGTCTGCTCGATGCATAACGGCGGCGGAGCGCGGATAAGGCGCGGCGGAGCGAAGTACTTGCAGGTGGAGGCGGGCCTCCATGGCTCACATGGGGAACTCCGAGGTTATGGCGCGGCAACGGCGACTCCTTATGGCCAGATAGAGGCGCCTAACCCTTGCTCCCTTCATCGTATCCCCTCCTCCGGCAGGAACTCATCATCTGGTGAGATCCCCTCCCCATGCCTCCAACCGTGTGCCAAGCAACGGCAAGAAATTTTGTTTTGTGGGAATTTGATTGCTGATGAATGAATGTATTGAATGTAAGATTGCATTGTTGTAGAGAGAGAGAATGGAACACCACCTTCAGTTTGTCATGTGATCCCACATTCTCTACCCCATGAGTGAAATAAGATAACAGTCCATTAATCAATTCATGTAGCCTCTTTATTTTGCTTTGCTTGTTCTGCTCAATTTCTCATCATGGTGGAATTAACAATGGACGGGTTGATTTCTCAACAAAATAGGATAGGACTGACTACATTAGTTAGTTAGCTTATTATTTTAATAAATCAAAATGATTATAAAAAGATTAAAAGCGTGTTGTATTTTTTTTCCGTTGCAACGTACGGACCCTTTTGCTAGTTTAAGCTAAATTGGCTTGGACATTAACAAGTGCCAGCTTGTTTACCCGTTACTTTTTTTTACAAGAAAAACAACACAATCACACACACGGGCTGCACGACGGACACGCTGTGCCTTCGGCCGCTAGTTGCTTTTTTAATGCGAGCAACCCATATGAAGATTATCAAACAACATACAAACGTCGTATTTTACCTTGGATCTGTTCAACCAGGCTCTACTTAAAGCATCTACAGCCACAAGCTGCAAATCTAGCCTCTCATACATCAGCGGACACGTTAGGACATGCCTCATATTTGATACTTTGCATCCGCATATCGAACAACCGATATCCATACTACACATGTAACGTTGAGCTACTCTACATGATCAAGCACCACACAATAAAGCAATGAACACAAGATCGGCTAACATACAATAAACATCACCAAAAGATCATCTTAAGTTCACCGGACATAGTTTATGGATTTTACAACTAAAAATTAGGATCACCACTTCCTCGTCGGACCCTTGCCCTTTCAGTCGCCAGCACAGCTGTAACCGTCCGCGGCTGGGGGAGGGTCTTGGTCATCGCCGCAGGAGGTGTAGTTGTCGCCGTCTTCGTCATCTGAGTCGAGGAGGACGATGATGTTAGGGAACGTCGCATGGAAAACAAAAATTTTCCTACGCGCACGAAGTCCTATCATGGTGATGTCCATCTACGAGAGGGGATTTCCGATCTACGTACCCTTGTAGATCGCACAGCAGAAGCGTTAAGAAACGCGGTTGATGTAGTGGAACGTCCTCACATCCCTCGATCCGCCCCGCGAACCGTCCCACGAACCGTCCCGCGATCTGTCCCACGATCCGCTCCGATCTAGTGCCGAACGGGCGGCACCTCCGCGTTCAGCACACGTACAGCTCGACGATGATCTCGGCCTTCTTGATCCAGCAAGAGTGACGGAGAGGTAGATGAGTTCTCCGGCAGCGTGACGACGCTCCGGAGGTTGGTGGTGATCTAATCTCAGCAGGGCTCCGCCCGAGCTCCGCAGAAACGCGATCTAGAGGAAAAACCGTGGATGTATGTGGTCGGGCTGCCGTGGCAAAAGTTGTCTCAAATCAGCCCTAATAGCTCCATATATATAGGAGGAGGGGAGGGGAGGCTTGACTTGAGGCTCAAGGAGCCCCAAGGGCTGCGCCACCAAGGAGGAGTTGGAGTCCTCCTCCAATCCTAGTCCAACTAGGATTGGAAGGTGGAGTCCTTCTCTTCTTTCCCACCTTTCCCTTTTTTTTCTCTTCTTTTGGTTTTTCTTTCTCTCTTGCGCAAGACAGCCTTGGGCTGACCCCACCTACTAGGTGCGCCACCCCCAAGGTCCTTGGGCCCTCCTGAGTGGGTGGCCCCCCCTCCCAGTGAAGATCCAGAACCCATTCGTCATTCCCGGTACATTACCGGTAATGCCCGAAAACCTTCCGGTAACCAAATGAAGTCATCCTATATATCAATCTTCGTTTCCGGACCATTCCGGAAACCCTCGTGACATCCGTGATCTCATCTGCGACTCCGAACAACATTCGGTAACTAACCATATAACTCAAATACGCATAAAACAACGTCGAACCTTAAGTGAGCAGACCCTGCGGGTTCAAGAACTATGTAGACATGACCCGAGTGACTCCTCGGTCAATATCCAAAAGCGGGACCTGGATGCCCATATTGGATCCTAAATATTCTACGAAGATCTTATCGTTTGAACCTCAGTGCCAAGGATTCATATAATCCCGTATGCCATTCCCTTTGTCCTTCGGTATGTTACTTTCCCGAGATTCGATCGTCAGTATCCGCATACCTATTTCAATCTCGTTTACCGGCAAGTCTCTTTACTCGTTCCATAATACAAGATCCCGCAACTTACACTAAGTCACATTGCTTTCGGATCTGAGATAGGAGATGTACCCAACTGTTTTGGATATCCTATGAAGATGCATTTATCCGCTTTGGGTTCGAGCTTATGAGACTTAAACTTTTTCACATAAGTGTCAAAGCCCCAAAATTTCAAGAAACGACAGTTTAGATTTCTCTAAACCTCATTCTATACTGTGTCATCTCGATGGAAATATGCGGTGCCCTATTTAAAGTGAATGCGGTTGTCTCTAATGCATAACCCATAAACGATAGTGGTAATTCGATAAGAGACATCATAGCATGCACCATACCAAATAGTGTGTGGCTATGACGTTCAGACACATCATCACACTATGATGTTCCAGGTGGCATGAACTGCGAAACAATTTCCACATTGTCTTAACTGCGTACCAAAACTCGTAACTCAGATATTCATTTCTATGATCATATCGCAGACAGTTTATCCTCTTGTTACGACGAACTTCACTCCTGAAACAGAATTGAACTTTTCAATATTTCAGACTTGTGATTCATTAAGTAAATACTCTTGTATCTACTCAAATCGTCATTGAACTAAGAACATAATGATATCCACTGTGTGCCTCAGTACCCATTGGACTGCATACATCAAAATGTATCACTTCCAACAAGTTACTATCTTGTTTCATCTCATGTGGTATGATTTGCATGTCACTAGTGATTCAAAATCAAGTGAGTATAAATATCCATCAGCATGGAGCCTCTTCATGCAATTTATACCAACATGACTCAAGCGGCAGTGCCACAAGTAAGTGGTACTATCATCATTACCTCGTATCTTTTGGCACCAATATCATGAACATGTGTAACACTACGATCGAGATTCAATAAACCATTGAAGGTGATTATTCAAGCAAATAGAGTAACCATTATTCTCTTTAAATGAATAATCGTATTGCAATAAACACGATCCAATCATGTTCATGCTTAACGCAAGCACCAAATAACAATTATTTAGGTTTAACACCAACCCCGATGGTAGAGGGAGCGTGCGACATTTGATCATATCAACCTTGGAAACACTTCCAACACGTATCGTCACCTCGCTTTTAGCTAGTCTCCGTTTATGCCGTAGCTTTCATTTCGTGTTACTAATCACTTAGCAACCGAACCGGTATCCAATACCCTCGTGCTACTAGGAGTACTAGTAAAGTACACATCAACATCATGTATATCAAATATACTTCTTTCGACTTTTGCCAGCCTTCTTATCTACCAAGTATCTAGAGTTGCTCCGCCTCAGTGACCGTTCCCCTCATAACAGAAGCACTTAGTCCCGGGCTTGGGTTTAATCTGGGGTCTCTTCATTAGTGCAGCAATTGCTTTGTCGTTTCACGAAGTATCCCTTCTAGCCCTTGCCTTTCTCGAAACTTAGTGGTTTTACTAACCATCAAATATTGATGCTCCTTCTTGATTTCTACTTTCGCAGTGTCAAACATCGCGAATCGCTCAAGGATCATTGTATCTATCCTTGATATGTTATAGTTCATCACGAAGCTCTCACAGCTTGGTAGCAGTGACTTTGGAGAACCATCACTATCTTATCTGGAAGATCAACTCCCACTTGATTCAAGCGATTGTCGTACTGAGATAATCTGAGCACACGCTCAATGATTGAGCTTTTCTCCTCTACTTCATGGACAAAGAATCTTGTCGGAGGTCTCATACCTCTTAACAAGGGCACAAGCATGAAATCACAATTTCATCTCTTTAGAACAACTCTTATGTTCCGTGACGTTTCAAAACGTCTTCGGCGCCTTGCTTCTAAGCCATTAAGTATTTTGTACTGAACTATCGTGTAGTCATCAGAAACGTGTATGTCCTATGTTCACAACATCTACAGACCACGCTCAAGGCGCAGCACACCGAGTGGTGCATTAAGGACATAAGCCTTCTGCGCAGCAACGAGGACAATCCTCAGCTTTACAGACTCAGTTTGCAACGTTTGCTACTATCAACTTTCAACTAAATTTTCTCTAGGAACATATAAAAATAGTAGAGCTATAGCACAAGCTACATCGTAATTCGCAAAGATCATTAGACTATATTCATGACAATTAGTTCAATTAATCATATTACTTAAGAACTCCCACTCAAAAAGTACATATCTCTAGTCATTTGAGTGGTACATGATCAAAATCCACTATCTCAAGTCCGATCATCACGTGAGTCGAGAATAGTTTCAGTGGTAAGCATCTCTATGCTAATCATATCAACTATACGATTCATGCTCGACCTTTCGGTCTCATGTGTTCCGAGGCCATGTCTGCACATGCTAGGCTCGCGAAGCTTAACCCGAGTGTTCCGCGTGTGCAACTGTTTTGCACCCGTTGTATGTGAACGTTGAGTCTATCACACCCGATCATCACGTGGTGTCTCGAAACGAAGAACTGTCGCAACGGTGCACAGTCGGGGAGAACACAATTTCGTCTTGAAATTTTAGTGAGAGATCACCTCATAATGCTACCGTCGTTCTAAGCAAGATAAGGTGCATAAAGGATTAACTTCACATGCAATTCATAAGTGACATATTCTACGAAGATCTTATCGTTTGAACTTCAGTGCCAAGGATTCATATAATCCCGTATGTCATTCCCTTTGTCCTTCGGTATGTTACTTGCCCGAGATTCGATCGTTAGTATCCGCATACCTATTTCAATCTCGTTTACCGGCAAGTCTCTTTACTCGTTCCATAATACAAGATCCTGCAACTTACACTAAGTCACATGGCTTGCAAGGCTTGTGTGTGATGTTCTATTACCGAGTGGGCCCCGAGATACCTCTCTGTCACACGGAGTGACAAAACCCAGTCTCGATCCATACTAACTCAACGAATACCTTCGGAGATACCTGTAGAGCATCTTTATAGTCACCCAGTTACGTTGCGACGTTTGATACACACAAAGCATTCCTCCGGTGTCAGTGAGTTATATGATCTCATGGTCATAGGAACAAATACTTGACAGCGGAAAACAGTAGCAACAAAATGACACGATCAACATGCTACGTCTATTAGTTTGGGTCTAGTCCATCACATGATTCTCATAATGATGTGATCCCGTTATCAAGTGACAACACTTGCCTATGGTCAGGAAACCTTGACCATCTTTGATCAACGAGCTAGTCAACTAGAAGCTTACTAGGGACAGTGTTTTGTCTATGTATCCACACATGCACTGTGTTTCCAATCAATACAATTATAGGATGGATAATAAACGATTATCATGAACAAAGAAATATAATAATAACTAATTTATTATTGCCTCTAGGGCATATTTCCAACAGATGATCCCCTTCATACGACGGACGGTCCTGTCCTGCTCCCACTTCAACTTGACGAGCCGAGCCTTCTCCTCCGCTGCCTCCTTCGCCTTGCGCTCCGACTACTCAACAGCAAGCCGGAGCGCCTTGGCGTTCTTTCATCGGAGGCGTCGAGCGTCCAGCTCCGCCATCGTGAGGGGTCGGCGGTACATCCAGGCGATGAGGCGTTCGTCCTTGTCGGCTCCGGCGGCATGCGAACTACTACGCCGCTTTCCTCTCTCTTGCCCGCTGCCTCTCAAGGAGGGCAACGCGCGCCTCTGATTCCAAAGTGTGTGTGCGGGCCCATGGCGCTGGCACTAGCACCCATCACTGCCCGTGTGGAGGAGCCACCGACGGGGGAAGAAGACGACGCGGGGCCGATGCGAACTGTGCGGTCATGTCGGAGCTGCGAGCGGGCCTGGATGGTCAAGCTCCAGCGTCTGCGCTGCCCCGGTGCGGAAGCTACGACGACGCTCTAGATGTGGAGGTGTCGTCGGTGTCCACCTTGGACCGCTCCAAGGCGATGTGAAGGGCGAGCTTCTCGTCATAGTCGATGTCGGAGCGGCTGCTGGAGCTCGACATTGTAGTGGATGGTATCGGAATCAGAGAGGAAGAGGAGAGGACACAGAGAAAGAGAGTGAGCTAGGGTTGGGAGCGAGGCGCTTGGAGTGGGGTTTTGTGGGACAACGGTGGGGTCGGTGGTGGGTCAGGCATGTCAACTAGGACGTGGCGGATACGGCCGGGCATGACCTGACCGCCCCATATCCGCCCTAGATTTGGGCTGGATATAAGGGGGTGCCGGTCAGCCCGGGCGTTTAGGGCGGATTTAAGAGGTCCGGTTGGGTTACGTTTTTCTGACCATTCACTAACCGGACGGCTTCTTCAAGCGTTTCAGATGGATATGAAGGGTCTGGATGTAGAAGCTTTTAGTCTGACCTTTTTTCTTGCAATCTCTAAAAGTTATGCAATCTTAAAAGTTGGTGCATGTAA
Organism: Hordeum vulgare subsp. vulgare; assembly: GCF_904849725.1. NCBI lineage: Eukaryota > Viridiplantae > Streptophyta > Magnoliopsida > Poales > Poaceae > Hordeum > Hordeum vulgare. The sequence continues at coordinate 473,388,200 of NC_058520.1, forward strand.
CCAGAATGAGGATTTGGGGCAGGCTCATTGATTTGGGGCACGCACATTGTGGACCGCTGATCTGCAACGGGATCCGCAAATTGTGTATGTATTTCATATATTGCTTCGCGTATATCCACTCGCTTGCTAGCGTATATCCAGTGGTGGAGACGGGTCCACGCAGCCTGGGCCGCTGCATGATGCTGAAGCATTGAAAATAAATTTTAGTTCTCAATAAATCTACATTTTAAACTTGATGCTCAATGATCCAAGAAAATAGATTAAACATGACAGAAGCATAAATATTAATATGGAAATACGATAAATTACCAAATCAATTGATTATTTTGTTGGTGCATCTATATGCGAGTGGCCTTGAGGAAACGATGCTTTCGAGTCTGCTCGCACCAATACGCCGCCGTCGGCGTAGACATCCCTGTTGTGGACACCGGTGAAAAGAATCTCTTCATCTTCTATTTCTACAACATAAACCAAATTGCAAATGCATCCATTTGAGTTCAATAATACACAATACAATACTTAATTTGCAATCAGCTTTCCTTCTTCCTTCGTGACTAAGTACAGAATACATAGACACACACCATTTTTTCAATTAAATTTTGTTCAATGCAGTTCATACACAGAGGTTAGTAGGTTAAATTGCAGAACACACTACAAGTACAAACTACAATGAATCAAAAAAAGGTCAAGATGGTGTGCCCCGCGCGGTGGTGAACGGCGCAGGGTGGAGCAGGGCTGCCGAAGAGTGCGGGGAAGCAGGGGCCTGCCTGGAGAAGTAGATGGCGGTGATCGAAGAACGACGACGGCGCCACGGCAGCCAAGCAGGGAGGCGGCGGCGCGAGCGCTGAAGACGAGCGTGTCCTGTGCCGCCGTGCCTATGAGTCAGATGAAATCGTGGCTGGTGCTTGGCGTGCGTGCGTGGCTGCATGAATTAATGGCTTTGGGCCTCCTTTCATTGGCTCAACCCGGGCCCAAAAGAAAATCTATGTATATACTAGCTGGGAAAAAATCCCATGCCCGGGCCTGGGTGACCGGGGCCCAGCTCCACCCTTGAGCGTGAACATCGATTCCTTCGGTGACTGTAGCTATAGTGCAGCCTAGGCTTGTCGTATTCCTAACGTCGCTGCTGCGTATATCAATACACGTATATTTGTATTCGCATTGTAAAGCTAAAGCATAACATTTGTTACTATGTGTCCGTCTGAAAAAGGAACAAATGTTTTGAAACGGTTTCTGTAAGAACTGTCTACTTAAGTACTCCCTCCTTCCGAAATTACTTGCCACACAAATGAATGAAATCGGATATATCTAAAACTACTCCCTCCGTTCCTAAATATAAGTCTTTTAAGAGATTTCACTAAGTGACTACATATGAAGCAAAATAAGTTAACCTATACTTTAAAGTATGTCTATATACATCCGTATGTAGTCTCATAGTGAAAACTCTAAAAAGACTTAGGAACGGAGGGACTAAAATACATCTAAATACATCCATTCTTATGACAAATATTTTTCGAACGAAGAGAGTATACCCTTGTACTCAAAGCGTTTATTATGTTCTTTCTTTTTGAGAGTACGTCAATAACATATCATATTTTTATAGAAGGCAGAATAGAGTTTACAAGACGCCAATTCAAATGCGAACATTCTTATTGGGTACACCAACACCAACAAGTACAATCAAAGCGTTTATTATGTTCTTCTTTCTCACTGCCCGTTCTTTAAGTATACTCTGCTTCTGTTCTTAGAACTTTTGTGTTCTAGCAGTAGTATTGTAGACGACATAAGGTATTTGAGGTATTTTGTTTCCAACTACTCGCGGAGGAGAACTACTCAAGCGGCGACAAGGGATTCGAGACGTATTCTAGAGCTTATCGGGCACAGGTTAGTTGATAATGTATGTTTGATATTCTTCAATTTTGGAAGTGCGGCGACATGCCTTCACAAGACGTCCAGCGCGCCAACATGCCTTCGCAAGGGTCTCAACTCCCTGATCATCCTCTCGGCATGGGACATTTGGAAGCACCTTCGACGCCACAACCCCATCCTCCACCAAGCTTCTCGATGACATTAAGCAGGACGCTAAACTATGCGCCACAGCCGGCGTCAAAGGGCTCGATTGAACCATTCCTGTAATCTGAACCGTAGCTAGCCGAGGCTGAGCAACCTCTCTCCTCTGCTCACTCTTGTGCTCTCGTTGTCGCCATTCATGTGTACGTCACCGAGAGAAGCTACACATCAATGGAATGATACGCGATCTCGCGTATTCAAGAAAAATGTTCAATCTTATCAAACTTTCTATATGAGAAACGAAGAGACAATTCTTTCGTCCAATTTTCAACAAGTCCACAGTGGAATAGCGGTAGATCTAAAAAAAACGAGAATTTTGCAGTGGTACATAAATATCTAAATTCCTCATGTTTGCAGGACGATCATACCACACATTGTAGCATGTAGGACTGTAATGACCTCTGTATTTTTCGATCAACAGGGGCCTCGCGCCGGTTCCATTTCATAGAAATAGAAATGAAACCATATGACACGGTTCAACATTGTACAACAAAGGCTTAAGCCAAAATAAAGACAGAAAATTAAACACCTGAGGAACGAGATCCTCTAACATTTTAAGAGAAGTCAGAGAGAGCTATAGTTCCCTGACATTGCTTCACTAGACACGCACGGTGATTCAAACACATGCTTATCTGCAGTAACCTCCGTACGAGAATTGAGTTTTCAAAGCGAGATGAGCAATGACCTCCGTACGAGAAGCCAAGATTCTTAGCTTCTCAGGGTGTATTTGGTAAAGGTCAAAACCGCATTATCTCAGCTTCTCAGGCATCACTACTTGATGCAAAGGCATCCATGTTATCCTGATGATTGCATAAGAGAGGGAAAAGAGTACCCCCAGGATGTTCTTGCAAGCTACATATCACACCGACAAGATACTAAGTTCGGTGAAATATTAGTACCTGAACAAGCAACTATAGTACTCAAGATTGAGTGCTTAACTGTCAAACTGTGACACCATGTCGGAAGAAAAGGTGGTCTACAACTCTACAGACAGCCACCTGTAAGGCTGTAAGATTTATATGATCAATTTACAGTCGGCAGACAGACATATTATTCTGGTATATTTGTGTCTTACTCTCACATATTGTTAGATCTAAATCAGATTATCTTCAGACATACAGTTTTGTTTTTAGGTGATATATGGAGGAAAATATACGCAACAATGATGTATGATTGTATATATACCCCAAAGAATTGTAACCCTGTGTCAAATAATAACTGTAGCACAATACAATACTACTTCCTCCCCAACATGTTGTGTGTATAACTTTTCCCCCATTTTACCTTTAAGCTTTTTTTCGTGGTTTGTCTCTAATTTAGAGGAGGGAAAGCATGTACAATGGCCATTCTTAGCAATGCCATATAGGATGATTGCTGATTTGAGTACCATCCCTTGTCCAAGATATGATCTTCCACATATAAAGATAAGACGATTCTATCGATTGTACGAGGTGTCATATTTTCATCACACCTTATCTTGATTGATTTTAATCGTCACATATTGTATATGTATATGCACCATTAATTTCAAAAGATAACACCCTATGCTTTTAACATGAAATACACAACAAATCATATAAACCACACGGCAAGAATCTTATAAACCACCGCACAATTGCCCGTGTGCTTGCTCCCACGGCGACATCTCCAATGTCAAAGGGTGAAACAAGAAACACGAACACGTCCTTGAGACTGTAATACATTCTGGCGGTACAGCTCTTAGCAAAAATCTTATAAACCACCGCACAATTGCCCGTAGCCTAATACAGCCATACAGTAGGCTCTCGGTGGCAATAGGGAGACCCAAAATCAGAGCAACCCAAACTTCCAAAGAGTAATGAGTAGAAATTATTCAGGGAAAAATACAAAATTAGATCAACTCAATACGCGCACAGCCGTGCGGATCCGCTCGGGGAACAGAGCTACACGGGGGAGAGGAGCTGGGCGAGGCTGGGCTTGGGTTCGGACCTCATGCCGACGAGGATGACAAGGGGGATGAAGCCGTAGTGCGCGACCACCTTCGCGTTCTTCATCGCCCAAGTGCTCCACTCACGCGCCAGCCGCGCTGCACACGCCGCGGCCGGCTCCGCTGCATCCGCTGGGGCCTTCCCCTTCTCCATGGCCGCCTCTGTCAATGGCGTCGCCGAAAGAAGAATGATTTGGATATTGCAGCTTGTCGGTTGTGACGATGGGAGGAGAACCAGAGGAGGGCCGGGATGCGATGGGATCTGGCTAAAAGGCCAACTCCAACTTACTGAGGCTAATTTTTTTTAATATTACACTTTTTATTTTTTTGAAAAATATTGCACAGATTCAAAAAAAAAAATCAAATCTATGCCTGCCTCGGCCCAGGCGAAGCGACTGGAGGCAATCGGCCGAGGCGCGGCCGATAGGTGGCAGTCGGCCGAGGCGCGACCGATAGGTGGATGTCGGCCACGTGGTGTCCGACTAGTGGCGAAGCCATGTCGACTGGGCTGTCGGCTCTGCCTGTCGGCCAGGGCGCAACCGATAGGGCTATCAGCCAGGGCGTGGCCGATTACTGGCCACCCGAGCCAGCCCCTTCCTCCTCTCCTTCTTCCTCCTTCCTCCTTCTTCCTTCTCCCTTCTCCCATTCTACCCTATCTCCTTTCTCTCTTTCTCCTCCTTCCTTCTCCCCCCACAGAAAAATTCTTCCATTCCCACGTTTTGAACCGTGCTTTTATTGTGTAAGGAGGAGGACAACCAAACTATCTGTCTCACTCGCGATGGCGTAGTTTGTGGTGCTTGTTTTGAAGTTTTTTTTGGTGGTGGTGGTGGAGGTTGAGGTGGAGGTTGTAGTGGTGGTGGTGGTGGTGGTGTGGGTGAAGTTGGTTGTTTTGGTGGAGTTGGAGGTGGTGGTGGCGGTTGCTCGTTCGTCATTATTCTCGGTGTTCGTCAAGAGTCGTTCGTCGTTTCTGCGCACGCTTTAAGGGTAAAAAAATAGTTTAGTGAAATAAGTAGTTTAGGACATGTTTAGTTTAGTGAAATAAGTAGTTTAGGACATGTTTAGTTTAGTGAAATAAGTTTAGTGAAGTAAGTAGTTTAGTACATGTTTAGTTTAGTGAAATAAGTAGTTTGAAAATTTGTAGATTAATGTATTAAGTAGTTTTAGGTGGTCCCGTAGATTAGTATAAATTTAGTTTAGTGAATGAAGTAGTTTAATTATTTTTAGGTTCTCCGATTGATTTGGAAATTATATTTAGGTTTGTCCTTCTTCTAATTTTTTTCCTTGTTGAATAATATGTTAGGTCAACAGAGATGTCTGATTTAGTGACGTTATGTTTGCACTATGGTCCTGGTACCGTTCAAACAAATGAGATGGGAGCTGATCTTAGTGAATTTCAGTACACTGAGGTGCAGGTGTCCTCCCCTAAAACATGGTATGTTAGTCAGTTGACAGAATGGCTTGCGCGATGTTTAGGGTTCAATATTGAAACACACACCGTCGGTGTTCATGCATTATGGACCCGGTCCAGTGCAAATATTTTCTGGTATTTGAAGCATATAGAGCGGGACGACCAGTGGGTGCGCTGGTTAAAATCTTGCGAGCGTAGGGGATGTCATCCTATGGCCTTACTGCTCCCCATGCTAAAGCCGGTGACTGAACCTGAAGTGGAACATAGCTATGAGTATGGTGAGAGCAGTGTAGGGATGCATGATTCACAGTCAATTCATGCGTCCCATGCTGGGGATGATGTTTACGAAGCAGGCCAGAGTAGTCAGGTAGAAGGGGGAGATGCAGATGATTATCTCAGCGGTGAAGCGGATGCCAACGAGATAGATGGGCACATGCAAAACGAGATGCATGAAGAAGATATAGCAGGTGATATTTCCAATGAATCCGCCGAGTCAGATGGAGAAGAGCACACACATGAAGTGCCTATTCCTGCATCATGGAATCAGGACTTCTCATCTGCAATGTTGGTGAACGACGGTCATGATTCTGCCTGGCAGTATCACCAGAACAACATTGCAACAGGTGCCCTCTACCCGAACAAATAAGCTCTGAAGGATGCCATCCTTAATTGGGCAATGTCCACTCAAAGGGTATTTGTAGCTCAAGTTTCTTGTCCGGTTAAGTTGACAATGGTTTGCAGAAACCAAGGTTGTCCCGCAAGGGTGCATGGATATCTCCCTAAGTACGACACAAGCAGGGTCATAAGTGACTTAGTTAGTCATAATTGTGTTATTCCATGCATCCCTCAAGATCATCCCAACCTTACTTCCACTGTGATTGCTCGCTTGCTTTACAGCGAGATTGTGGAGAGCAAGGCGATGGAAGTGAAGGTTATCCAGAAAAAAGTCTTCGTCAGGTTAAAGTACAACATATCATATGGCAAGGCTTGGAGGGCTAAGCCGAAGGCACTGGAGACCAGATTTGGTTCGTATTTTGATGCATATGACTCTGTTGTTCGGCTCCTGCAGACACTACAGAACCGGAATCCTGGCACGTATGTTGACATCCAAGACTTGTACCTGCCAGAGTTCCCAACGGTTAGGGTGTTGCATCGGTTCTTCTTCTCTTTCGGTGTGTGCATCGAAGCTTTCAGACAATGTCGACCGGTGATATGGGTTGATGGCACATTTCTCACTGGCAAGTACAAGGGTCAGATCCTCACAGCCATAGGTCAAGATGGGCAAAATCAAGTCGTCCCACTTGCATTTGCTTTTGTGGAGAGCGAGAACATCGAGAGTTGGACATGGTTTTTCAGGCAGTTGAAAATAGTTGTTGTGCAAGATAAGCAGAATGTGTGCATCCTTCATGATAGGCATGCATGTATACTCAGCGTCATCAAGACATTGTCAAACCCTGCTCCCGGTGAACAAACTCCTTGGCAAAGCATTCAGAGTCGTTGGTGCATGTGCCATCTAGGGGCAAATTTCTTCTTGCAGTTTAGAAATAAAAACCTCATGAATCTATTCAAGAAACTCTGCAAGCAGAACCAACAATGGAAATATGAGCTTATACGTAACAGAATAAATGTTTGCACATAGAGACATGTTAGGGACAGGAGAGCTGCAAGAGATGCTGATGTCAGGGCACATGTTGAAGCAGTAGCTGCACAACTAGCAACTGGATCTGCTACCGTGGAGGAAGAGACGGTTGGGCTTTGTGACTTGCCAGGATTTGACCCTCCTGGTACAAGGAGAAGGCTAGCGAGGACGATTAAAACCTTTGATCAGTGCATAGAGCATGAGCCGTTGGAGAGGTGGTCTCTGTTGCATGACACACATGGAGCCAGGTACAGTGTCATGACTACCAACCTGGCTGAAACATATAATTTTTCCTCAGAGGAAACATAGCTTTGCCACTTACAACGATCGTCGAGGGCATTTTCTATGGCACAGTGAAGTATTTCAGGGAAAGACATGAAATTGCTGCGGAGCATATGACAAACAATCCGAACACACGTTACTGTGAAAGGGTTATGAAGTACATGGATGAAAAGATGCAGAAAGCCCGGTCACACAGTGTTGTCGCCATTGGAAATCTAGAGCGAAGGGTCGAGGTTCCGCAACATGTTTCAGCCAACTCCGCAACATCACAATCCAACTCCTGGTTTCATGTTTCATCCACATCCAACAGGTATGGTCCCTCCTGCAGGATCCTATGCATATCATGATGCGTCGGCGTCCGGATCCGGGTTAGGCAGTGAACCAGAAGAGCCACCATCGCAGCAAAACATGTGGTCGGACATGTTTTCGACTCCTCCATCGTGGAAAGCCCTCTGCTCCACACAGTACTCTTCCCACTCTTTCTTCTGCTGCTTTCTCCTGTGCTTCAGCCTTCTCGCGGCACTCTTCCAAGTCCAAGCTAGCCCATGCATGGCGACCTCTTTCACGAATCTCGGTCACCACCCAGTCCGGCATTTCCGTGTCAATCCAACAATAGTACATGCAGAGAGGAGGAGGAGACTACAAAATATATATATAAATATCAAGTAAACAATAATATCAACAACTTATTTACTCTGGATAACTTGAGCATACCGGAGGCCTGAGGTACGCAGAAATAGATTCGGGCGAATCAGATTCATAATTGGCGCACATGAAAAACTTCATGCCCAACCAATCTGAAAAATTTGTCACCTCCTTCACCTTGCAGAGATCACCGCACCAACATCGAACTGCTTCCACCCCCCGAGGCAAACTCGCACTCTTCATTTTTTTAGGCCTGATGCTCTGATCCAAGCAAGGCAAACTCATATTGACTAGATGATGGAGGAAGGCAGTGGTAGTGTTCTCAAGTGAGGCTGGATGATGGAGGAAGGCAGTCCAATGCCTCCTTTTATAGACTCAGATGACCAGGAAGATGGCGGGAAAACGAGGAGGGAAATGAGGCGGGAAAGTTTTGGCGGGAAATAAGAGGGTCAAAAGTTGGCGGGAAAGGTGGCGGGAAAAGAAACGGGGAAAATTTGGCGGGAAAGGTGGTGCGAAAAATTTGGCGGGAATGGAGACGTGGAAATATTGGCGGCAACGGAGGAGGGAACGGAATGGCGGGAAAGATTGGGGGAATATGGGCAGGAAATGGAGCCGGGAAAATAGCTAAGGTTGAAAAAAATTCCCATGCACCTATTGGCTTAGCCAAGACCAATTAGTCCTGTCACGGACTTATTGGTCTTGGCTAGGCCGACAGGAACTAATTGGCCTAGCCAAGGCCGATTAGTCCATGTCATGCACCCACATGCAGGTTGATAGGCCTGTCGGCCTAGACAAGGCCGACTGGGACTAATTGATCTTGGCTAGGCCGATTAGTCCCTATCGGCCACGCCTAAACCGAGGCACATATATTTTTGAAAATTTCACATTTGGGCATTATTTTTCAAAAATAATAAAAAATGCAATATTACAAAAAGTAGTCTTACTAAGAGCATCACCAGCGGTTGAGCCTTCAAAGGTTTTTGTACTGAAAGCATCTCCAGCCGTTGAGCCTTGAGGAGGTTTTTTTTTGTTTACGCTGGTTGGGTTGCTCGGGCTTAACTTTTACTCTAAGGATGACTTTTTTCTAGTCCTTATGCTCCTAGCCACCAGACGGGCACTCTATGCGGAGGAGAGATAAAAAAGGGAGGAGAGGGAGAGGATGGATGACTCATGGTGGACCATTTACATGCAAAAAGTAGAGCCACCGCCTCCCGAGTGCCCCCCGGTGGGCTGGGTTTGGCGTAGGAACGTCGGCTCTAATTGTACCCAAATCCGACGAAAAGTGAGGCGTTGGGGGTGCGAGTGGGACTTTTTTTCGTTCGTTGATGTCGAAAAAGTGCTCCTGGGGACGTCTTAGGGGGCGGCTCGAGATGCAGTGACCCCAAACCGATGCCCATTTCGTCCGTTTGGGGTGGTAATGGATCCACGTCTGTCCATATTTATGTATGCGTTGATCCTACCGTATTTTGACCGCATCTCATCCGTTTGAGATCAACGAATATAGCAAATAGTTAAAAAACGTAGCAAATAGTTTCACGTCTGAAATAGTATTATTACTATCCCGTCAAAATAAACACAATAGAAAATAACATTACAACCTAACCAAAATTTGTTTTAATGAAAAGAAATTAAACTGATAGATTTATTGGTTGCCAATATAAGTCCACATGTATTCAAACAAGTCATCCTGAAGGTGGACATGAGTATGTCAATCACGCAGTCCACGATGAAAATGGACAAACAGTTCGATGGTTGCATGAGGTTGTTGCTCACGCTCAACATTTCCATCCTGAAATCAAACCCTTGGTCATAGATGCTATCATCACACACAAACAGTCGTCACCCCCCAAAGCTTCTGTCTGCTTCATGTCAATGCAGGGTTCCAAACGATAGCACATCAAGACTGAAGCACATCGAAAGAACGCTCCACATCCTTCCTAGCACTCTCTTGCATTTGGGCAAACCTCTGTCTCTTCTCTCCTTGCGGATCGGGTATGGACTTCACAAGAGTTGACCACTGAGGATAGATATCATCAACTAGGTAATACCCCTTGTTGTACTGGTGGCCATTGACCTCAAAGTTGACCTCTGGGGAGTGGCCTTCTGCAAGCCTTGCAAACATTGGACAATGCCGATATCATTATGAGAAACAACCATGCTGAAGAAAGAATGTCATATCCACACATCTTGTGAAGTCACTGCTTCGAGTATGACTGTGGCACCTTTCACATGCCCCTTGTACTAACACTGCCAAGCCAATGGACAATTCTTCCATTTCTAGTGCATACAATCGATGCTACCAAGCATGCCCAGAAAGCCTCTCCCGACATTGATCGCCAACAACCTCTCTGTATCAACGACATCTTGCTCTCTCAGGTACTCAGGGCCAAACACTACCACCACGGCCTTGCAGAAACTATAAATTTGAGGAGATATGTGGACTCACTCATATGAACATACTCATCCACGAGATTGCTAAAAATTCCATATGCAAGCATGTGAATAGCCGCAGTGCATTTCTGGTAAGAATAAAAGCCAGAGATATGTGGACTCACTCATACGCACATACTCATCCACGAGATTGCCGAAAATTCCATATGAAAGCATGTGAATAGCCGCAGTGCATTTCTGGTAAGAAGAAAAGCCAATCATGCCAAGGGCATCCTCCTTGCACTCAAAGTATGGGTCATATGCTACCACTCCCTCCCAAATATGATTGAACACATGTCTCGACATATGAAAGCGGCAGCGAAATTTGTTGAAAATATGCCCTAGATGCAATAATAAAGTGGTTATTATTATATTTCCTGGTTCATGATAATTGTCTCTTATTCATGCTATAATTGTATTAACTGGAAACCGTAATACATGTGTGGATATATAGATCATAATGTGTCCCTAGTGAGCCTCTTGTTGGCTAGCACGTTGATCAATAGATGATCATGGTTTCCTGATCATGGGCATTGGATATCATTGATAACGGGATCACATCATTGGGGAATGATGTGATGGACAAGACCCAATCCTAAGCATAGCACTAGATCGTGTTGTTTGTTTGCTAAAGCTTTTCTAATGTCAAGTATCACTTCCTTAGAAATGAGATTGAGCAATTCCCGGATACCGTAGGAGTGCTTTGGGTGCATCAAACATCACAACGTAAGTGGGTGATTATAAAGATGCACTACAGGTATCTCCGAAAGTGTCTGTTGGGTTGTACGAATCGAGACTAGGATTTGTCACTCTGTGTGACGGAGAGGTATCTCTGGGCCCACTCGGTAATCCATCATTATATTGAGCTCAGTATGACTAAGGAGTTAGCCACGGGATGATGTTTTACGGAACGAGTAAAGAGACTTGCCGGTAATGAGATTGAACAAGGTATAGGGATACCGACGATCGAATATCGGGCAAGTATCATATACCGGTAGACAAAGGAAATTGCATACCAGATTGACCGAATCCCCGACATCGTGGTTCATCCGATGAGATCATCGTGGAACATGCGGGAACCAACATGGATATCCAAACCCCGATGTTGGTTATTGACCATAGAGGTGTCTCGGTCATGTCTACATGCTTCTCGAACCCGTAGGGTCTACACACTTAAGGTTCGATAACGCTAGGGTTACATGGGAATAATGTACGTGGTTATTGAAGGTTATTCGGAGTCCCGAATGAGATCCCGTACATCACGAGGAGTTCCGTAATGGTACGGAGGTAATGATTCATATATAGGAAGTAAGGATTTGGTCATCGGAAGTGTTTCGCGCGACACCGCTAATGTACCAGGACCACCAGAAGGGTTCCGGGGGTCCACCGGGAAGGGGCAACAAGCCCCAAACTGCTACATGGGACAAAAGTGGATGGGAACCAGCCATTGGTGGGCTGGTGCGCCACCACTAAGGGCCCAAGGCGCAGCAAGGGGTGGAGGGGGCCAAACCCTAGGCGTGGGGAGGCCACCTTGGGCTTCAAGGCCCACCCTAGGGCGCCTCCACCACCTTGGCCGCTGCCCCAAAGCCATCTAGGGCTGCCGCACCCTTAGGATGGGAAACCCTAAGGGTGGGCACCCTCCTCCCTCTCCTCCTATATATAGTGAGGGTTTTGGGGCTATTTTGAGACACAATTCTCTCTCTCTCTCGATGCAGCCCTACTCCTCCTCCTCCTTGTCCTCTGTAGTGCTTGGCGAAGCCCTGTTGGAGTGCCATGTAGCTCCACCGTCACCACGTCGTCGTGTTGTCGGAGCTCTCCCTCAACCTCTACTCCCTCCTTGCTGGATCAAGGCGTTGAAGACGTCACTGGGTTGCACGTGTGTTGAATGCGGAGGCGCCGACGTTTGGCGCATACATCGGAATCCACCGCGATCTGAGTCGCTGCGAGTACGACTCCATCAACTGCGTTCTAGCAATGCTTCCGCTTAGCGATCTTCAAAGGTGTGAAGATGCTCTACTCCTTTGCTCGTTGCTTGTTTCTCCATAGATAGATCCTTGTTTGGCGTAGGTACATTTTTGAAATTACTATGTTCCACAAGAGTGGCATCCGAGCCAAGGTTCTATGTGTAGATTCTATGCACGAGTAGAACACAAAAGTTATGGGTGCTGATTTGTCAATTGCTTGCCGTTACTAGTGTTATCTTGATTCAGCGGTATAGTGGGATGAAGCGGCTCGGACCAACTTTACACGTACTCTTACGTGAGACTGGTTCCACCGACCGACATGCACTTGTTGCATAAGGTGGCTAGCGGGTGTCTGTCTCTCCCACTTTAGTCAGATCAGATTCGATGAAGAGGGTCCTTATGAAGGGTAAATAGCATTGGCATATCATCGTTGTGGCTGTCACGTAGGTAAGAAGCGTTCTTGCTAGAAACCCTAACCAGCCACATAAAACTTGCAACAACAATAGCACGTCTAACTTGTTTTTGCAAGGTATGCTATGTGATGTGATATGGACAAAAGGATGTGATGTATGAGATTTATCATGTTCTTGCATAGGATTCACGACTTGCATGTCGATGAGTATGACAACCGACAAGAGCCATATGAGTTGTCTTAATTTATTGTATGAGATGCAGCGCCATGTGATTACTGTACTTTATTGCTAAACCGTTAGCTATAGTAGTAGAAGTAATAGTTGGCGAGACGACTTCGCGACGACACAATGATGGAGATTGATACGTCTCCAACGTATCTATAATTTTTGATGGTTCCATGCTATTATCTTGTCAAACTTTGGATGTTTTGTATGCCTTTTATATCTTTTTTGGGACTAACTTATTAACTCAGTGCCAAGTGCCAGTTCCTGTTTTTTCCGTGTTTTTGACCCTTTTGAGAGGAGAATATAAACGGAGTCCAAACGGAATAAATACTCCGAAAAGATTTTTTCCGGAACAGAAGATACGCAGGGAGCGTGAGAACCAAGGCAGAGGCCACCAGGGGAGGCCACAAGCCCCCTAGGCGCGGCCAGGGGGGCTCGCGCCTAGCAGGCTTGTGGGCCCCGTGTGGCTCGTCTGCCCTAATTCCTCCGCCTATAAATCCCCAAAAAATCCAAAACCACGAGAGAGATCCACGAAAATACTTTTCCGCCGCCGCAAGCTTCTGTCTCCGCAAGATCCCATCTGGGGCACGTTCTGGTGCCCTGCCGGACGGGGATTCAGATATGGAGGGCTTCTTCATCAACACCATTGCCTCTCCGATGATGCGTGGGTAGTTCACCATAGACCTTCGGGTCCATAGCTAGTAGCTAGATGGCTTCTTCTCTCTCTTGGATCTTCAATACAAAGTTCTCCATGATCTTCATGGAGACCTATCCGATGTAATCTTCTTTTGCGGTGTTCTTGTCGAGATCCGATGAATTGTGGATTTATGATCAGATTATCTATGAGTCTTATTTGAGTTTCTTCTAATCTCTTATATGCATGATTTCATATCCTTGTAATTCTCTTCGAGTTGTGGGATTTGTTTGGCCAACTTGATCCATGATCCGTGCAATGGGAGAAGTGCTTGGTTGTGGGTTCATACCGTGCGGTGACCTCACCGAGTGACAGAAGGGGTAGCGAGGCATGCATCGTGTTGTTGCCATCAAGGGTAAAAATATGGGGTTTATATCTATTGCATGAATTTATCCCTCTACATCATGCCATCTTGCTTAAGGCGTTATTCTGTTTTTCATGAACTCAATACACTAGATGCATGCTAGATAGTGGTCGATGTGTGGAGTAATAGTAGTAGATGCATAAAGTATCGGTCTACTTGTCTCGGACGTGATGCCTATATGTATGATCATTGCCTTAGATATCGTCATGACTTTGCGCGGTTCTATAAATTGCTCGACAGTAATTCGTTCACCCACCATAATATTTGCTATTTTGAGAGAAGCCTCTAGTGAAAACTATGGCCCTCGGGTCTACTTCACATCATATTTTCCGCCTTATACTTTTACTTTGTTGCACTTTACTCCTTCGGATCTCACCTTGCAATCAATCGTGAAGGGATTGACAACCCCTTTGTAGCGTTGGGTGCAAGTTTTCGGTTTTTGCGCAGGCACATCGGTGCTTCATCTCGATACTCCTACTGGATTGATACCTTGGTTCTCAAAACTGAGGGAAATACTTAGTGCTACTGTGCTGCATCACCCTTTCCTCTTCAAGGGAAAAATCCAACGCAAGCTCAAGAGGTAGCAAGAAGAATTTTTGGCGCCGTTGCCGGGGAGCATCAAGTGAAGCTTATCCAAGTAAGTGTCGCAAACTCATCTCTTGCATTTACTTTTTTTGCCTCTCATTTTCCTGTCCCCCACTTCTGAAAAACAAAAATTTACAAAAATATTTGCCTTTTACGTTCGCCCTTTTCTCTCGCTTGCTTTCTGTTCGCTTGTGTGCTTGTCTGCTTGCTGAAGTCACCATGACTGAAAACACCAAACTTTGTGACTTCTCGAATACTAATAATAATGATTTTATTAGTACTCCGATTGCTCCGCCACTAGTGCGGAATCATATGAAATCAATGCTGCTTTGCTGAATCTTGTTATGAAAGAGCAATTCTCCGGCCTTCCTAGTGAAGATGCCGCATCCCATCTTAATACCTTCATTGAGATTTGTGATATGCAAAAGAATAAAGATGTGGATAATGATGTGATTAAATTGAAGATATTTCCGTTCTCATTGCGAGATCGAGAAAAAACTTGGTTTTCATCTTTGCCCAAAAATAGTATTGATTCTTGAACAAGTGCAAAGATGCTTATATATCCAAGTATTTTCCGCCGGCTAAGATTATCTCTCTCCGTAATGATATCATGAATTTTAAGCAACTTGATCATGAACATGTTGCAAAATCTTGGGAGAGAATGAAACTGATGATTAGAAATTGTCCCGCTCATGGCTTGAGTCTTTGGAAGATTATACAAATCTTCTACGCTGGTTCGAATTTTGCTCCTAGAAATATCTTGGACTCCGCCTCCGGTGGAACCTTCATGGAAATCACATGAGGAGAAGCCACAAAACTCCTAGACAATATCATGACAAACTATTCTCAGTGGCACACTGAAAGGTCACCTATTAGTAAAAAGGTACACGTTATAGAAGAAATTAACTCGTTGAGTGCTAAGATGGATGAGTTAATGAAATTGTTTGCTAGTAAAGGTGCTCCTTTAGATCCAAATGATATGCCCTTGTCTTCCTTGATTGAGAGTAGCAATGAGAGCTTGGACGTTAATTTTGTTGGTAGGAATAATTTTGGCAACAACAATGCTTTTAGAGGAAACTATATTCCTAGGACTTTTCCTAGTAATCCCTCTAATAACTTTGGCAACTCCTACAATGATGCTCATGGAAAGTACAATAAATTACCCTCTGATCTAGAGAGTAATATCAAAGAGTTTATCAACTCGCAAAAAGATTTTCAATGCGTCCATAGAAGAAAAACTACTCAAAATTGATGATTTTGCTAGGAGCATTGATAGAATGTCTATTGATATTGATGCTTTGAAAGTTATATGTGCTCCTCCCAAGATAAATATGGATGAAACTTTGAAAGCTATGCGTGTTTGTATGAATGAGAGTAAAGAAAGAACCGCCCAAATTCGTGCTAGACATGAATGGCTTCAAAAGGCGTGTTCTCGTGATGAGAATCACGAAGATCTTAAAGTGCTTGGCATGACTCCCGTTGAATCCTTGTTTTCTAGTGTCAAACCTAATGATTATGGGGCTGGATATGAATCCACGTTGGTTGAAAAACGCCCCAATGATTCGGAGTCTATCTATCTTGATGCTGAAAGCATTGAAAGTGGAGTAGAGGATATCAAAACTTTGAGTAGTAATGAAACTACTACTTTGGATTTCAAGGAATTCAATTATGATAGTTGCTTTTTTATTGAATGTATTTCCTTGATGCAATCCATGCTAAACTCTCCACACGCTTATAGCCAAAACAAGGCCTTTACCGATCATATCGTCGATGCTATGATAAAATCTCTTGAAGAGAAACTTGAATTGGAAGTTTCTATTCCTAGAAAACTTCATGATGAGTGGGAACCTACTATCAAAATCAATATCAAAAACTATGAATGCAATGCTTTATGTGATTTGGGTGCTAGTGTTTCCGTGATTCCAAAGTCTTTATGTGATGCTCTAGGCTTTAATGATATTGATGAGTGCTCTCTTAATTTGCATCTTGCGGATTCTACTGTTAAGAAACCCATGGGAAGGATCAATGATGTTCTTATTATTGCAAATAGGAACTATGTACCCGTGGATTTCATTCTGCTTGATATTGATTGCAATCCTACATGTCCTATCATTCTTGGTAGACCTTTCCTAAGGACTATTGGTGATGTCATCGATATGAAGGAAGGTAATATTAGATTTCAATTTCCTTTAAAGAAGGGCATGGAGAATTTTCCTAGAAAGAAAATAAGATTGCCTTATGAATCCATGATGAGGGCTACTTATGGTTTGAGCAACAAACACGACGATACGTGATTCTATCACCTTATGCCTAGCTAAGGGCGTTAAACAATAGCGCTTGTTGGGAGGCAACCCAATGAATTTATCTTTGCTTTTTTTTCTTTCTATTTTGTTACGGCCACACCATTATAATTCTGTTATGATTGTGTCTTTTGTGTTTCTTTTTGTGTTTGAGCCAAGTAAAACCTTTATGACTAGTTTGGTGATGGTTGTTTGATCCTGCTGGAAAAAGACAGAAACTTTTCGCTCATGAAATTATTTTTCATTTTTATCTAGAAAGAGCTTTTGAGTTGATTATTTTTGCCACTGGTTGATATGCACTTATTGATGTGTACCTTACCAGCACTCGTAGTAGCTCTTGGGTATTTGATACTGGTGTTGTTGCTTACATTTGCAACTCATAACAGAACTGAAGAACAAGCGTAGACTGGCAAAGGATGAGGTGACCATGCAAGTCGGGAATGGTTCCAAGGTCGATGTGTTTGCCGTCGACACGCTACCTCTACATCTACCTTTGTGATTAGTTTTAAACCTTAATAATTGTTATTTAGTACCACCTTTGAGCATGAACATTGTATCGGGATCTTGCTTGATGCAAGATGGCTACTCATTTAAATCTGAGAATAATGGTTGTTCTATTTATATGAGTGGTATTTTTTGTGGTCATGCCCAGCTGGTCAATGGTTTATTCCTGATGAATCTCGAACGTGATGTTACACATATTCATAGTGTGAGTACTAAAAGATGTAAGGTTGATAATGATAGTCCAACATACTTGTGGCACTGCCGCCTTGGTCATATCTGCGTCAAGCGCATGAGGAAACTCCATACAGATGGACTTTTGGAGTCTCTTGGTTTTGAATCGTTTGACACATGCGAACCGTGCCTCATGGGCAAAATGACCAAGACTCCGTTCTCCGGAACAATGGAGCGAGCAACCAACTTATTGGAAATAATACATACCGATGTATGCGGTCCAATGAGTGTTGAGGCTCGCGGTGGCTATCGTTATGTTCTCACCCTCACTGATGATTTAAGTAGATATGGGTATGTCTACTTAATGAAGCACAAGTCTGAAACCTTGGAAAGGTTCAATGAATTTCAGAGTGAGGTGGAGAATCAACGTGACAAGAAAATAAAGTTTCTACAGTCTGATCGTGGAGGAGAATATTTGAGTCACGAGTTTGGCACGCACCTAAGGAAATGTGGAATTGTTTCACAACTCATGCCGTTTGGAACACCGCAGCGTAACGGTGTGTCTGAACATCGTAATCGCACTCTACTGGATATGGTGCGATCAATGATGTCTCTTACCGATTTACCGCTATCATTCTGGGTATATGCATTGGAAATTGTCGCATTCACTTTAAATAGGGCACTGTCTAAATCCGTTGAGACGACACCGTATGAATTATGGTTTGGCAAGAAACCTAAGCCGTCGTTTCTTAAAGTTTGGGGCTGCGATGCTTATGTGAAGAAACTTCAATCAGAGAAGCTCGAACCCAAAGTGGAAAAATGTGTCTTCATAGGATACCCTAAGGAAACTATTGGTTACACCTTCTATCTTAGATTCGAAGGCAACATCTTTGTTGCCAAGAAAGAATCCTTTCTAGAGAAAGAGTTTCTCTCGAAAGAAGTAAGTTGGGGGAAAATAGTACTTGATGAGGTAATTGTACCTCCTCTCGAACCGGAGAGTAGCGCGGTGCAAGAAAATGTTTCTGAGGCGCCTGCACCTGCGAGAGAAGAAGTTAATGATAATGATCATGAAACTTAGGATCAAGTTGCTATTGAACCTCGAAGGTCGAAAAGGGCACGTTCCGCACCAGAATTGTACGACAACCCTGTCATGGAAATCATGTTGTTGGACAACAGTGAACCTTCGAACTATGAAGAAGCGATGGCGGGCCCGGATTCCAACAAATGGCTTGAGGCCATGAAATCCTAGATAGGATCCATGTTTGAGAACAAAGTGTGGACTTTTGTGGACTTGCCCGATGATCGGCGAGCCATAGAAAATAAATGGATCTTTAAGAAGAAGACTGACGGGGATGGTAATGTGACCATCTATAAGGCTCGACTTGTCCCTAAGGGTTAGCGACAAGTTCAAGGGATTGACTACGATGAGACCTTCTCACCCGTTGGTCCGAATCATCTTAGCAGTTGCCGCATTTTATGATTATGAAATCTGGCAAATGGACATCAAAACGGCATTCCTAAATGACTTTCTTAAGGAAGAATTGTATATGATACAACCAGTAGGTTTTGTCGATCCTAGCAATGCTAACAAGGTATGCAAGCTCCAGCGCTCCGTCTATGGGTTGGTGCAAGCATCTCGGAGTTGGAACATCCGTTTTGATGAGGTGATCAAAGCGATTGGGTTTGTACAGACTTATGGAGAAGCCTGTATTTACAAGAAAGTGAGTGGGAGCTCTCTAGCATTACTCATATTATATGTGGATGACATATTGTTGATGGGAAATGATATAGAACTATTGTAAAGCATGAAGGCCTATTTGAATAAGAGTTTTTCAATGAAGGACCTTGGAGAAGCTGCTTACATATTAGGCATCAAGATCTATATAGATCGAGACGCCTCATAGGTCTTTCACAAAGCACAAACCTGTTTGGAAATATGCCCTAGAGGCAATAATAAATTAGTTATTATTATATTTCTTTGTTCATGATAATCGTTTATTATCCAATCTATAATTGTATTGAATGAAAACATAGATACATGTGTGGATACATAGACAAAACAATGTCCCTAGCAAGCCTCTAGTTGGCTGGCTAGTTGATCAAGGATAGTCAAGGTTTTCTGGCTATGTGCAAGTGTTTTCACTTGCTAACTGGATCACATCATTAGGATAATCATGTGATGGACTAGACCCAAACTATGAACGTAGCATATTGATCGTGTCATTTTATTGCTACTGTTTTCTGCGTGTCAAGTATTTATTTCTATGACCATGAGATCATATAACTCACTGGCACCGGAGGAATACCTTGTGTGTATCAAACGTCGCAACGTAACTGGGTGACTATAAAGGTGCTCTACAGGTATCTCCGAAGGTGTCCGTTGAGTTAGTATGGATCAAGACTGGGATTTGTCACTCCGTGTGACGGAGAGGTATCTCGGGGCCCACTCGGAAATACAACATGACACACAAGCCTGGCAAGCAATATGACTAAGTGTAAGTCACGGGATCTTGTATTATAGAACAAGTAAAGAGACTTGCCGGTAACGAGATTGAAATAGGTATGCGAATACTGACGATCGAATCTCGCGCAAGTAACATAACGAAGGACAAAGGTAATGACATACACAATTATATGAATCCTTGGCACTGAGGTTCAACCCATAAGATCTTCGGAGAATATTTAGGATCCAATATGGGCATCCATGTCCCGATATTGGATATTGACCGAGGAGTGTTCTCGAACCCGCAGGGTCTGCACACTTAAGGTTCGATGATGTTTTAGTATAGTTAAGTTATATGTGTGGTTACCGAATGTTGTATGGTGTCTCGGATGAGATCATGGGTGTCACGAGGGTTTCCGTAATGGTCCGGCAACAAAGATTGATATATAGGACGGTTTCATTTGGTCACCGGAAAGTTTCGGGCATTACCGGCAGTGTACCGGGAGTGACGAATGGGTTCCGGGTGTTTACCGGGAGGGGTCCACCCACCCGGGAGTGAGCCCAAGGCCCTAGGGTGGCGCACGAAGTCCTTAGTGGGCTGGTGGAGTCAGCCCATGAAGGCTATGGTGCCACAAGCAAAAATACCAAAGGAAAGAAGAAAAAAAAAGAGGGAGGTGGGAAGGAAGGAGTGGACTCCTTCCCCACCAAACCGAATTGGGGTTGGTGTCCAACTCCTCCCCCTTGGCCGGTGCACCCTTGAGGACCTTGAGCCCCAAGGCTAGCCCCTCCCCTCCTCCTATATATATTGGTGGTTTAGGGCTTTTTGAGACACAACTTTGCCACGTGCAACTCAAGGCTATTCCACATAGTTTTACCTCTAGATCAGATTTCTGCGGATCTCGGGCGGAGCCCTACAGGAATAGATCATCACCACCTCCGGAGTGTCGTCACGCTGCCGGAGAACTCATCAAATTCTCCGTCTTGCTTGCTGGATCAAGAAGGCCGATATCATCGTCGAGCTGTACGTGTGTGCTGAACGCGCAGGTGTCGTCTGTTCGGCACTAGATCGGAACGGATCGTGGGACGGATCGCGAGACGGTTCGTGGGACGGTTCGAGGGACGGATTGTGAAGACATCCCACTACATCAACCACGTTTCTTAACGCTTCCCGCTGAGCGATATACAAGGGTACGTAGATCTAATCTCCTCTCGTAGATGGACATCACCATGATAGGTCTTCGTGTCCGTAGGAATTTTTTTGTTTCCCATGCAACGTTCCCCAGCAGTGGCATCATGAGCTAGGTTTATGCGTAGATGTTATCTCGAGTAGAACACAAAAGGTTTTGTGGATGGTGATGTTCGATTTGCTGCCCTCCTTAGTCTTTTCTTGATTCGACGGTATTGTTGAATTGAAGCGGCCCGGACCGACATAACTCGTACGCTTACGAGAGACTGGTTTCATCAATTGACATGCAACCTCGTTGCATAAAGATGACTGGCGGGTGCCTGTTTCTTCAACTTTAGTTGAATTGGTTTTGACCGAGGCGGTCCTTGGAGAGGTTAAATAGCAATTTGCACATCTCCGTTGTGGTTTTTTCGTAAGTAAGATGCGATCATACAAGATACCCATAGCAGCCACGTAAAACATGCAATCACAAATTAGAGGGCGTCTAACTTGTTTTTGTAGGGTATGCTTGTGATATGAGATGGCCAATGACGTGATGTGATATATTGGATGTATGAGATGATCATGTTGTAATAGTTAATATCGACTTGCACGTCAATGCTACGACAACCGGCAGGAGCCATAGGGTTGTCTTTAAACTACGTTTGTGTTTGCAAATGCGTTTACTATATTGCTAGGTCATAGATTTAGTAGTAATAGCATGGATAGCACGACAACCTCGATGGTGGCACGATGATGGAGATCATGGTGTGGTGCCGGTGACAAGAAGGTCATGCCGGTGCTTAAGTGATGGAGATCAAGAAGCACAAGATTATGGCCATATCATGTCTCTTATGAATTGCATGTGATGTTAATCCTTTTATGCACCTTATTTTGCTTAGAACGACGGTAGCATTATAAGGTGATCTCTCACTAAAATTTCAAGAAGAAATTATGTTCTCCCCGACTGTGCACCGTTGCGACAGTTCGTCGTTTCGAGACACCACGTGATGATCGGGTGTGATAGACTCAACATTCACATACAACGGGTGCAAAATAGTTGCACACGCGGAACACTCGGGTTAAACTTGACGAGCCTAGCATGTGCAGACATGGCCTCGGAACACAAGAGACCGAAAGGTCGAGCATGAATCGTATAGTTGATTTGATTAGCATAGAGATGCTTACCACTGAAGCTATACTCAACTCACGTGATGATCGGACTTGAGTTAGTGGATTTGGATCATGTACCACTCAAATGACTAGAGGGATGTACTTTTTGAGTGGGAGTTTATTAAGTAATTTGATTAGTTAAACTCTAGTTATCATGAACATAGTCAAAAGGTCTTTGGGAATTATGATGTAGCTTGTGCTATAGCTCTAATGTTTTTATATGTTCCTAGAGAAAATTTAGTTGAAATATAATAGTAGCAACTTTGCGGACTGAGTCCGTAAAACTGAGGATCGTCCTCATTGTTGCGCAGAAGGCTTATGTTGTCAATGCACCACTCGGTGTGCTGCACCTCGAGCGTCGTTTGTGGATGTTGCGAACATCTGACATACACGTTTTTGATGACTGCGTGATAGTTCAGTGCGTAATACTTAATGGCTTAGAAGCATGGCGCCGAAGACGTTTTGAAACGTCACGAAACATAAGAGATGTTCTAAGAGATGAAATTGAGATTTCATGCTCATGCCCTTGTTGAGAGGTATGAGACCTCCGACAAGATTCTTTGTCTACAAAGTAAAGAAGAAAGGCTCAATCGTTGAGCATGTTCTCAGATTGTGTGAGTACAACAATCGCTTGAATCAAGTGGGAGTTAATCTTCCAGATGAGATAGTGATGGTTCTCCAAAGTCACTACCACTAAGCTGCTAGAGCTTCGTGATGAACTATAACATATCAAGAATAGATATGATGATCCTTGAGCGATTCTCAATGTTTGACACTACGAAAGTACAAATCAATAAGGAGCATCAACTGTTGATGGTTAGTAAAACCACTAGTTTCAAGAAGGGCAAGGGCTAGATACGTCTCAAACGTCTCAAACGTATCTATAATTTTTGATGGTTTCGTGCTGTTATCTTGTCATCTTTGGATGTTTTATGTGCCTTTTATATCTTTTTTGGGACTAACTTATTAATTCAGTGCCAAGTGACAGTTCGTGTTTTTTTGTGTGTTTTTGGCTCTTTTCAGATCTGATTTTGGAACAGAGTCCAAACGGAATAAAATGCCCGAAATGATTTTTTCCCGAACGGAAGAAGATCAGGGGTCTGTGGGCCAAGCCAGGAGGGCTCCAGGGAGCCCACAAGCCCCCACTCCGCCACCAGGGGGAGGCGGCGGTGGCAGGGCTTGTGGCCTCCCTGAGCGCCCCCTAACCTAGATCTTTGGCCTATATATTCCCTAAAATAAAGCAAAAAATCAGGGGAGCCATGAAAATACTTTTTCGCCGCCGCAAGCTTCCGTTTCCGTGAGATCTCATCTGGAGACCCTACCCGGCGCCCTGCCAGAGGGGACTTTGGAGTTGGAGGGCTTCTTCATCATCATCATCGCCCCTCCAATGACTCGTGAGTAGTTCACTTCAGACCTACGGGTCCGTAGTTAGTAGCTAGATGGCTTCTTCTCTCTCTTGGATCTTCAACACAAAGTTCTCCATGATCTTCATGGAGATCCATCCGATGTAATCTTCTTTGGCGGTGTGTTTGTCGAGATCCGATGAATTGTGGATCTGTGATCAGATTATCTATGATATATATGTGAGTCTTTGCTGATTTCTTATATGCATGATTTGATATCCTTGTAAGTCTCTCCGAGTCTTGGGTTTTGTTTGGCCAACTAGATCTATGATTCTTGCATTGGGAGAAGTGCTTGGTTTTGGGTTCTTACCATGTGGTGACCTTTCCCAGTGATAGTAGGGGCAGCAAGGCACACATTAAGTAGTTGCCATCAAGGGTAACAAGATGGGCTCTGTCGTTGATATGAGATTGTCCATCTACATCATGTCATCTTGCTTAAGGCATTACTCTCTTCTTTTGGACTTAATACACTAGATGCGTGCTGAATAGCGGTCGAGTGTGGAGTAATAGTAGTAGATGCACACAGTATCGGTCTACTTGTTTTGGACATGATGCATATAGATATAATCATTGCCATAGATGACGTCACGACTTTGCGCGGTTCTATCAATTGCTCGACAATAATTTGTTCACCCACCGTCTACTTGCTTTCATGAGAGAAGCCACTAGTAAACACTACGGCCCCCGGGTCTATTCACATCTATCATTTCCACTTTCACTTTTACTTTGCTTAGTTACTTTGTTGCTTTCAGTTCTCACTTGGCGAACAATCTATAAGGGATTGACAACCCCTTCATAGCATTGGGAGCAAGCTTTTTGGGTTTGTGCAGGATCTTGTGATACTCCTCCACTGGATCGATACCTTGGTTTTCAAACTGAGGGAAATACTTACCACCGCTATGCTACATCACCCTTTCCGCTTCGAGGGAACACCAACGCAAGGCTCCAAGGCCATGGGGGAAATCCTTTGCATATTTTCCTAGGAAGTCCCTTAAGGCGTAGCCGTAGCAGAAGGATTCCTCGTGCCGTCGACACGACTATTCCTGTCGCCGTTGCCGGGGAAGCACATCTGACATCAGAAGTATTTCTGGCGCCGTTGTCGGGGAGGAGATATCAAGATCTATCCAAGTAGGTCTCACAAACTCATCTTTTGCATTTACTTTTGTTGCCAGTTGCGTCTCGTTTTCCTCTCCCCCACTTCACATTTGCCGTTTTCATTTGCCTTTCTCCTTCGCCGTTTTCTTTTCGCTTTGCCATTTCCCTTTGCCGGTTTTCTTGCTTACTTGTGCGCTTGTTTGTTTGTTGAGGCCATCATGGCTAAAAACACCAAACTTTGTGACTTCTCGAGCACTAATAATAATGATTTTATTAGTACTCTGATTGCTCCCGCCACTAGTGCGGAATCGTATGAAATCAACGCAGCTTTGCCGAATCTTGTTATGAAAGAGCAATTCTCTGGCCTTCCTAGTGAAGATGTCGCATCCCATCTCAATACCTTCATTGAGCTTTGTGATATGCAAAAGAAAAGAGATGTGGATAATGACGTGATTAAGTTGAAACTTTTTCCTTTCTCGTTGCAAGATCGCGCAAAAACTTGGTTTTCTTCTTTGCCTAAAAATAGTATCGATTCTTGGGATAAGTGCAAAGATGCTTACATATCCAAATATTTTCCGCCGGCTAAGATCATCTCCTTACGTAACGATATCATGAATTTCAAGCAACTTGATCATGAACACGTTGCACAATCTTGGGAGAGGATGAAGCTTATGATTAGAAATTGTCC
This sequence comes from Hordeum vulgare subsp. vulgare, assembly GCF_904849725.1. Taxonomy (NCBI): domain Eukaryota; kingdom Viridiplantae; phylum Streptophyta; class Magnoliopsida; order Poales; family Poaceae; genus Hordeum; species Hordeum vulgare. The sequence continues at coordinate 473,413,827 of NC_058520.1, forward strand.
CGCTCATGGCTTGAGTTTGTGGATGATTATACAAATCTTTTACGCTGGCTTGAATTTCGCTTCTCGCAATATCTTGGACTCCGCCTCAGGTGGAACGTTCATGGAAATCACGTTAGGAGACGCTACAAAACTCCTAGACAATATCATGACCAACTACTCTCAGTGGCACACTGAAATGTCGCGTGCTAGCAAAAAGGTGCACGCCATAGAAGAAATTAACTCGCTTAGTGCTAAGATGGACGAGTTGATGAATTTGGTAGCTAGTAGAAACGCTACCGTAGATCCTAATGACATGCCACTATCTTCTTTGATTGAGAGTAGCAACGCTAGTTTGGACGTGAATTTTGTTGGTAGGAACAATTTTGGCAATAACAATGCTTTTAGAGGAAACTATGTTCCTAGGCCTTTTCCTAGTAACTCCCCTAACAATTATGGCAATTCCTACAACAACACTGATGGAAATCACAACAAATTACCCTCTGATTTAGAGAGTAATATCAAAGAGTTCATTAACTCTCAAAAGATTTTCAATGCGTCCATAGAGGAAAAACTACTCAAAATAGATGATTTGGCTAAGAGCGTTGATAGGATGTCTTGTGATATTGATGCTTTGAAAGTTAGATGCGCTCCTCCCAAGGTCAACTTGGATGAAACTTTGAAAGCTATGCGTGTCTCCATGAATGAGAGCAAAGAAAGAACCGCCCAAATTCGCGCTAGGCATGAATGGTTTAAAAGGGTGCGTTCTAGTGATGCAAATCACAAAGATCTTAAAGTTCTTGGTGTGTCTCCTCTTCAATCTTTGTTTTCACGTGTCAAACCTATTTATGGAGGGGCTGGATATGAATCCACTTTGGTTGAAAAACGCCCCAATGATTCGGAGTCCACCCATCTTGATGATAAAGGTGTGGAGAGTGGAGTAGAAGAAGTCAAAATTTTGGGTAGTAATGAAACTCCCACTTTGGATTTCAAGGAATTCAATTATGAGAATTGCTCCTTGTTTGAATGCATTTATTTGATGCAATCCATTGCAAACTCTCCACATGCTTATAGCCAAAGCAAAGCCTTTACCGCGCATATCGTAGACGCTATGATGAAATCTCTTGAAGAGAAGCTCAAATTAGAAGTCTCTATACCTAGAAAACTTCATGATGAGTGGGAACCTACTATCAAAATCAGGATCAAAAACTATGAGTGCAATGCTTTGTGTGATTTGGGTGCTAGTGTTTCCGCGATTCCAAAGTCTTTATGTGATATTCTTGGTTTTCATGAGATTGAAGAGTGTTCTTTTAATTTGCATCTTGCAGGTTCTACTGTCAAGAAACCCATGGGAAGGATCAATGATGTTCTTATTGTTGCAAATAAGAACTATGTGCCCGTGGATTTCATTGTACTTGACATAGATTGCAATCCTTCATATCCCATTATTCTTGGTAGACCTTGCCTAAGGACTATTGGTGCTATCATCGATATGAAGGAAGGGAATATTATATTTCAATTTCCTTTGAAGAAGGGCATGGAGCACTTTCCTAGAAAGAAAATAAGATTGCCTTATGAATCTATGATGAGGGCTACTTATGGTTTGAGCACCAAAGATGACTATACGTGATTTCATCACCTTTCGCCTAGCTAAGGGCGTTAAACAAAAGCGCTTGTTGGGAGGAAACTCAACGAATCTATCATTTTTCTTTCTGTTTTGTGTTTTCCACACTTTCATAATTCTGTTATGATTATGTTTTTTTGAGTTTCTTTCTGTTTTGAGTTTTCCACACTTTCATAAGTCTTGGGGATGATCGTTTGGTCATGCTGGAAAAGACAGAAACTTTCTTCTCACGAAAAGGATTTTCAGTTTTTTTCTGTAAGAACTTTTGAGTTGATTCTTTTTTCTGCTGATTTCTACGCAAATTCTTCAGACTGTTGTATTTTTTCAGAATTTGTGAAGTACCAGAGGTATACGAAATATATAGATTGCTACGGACTGGTCTGCTGTTAACAGATTCTGTTTTTGTTGTGTTGGTTGCTTATTTTGATGAAACTATGGATAGTATCGGGGGGTATTAGCCATGGAAGATTGAAAATACAGTAACCCAACGTCAGCATAAGTAGAATTTAAGTTTGCTACAGTACCTAAGGAAGTGGTGGTTTGCTTTCTCATACTAATGATATCACGAGTTTCTGTTTAAGTTTCGTGTTGTGAAGTTTTCAAGTTTTGGGTGAAGTTCGTATGGACAAAGAGATAAAGAGTGGCAAGAGCTCAAGCTTGGGGATGCCCAAGGCACTCCAAGAGATTCAAGGATGCCGTAAAAGCCTAAGCTTGGGGATGCGCCGGGAAGGCATCCCCTCTCTCGTCTTCAATCCATCGGTAACGTTACTTGGGGCTATATTTTTATTCACCACATGTTATGTGTTTTTGCTTGGAGCGTCTTGTATCGTAGGAGTCTTTTATTTTTGTTGTGTAACAATCATCCTTGCTGCACACCTAGAGAGAGAGAGACATGCACTCACCGTGATTTTTTCGAGCTTCACTTATATCTTTTGGTAGACAATTCAGCTCACATGTGCTTCACTTATATCTTTTGAGCTAGATACTTTTGCTCTATGTGCTTCACTTATATCTTTTAGAGCACAGCGGTGCATGGCTTGGTAGTTGATCTATGCTTTGAAAGTAATCTCAAAAGGGGTAGTTATCCAAAGGGATACGAAAACTTCCACCTTCATGTGCATTGAATAGTTAGAGAAGTTTGATTCATCTCAATTAGTTTTGAGTTGTGGTTATGGTAATATTGAAGTCATGCTAGTAAGGTGTTGTGGATCTAGAAATACTTGTGTTGAAGTTAGTGATTCCCGTAGCATGCACGTATGGTGAACCGCTATGGGATGAAATCTAAGCATGATTAGTCTATTGATTGTCATCCTTTGCGTGGCGGTCGGGATCGCGCGATGGTTTATACCTACCAACCCTTCCCCTAGGAGTATGCGTTGAATGCTTTGTTTCGATTACTAATAAAACTTTTGCAACAAGTATATGAGTTCTTCATGACTAATGTTGAGTCCATGGTTTAGGTGCACTTTCACCTTCCACCATCACTATCTTCTTAGTGTCGTGCGACTTTCGCTGGTGCACAAAACCCACCATTAGCCTCCCTCAAAATAACCACCATACCTACCTACTATGGCTTTTTCAAAGTCATTCCGAGATATATTGCCATGCAACTACCACCATGACATGTGCCATCACGTCTACATTGCCATTGCATGATCGTAAGATAGCTAGCATGATGTTTCCATTAATGTCTGTGCCATGCTAGATCATTGTCACGGTACACTACCGAAGGCATTCCATATAGAGTCATCATTGGTCTAAGTTTTGAGTTATAAGTGTGATGATCATCATTGATGGAGCATTGTCCCATGTGAGGAAATAAAAGAGGCCAAAGATGCCCACCAAAAAAAATAGGCCAAAGAGCCCACCAAAAAAAAAATTAATTAAAAAATGAGAGAAAAAGAGAGATAGGACAATGCTACCACTTTTTCCACACTTGTGCATATTAAGCACCATGATCTTCATGATGGAGAGTCTCTCGTTTTGCCACCACCATATAGCTAGTGGGAAATTTTCATTATATAACTTGGCTTGTATATTCCAATGATAGGCTTCCTCAAAATTGCCTTAGGTCTTCGTGAGCAAGCAAGTTGGATGCACACCCACTAGTTTTCTTTAAGAGCTTTCACATACTTGTAGCTCTAGTGCATCATTTGTATGGCAATCCCTACTCATTCACATTGATATCTATTGATGAGCATCTCCACAGCTCATTGATATGCCTAGTTAATGTGACTATCTTCTCCTTTTTGTCTTGCAACCTCCACCACACTCCACACCACTTATAGTGCTAAAACCCTGGCTCACGCTCATGTATTGCGTGAGAGTCGAAAAAGTTTGAGAAAGTAAAGTTCCTGTTTTTTCTGTGTTTTTGGCTCTTTTCAGATCTGATTTTGGAACGGAGTCCAAACGGAATAAAATCCCCGAAATGATTTTTTCCCGAACGAAAGAAGATCAGGGGGCCTGTGGGCCAAGCCAGGAGGGCTCGAGGGAGCCCACAAGCCCCCACTCCGCCACCAAGGGGGAGGTGGCGGTGGTAGGGCTTGTGGCCTCCCTGAGTGCCCCCTGACCTAGATCTTTGGCCTATATATTCCCTAAAATACTGCAAAAAATCAGGGGATCCACGAAAATACTTTTCCGCCGCCGCAAGCTTCCGTTTCCGCGAGATCTCATCTGGATACCTTTCCCGGCGCCCTGTCGGAGGGGACTTTGGAGTTGGAGGGCTTCTTCATCATCATCATCGCCCCTCCAATGACTCGTGAGTAGTTCACTTCAGACCTACAGGTCCGTAGTTAGTAGCTAGATGGCTTCTTCTCTCTCTTGGATCTTCAACACAAAGTTCTCCATGATCTTCATGGAGATCTATCTGATGTAATCTTCTTTGGCGGTGTGTTTGTCGAGATCCGATGAATTGTGGATTTGTGATCAGATTATCTATGATATATATTTGAGTCTTTGCTGATTTCTTATATGCATGATGGGTAACAAGATGGTTGCCATCAAGGCACACATTAAGTAGTTGCCATCAAGGGTAATAAGATGGGATCTTACGTTGATATGAGATTGTCCATCTACATCATGTCATCTTGCTTAAGGCGTTACTCTGTTCTTTTGGACTTAATACACTAGATGCATGCTGGATAGCGGTCGACGTGTGGAGTAATAGTAGTAGATGCAGATAGTATCGGTCTACTTGTTTTGGACATGATGCCTATAGATATAATCATTGCCATAGATGACGTCACGACTTTGCGCAGTTCTATCAATTGCTCGACAGTAATTTGTTCACCCACCGTCTACTTGCTTTCATGAGAGAAGCCACTAGTAAACACTACGCCCCCGGGTCTATTCACATCTATCGTTTCCACTTTTGCTTTTACTTTGCTTTGTTACTTTGTTGCTTTCAGTTCTCACTTGGCGAACAATCTATAAGGGATTGACAACCCCTTCATAGCGTTGGCAGCAAGATTTTTGTGTTTGTGCAGGATCTTGTGATACTCCTCCACTGGATCGATACCTTGGTTCTCAAACTAAGGGAAATACTTACCACCGCTGTGCTACATCACCCTTTCCGCTTCGAGGGAACACCAACACAAGGCTCCAAGGCCACGGGGGAAATCCTTTGCATATTTGCCTAGGAAGTCCCTTAAGGCGTAGCCGTAGCAGAAGGATTCCTGGTGCCGTCGACACGACTATTCCTGTCGCCGTTGCCGGGGAAGCACAACTGACATCATTGCTCTAATGAAGAAACCCAAGATTGAACCCAAACCCGAGACTAAGTGCTTCTGTTATGAGGGGAACGGTCACTGAGGCGGAGCTACCCTAGATACTTGGTAGATGAGAAGGTTGTCAAAGTCAACAGAAGTATATTTGATATACATGATATTGATGTGTACTTTACTAGTACTCCTAGTAGCACGAGGGTATTAGATACCGGTTTGATTGCTAAGTGATTAGTAACTCAAAATAAAAGCTACTGAATAAACGGAGACTAACTAAAGGCGAGGTGACGATAAGTGTTGGAAGTATTTCCAAGGTTGATGTGATCAAACATCGCACGCTCCCTCTACCATCGGGATTGGTGTTAAACCTAAATAAATGTTATTTGGTGTTTGCATTGAGCATGAACATGATTTGATCATGTTTATTGCAATACGATTATTCATTTAAAGAGAATAATGGTTATTATATTTTCTTGAATAATTACCTTCCATGGTTTATTGAATCTCGATCGTAGTGTTACACATGTTCATAATATTGGTGCCAAAAGATACAAAGTAATAATGATAGTACCACTTACTTGTGGCACTGCCGCTTGAGTCATGTTGGTGTAAAATGCATGAAGAAGCTCCATGCTGATGGATCTTTGTGCTCACTCATTTTTGAAACGTTTGAGACATGCAAACCATACCTGTTGGTATAAACGCATGAAGAAACTCCATGCAGATGGATCGTTTGGACTCACTTGATTTTGAATCACTTGAGACATGCAAAATCATACCACATGGAACAAGAAAGTAACTTGTTGGATGCAATACATTTTTTATCTGTGCAGTCCAATGAGTGCTGAGGCACGCAGTGGATATCGTTATGTTCTTACTTCACTGCTGATTTGAGTAGATACAAGAGTATTTTCTTGATGAATCACAAGTCTGAAATATTAAAAATTTCAAAGCTATTTCAGAGTAAAGATCATCGTGACAAGAGGATAAACTGTCGACGATATGATCATAGACATGAATATCTGAGTTGCGAGTTTTGGTACACAGTTAAGACAATGTGGAAATTGTTTCGCAGTTCATGCCACCTAGAACACCATAGTGTGATGGTGTGTCCGAACGTCATAGCCGCGCCTTATTTAATTTGGTGCATACTATGATGTCTCTTATCGAATTACCACTATCGTTTATGGGTTATGCATTAGAGACAACCGCATTCACTTTAAATAGGGCACCGCGTATTTCCGTTGAGATGACATAGTATCGACTATGGTTTGGAGAAACCTAAGCTGTCGTTTCTTAAAAGTTTGGGGCTGCGATGCTTATGTGAAAAAGTTTCAGTCTGATAAGCTCGAACCCAAAGCGGATAAATGCATCTTCATAGGATATCGAAAACAGTTGGGTACATCTCCTATCTCAGATCCAGAAGCGAAGTGTTTGTTTCTAGAAATGGGTCCTTTCTCGAGGAAAGGTTTCTCTCGAAAGAATTGAGTGGGAGGGTGGTGGAGCTTGATGAGGTTAATGAACCGTCACTTCAACCAGTGTGTAGCAAGGCGTAGGAAGTTGTTCCTATGGCGCCTACACCAATTGATGTGGAAACTGATGATGGTGATCATTGAGCTTCGGATAAAGTTACTACAAACCTCGTAGGTCGACAAGGTCGCGCACTACTATAGAATGGTACGGTAACCTTGTCTGGAGGTCATGTTGTTGAACAACAATGAACCTACGAGCTATGGAGAAGCGATGGTGGGCCCGGATTCCGACAAATGGCTGGAGGCCATGAAATCCGAGAGAGAATCCATGTATGAAAACAAAGTGTAGACTTTGGAAGAACTACTTGATGGTCATAGGACTGTTAAGTAAAGATGGATCTTTAAAGGGAAGACGAACGATGATGGTGAAAAGTCACCATTAAGAAAAGCTCGACTTACCGCAAAGATGTTTCCGACAAGTTCAAATTGTTGACTATGATGAGACTTTCTCACTCGTAGCGATGTTGAAAATCTATTTGAATTATGTTAGCAATTGCTGCATTGTTTGTGAAATATTGCACATAGGATGTCAAAACATTTTTTCCTCGACGGTTTCCTTGAGGAAAAGTTGTATGTGATAGAACCAGAAGGTTTTGTCAATCCTAAGGATGCTAACAAGTATGCAAGCTCCAACGATCCTTCTATGGATTGGTGCAAGCATCTCGGAGTTGGAATATACGCTTTGATGAGATGATCAAAGCTTTTGGGTTTGTACAAGGTTTATGAGAAACTTGTGTTTCCAAAGAAGTGAGTGGGAGCACAATAGAATTTCTGATAAGTATATGTGGTTGACATATTGTAGATCGGAAGTAATGTAGAATTTCTGTGAAGCATAAATGGTTGTTTGAAAGGAGTTTTTCAAAGGAAAACCTGGATAGAGCTACTTGAACATTGAGCAAGATCTATAAAGATAGATCAAAACGCTTAATAGAACTTCCAATGAAATGCATGCCTTGACAAGTTCTTGAAGGAGTTCAAAATATATCAACAAAGAAGGAGTTCTTGGCTGTGTTGTAAGGTGTCAATTTGAGTAAGACTCAAAAGCCTGACCACGGCAGAAGAAAGAGAAATGGCGAAGGTCGTCCCCTATGCCTTAGCCGTAGGCTCTAAAGTATGCCAAGTTGTGTACCGCACCTGATGTGTGCCTTTCCATGAGTGTGTCAAGGGGTACAAAAGGTGATCCAGGATTGAATCACTAAAACAGCGGTCAAAGTTATCCTTAGTAACTAGTGGACTATGGAATTTTTCTCGATTATGGATGTGATTAAAGAGTTCGTCGTAAAGGGTTACGTCGATGCAAGCTTTGACACTAATCCGAATAACTCTCGGTAGTAAAACAGATTCGTATAGTAGAGTAGATATTTGGAGTATTTCCGAATAGCACGTAGTAAGCAGCATCTGTAAGATGACATAAAGATTTGGAAAGCACACACGGCAAAAATCTTATAAACCACCGCACAATTGCTCGTGGGCTTGATCCCACGGCGACATCTCCTATCTCAGAGGGTGAAACAAAAAACACGAACTCGTCCTTGAGACTGTAATAAATTCTGGCGGTACACCTCTTAGCCTAATACAGCCATATAGTAGGCTCTCGGTGGCAATAGGGAGACCCAGAATCAGAGCAATTCAAACTCCCAGAGAGTAATGAGTAGAAATTATTCAGGGAGAAATACAAATTAGATCAATTCAATACGCGCACAGCCGTGCGGATCCCCTCGGGGACGAGAGCTACACTAGGGAGAGGAGCTGGGCGAGGCTGGGCTTGGGTTCGGACCTCATGCCGACGAGGATGACGAGCGGGATGAAGCCATGGTGCGCGACCACCTTCACGTTCTTCATCTCCCAAGTGCTCCACTCACGCGCCAGTCATGCCGCATGCGACGCGGCCGACTTCGCTGCATCCGCTGGGGCCTTGACCTTCTCCATGGCCGCCTCTGTCAATGGCGTCGCCGAAAGAAGAATGATTTGGATATTGCAGCTTGTCGGTTGTGACGATGGGAGGAGAACCAGAAGAGGGTCGGGATGCGATGGGATCTGGTGAAGGCTAACTCCAACTTACTGAGAGCATCACCAACGATTGAGCCTTCAAAAGTTTTTGTACTGAAAGCATCTCCAGCCGTTGAGCCTTGAGGAGGTTTTTTTTGTTTACGCTGGTTGGGTTGCTCAGGCTTAACTTTTACTCCAAGGATGACTTTTTTTTCTAGTCCTTATACTCCTAGCCACCAGATGGGCACTCTATGCAGGGGAGAGATAAAAAAAGAGGACAGAGAGGATGGACGACTCATGGTGGACCATTTACATGCAAAAAGTAGGGCCACCGCCTCCTGAGTGCCCCCCGGTGGGCTGGGTTTGGCGTAGGAACGTCGGCTCTAATATTACCCAAATCCGATGAAAAGTGAGGCATTGAGGGTGCGAGTGGGACTTTTTTTCGTTCGTTGATGTCGAAAAAGTGCTCCCGGGGACGTCTTAGGGGGCGGCTCGAGATGCAGTGACCCCAAACCGATGCCCATTTCGTCCGTTTGGGGTGGTAATGGATCCACGTCTGTCCATATTTATGTATGCGTTGATCCTACCGTATTTTGACCGCATTTCATCCGTTTGAGATCAACGAATATAGCAAATAGTTAAAAAACGTAGCAAATAGTTTCACGTCTGAAATAGTATTATTACTATCCCGTCAAAATAAACACAATAGAAAATAACATTACAACCTAACCAAAATTTGTTTTAATGAAAAGAAATTAAACTGATAGATTTATTGGTTGCCAATATAAGTCCACATGTATTCAAACAAGTCATCCTGAAGGTGGACATGAGTATGTCAATCACGCAGTCCACGATGAAAATGGACAAACAGTTCGATGGTTGCATGAGGTTGTTGCTCACGCTCAACATTTCCACCCTGAAATCAAATCCTTGGTCGTAGATGCTATCATCACCACTCATCATCCATGATCATATTACGCATGATCACACAAACAGTCGCCAGCCCCCAAAGCTTCTGTGTGCTTCATGTCAATGCAGGGTTCCAAACGATAGCACATCAAGACTGAAGTACATCGAAAGAACGCTCCACATCCTTCCTAGCACTCTCTTGCATTTGGGCAAACCTCTCTCTCTTCTCTCCTTGTGGATCGGGTATGGACTTCACAAGAGTTGACCACTGAGGATAGATATCATCAGCTAGGTAATACCCCTTGTTGTACTGGTGGCCATTGACCTCAAAGTTGACCTCCGGGGAGTGGCCTCCTGCAAACCTTGCAAACATTGGAGAACGCCGAAATCATTATAAGAAACAACCATGCTGAAGAAAGAATGTCATATCCACACATCTTGTGAAGTCACTGCTTCGAGTATGATAGTGGCACCTTTCACGTGCCCCTTGTACTAACACTGCCAAGCCAATGGACAATTCTTCCATTTATAGTGCATACAATCGATGCTACCAAGCATGCCCAGAAAGCCTCTTCCGAAATTGATCACCAACAACCTCTCTGTATCAACGACATCTTGCTCTCTTAGTTACTCAAGGCCAAACACTACCACCGCGGCCTTGCAAAAACTATAAATTTGCGGAGATATGTGGACTCACTCATACGAACATACTCATCCACGAGATTGCCGAAAATTCCATATGCAAGCATGTGAATAGCCATAGTGCATTTCTGGTAAGAAGAAAAGCCAGAGATATGTGGACTCACTCATACGCACATACTCATCCACGAGATTGCCGAAATTTACATATGCAAGCATGTGAATACTCGTAGTGCATTTCTGGTAAGAAGAAAAGAAAATCATGCCAAGGGCATCCTCCTTGCACTCAAAGTATGGGTCATATGCTACCACTCCCTCCCAAATATGATTGAACACATGTCTCGACATACGAAAGCGGCAACGAAATTTGTTGGAAATATGCCCTAGATGAAATAATAAAGTGGTTATTATTATATTTCCTCGTTCATGATAATTGTCTATTATTCATGCTATAATTCTATTAACTGGAAACCGTAATACATGCGTGAATATATAGATCACAATGTGTCTCTAGTGAGCGTCTTGTTGGCTAGCTCGTTGATCAATAGATGATCATGGTTTCCTGATCATGGACACTGGATGTCATTGATAACGGGATCACATCATTGGGGAATGATGTGATGGATAAGACCCAATCCTAAGCATAACACTAGATTGTGTTGTTCGTCTGCTAAAGCTTTTCTAGTGCCAAGTATCATTTACTTAGACAATGAGATTGAGAAACTCCCGGATGCTGCAGGAGTGCTTTGGGTGCATCAAACGTCACAGTGTAACTGGATGATTATAAAGATGCACTACAGGTATATCCGAATGTGTCTGTTGGGTTGTACGAATCGAGACTAGGATTTGACACTCAGTGTGACGGAGAGGTATCTCTGGGCCCACTCGGTAATCCATCATCATATTGAGCTCAGTATGACTAACGAGTTAGTCACGGGATGATGTGTTACGGAACGAGTAAAGAGACTTGCCGGTAATGAGATTGAACAAGGTATAGGGATACCGACAATCGAATCTCGGGCAAGTATCATATATCGGTAGACAAAGGAAATTGCATACCGGATTGATCGAATCCCCGACATCGTGGTTCATTCAATGAGATCATCGTGGAACATGCGGGAACCAACATGGATATCCAAACCCCGCTGTTGGTTATTGACCGGAGAGGTGTCTCGGTCATGTCTGCATGCTTCTCGAACCTGTAGGATCTACAGATTTATGGTTCGATGACGCTAGGGTTATAGGGGAATAATGTATCTGGTCACTGAAGGTCGTTCGGAGTCCCGAATGATATCCCGGACGTCACGAGGAGTTCTAGAATAGTATGGAGGTAAAGATTCATATATAGGAAGTGAGGATTTGGTCACCGGAAGTGTTTTGGGCGACACCGGTAATGTACGGGGACCACCAGAAGGGTTCCGGGGGTCCACCGGGATGGGCCACCAGCGCCAAACTGCTACGTGGGCCAAAAGTGGATGGGAACCAGCCCTTGGTGGGCTGGTGTGCCACCACTAAGGGCCCAAGGCGCGGCAAGGGGTGGAGGGGGCCAAACCCTAGGCGTGGGGAGGCCACCTTGGGCTTCAAGGCCCACCCTAGGGCGCCTCCACCACCTTGGTCACTGCCCCAAAGCCATCTTGGGCTGCCGCACCCTTAGGATGGGAAACCCTAAGGGTGGGAACCCTCCTCCCTCTCCTCCTTTGTATAGTGAGGGTTTTGGGGCTATTTTGAGACACAATTCTCTCTCTCGGTGCAACCCTACTCCTCCTCGTCCTCGTCCTCCGTAGTGCTTGGCGAAGCCCTGTTGGAGTGCCATGTAGCTCCACCGTCACCATGCCATCGTGTTGTCGGAGCTATCCCTCAACCTATGCTCCCTCCTTGCTGGATCAAGGCATTGAAGACGTCACTGGGATGCACGTGTGTTGAAATGCGGAGGCGCCGTCGTTTGGCGCATACATCGGAATCCACCGCGATCTGAATCACTGTGAGTACGACTCCATCAACCGCGTTCTACCAACGCTTCCGCTTAGCGATCTTCAAAGGTGTGAAGATGCTCTACTCCTTTGCTCATTTCTTGTATCTCCGTAGATAGATTCTTGTTTGGCGTTGGTAAATTTTTGAAATTACTACGTTCCCCAAGAGTGGCATCCGAGCCAAGGTTCTATGTGTAGATTCTCTGCACGAGTAGAACACAAAAGTTATGGGCGCTAATTTGTCAATTGCTTGCCGTTACTAGTCTTATCTTGATTCAGCAATATCATGGGATGAAGCGGCTCAGACCGACTTTACACGTACTCTTACGCGAGATTGGTTCCACCGACCAACATGCACTTGTTGAATAAGGTGGCTAGCGGGTGTCCGTCTCTCCCACTTTAGTCGGATCGGATTCGATGAAGAGGGTCCGTATGAAGGGTAAATAGAATTGCCATATCATCGTTGTGGCTGTCACGTAGGTAAGAAGCGTTCTTGCTAGAAACCCTAACCAGCCACATAAAACTTGCAACAACAATTAGAGCACGTCTAGCTTGTATTTGCAGGGTATGCTATGTGATGTGATATGACCAAAAGGATGTGATGTATGAGATTGATCATGTTCTTGTAATAGGATTCACGACTTGCATGTTGATGAGTATGACAATCGGCATGAGCCATAGGAGTTGTCTTAATTTATTGTATGAGATGCAGCGCCGTGTGATTACTTCACTTTATTGCTAAACCGTTAGCTATAGTAGTAGAAGTAATAGTTGGCGAGACGACTTCGCGACGACACAATGATGGAGATCATGATGATGGAGATCATAGTGTCATGTCGGTGAAAATGATGATCATGGTTCCCCGAAGATGGAGATCAAAGGAGCAAGATGATATTGGCCATATCATGTCACTATATGATTGAATGTGATGTTTATCATCTTTTTCATCTTATTGCTTAGAACGACGGTAGCAAAGATAAGATGACCCCTCGTTGAAATTTCGAGATATGTATTCCCCTAAGTGTGCACCGTTGCGAAGGATCATTGTCTCGAAGCACCACGTGATGATTGGGTGTGATAGATTCTAACGTTAGCATACAACGGGTGTAAGCCTGTTTACACACACAAAACACTTAGGTTGACTCAACGAGCCTAGCATGTACAGACATGGCCTCGAATATGGTTGATACGATCAGCATGGAGATGCTCACCATCAATGACTAGTCTGTCTCACGTGATGATCGGACACGGGCTAGTCGACGTGGATCATGTAACACTTGGATGACTAGAGGGATGTCGAACTAAGTGGGAGTTAATTAGTAATTTGATTATATGAACTTAATTATCATGAATTTAGTCTAAAATTGCCTTTATAAATATTGTAGATCCAATGGCCAACACAAATGTCTCATTCTAATTCAACGCGTTCCTAGAGATAACCAAGCTGAAAGATGATGGGAGCAACTATTGAGATTGGGCACGTAATTTAAAGCTCATCCTCACTGCTTCCAAGAAGGCATATGTCCTTAATGCACCACTAGGTGATCCTCCCGTTCCCGTGGCAACCCAGAACGTTAGGAATGCGTGGCAGTCACGGAGTGATGACTGCTCTCTGGTTCAGTGCGGCATGCTTTACAATTTAGAACCGGGGCTCCAAACGCGTTTTGAGCAACACAGAGCATATGAGATGTTCGAGGAGCTGAAACTTGTTTTTCAAGATCATGCCCGGGTCGAGATATATGAAGTCTCCGACAAGTTCTTTAGTTGTAAGATGGAGGAGAATAGTTCTGTCAGTGAGCACATACTCAGAATGTCTGGGTTGCACAACCGCTTGACTCAGCTCGGAGTTGAAGTTCCGGATGATGCGGTCATTGACAGAATCCTCGAGTCGCTTCCACCTATCTATAAAGGCTTTGTGATGAATTGCAACATGCAAGGGATGGAGTAAACCATTCCGGAGTTGTATTCAATGCTGAAATCTGCGGAGGTAGAATTCAAGAAAGAACATCAAGTGTTGATGGTCAATAAGACAATGAGTTTCAAGAAGGCCAAGGGTAAGAAGAACTTCAAGAAAGACGGCAAATCAGTTGCCGCGCCCGGTAAAACAATTGCTGGGAAGAAGCCAAACAAAGGACCCAAGCCTGAGACTGAGTGTTATTACTGCAAGGGAACCGGTCATTGGAAGCGAAATTGCCCTAAGTATTTAGTGGACAAGAAGGCCGGCAACGTCAAAGGTATATATGATATACATGTTATTGATGTGTACCTTACCAGCGCTCGTAGTAGCTCTTGGGTATTTGATACCGGTGTTGTTGCTTACATTTGCAACTCATAACAGGAACTGCACAACAAGCGTAGGCTGGCAAACGATGAGGTGACCATGCTCGTCGGGAATGGTTCCAAGGTCGATGTGATCGCCGTCAGCACGCTACCTCTACATCTACCTTTGGGATTATTTTTAAACCTTAATAATTGTTATTTAGTACCACCTTTGAGCATGAAAATTAAATCGAGATCTCGCTTGATGCAAGATGGCTACTCATTTAAATATGAGAATAATGGTTGTTCTATTTATATGAGTGGTATGTTTTATAGTCATGCCCCGCTAGTCAATGGTTTATTCCTGATGAATCTCGAACGTGATGTTACACATATTCATAGTGTGAGTACCAGAAGATGTAAGGTTGATAATGATAGTCCAACATACTTGTGGCACTGCCGCCTTGGTCATATATGTGTCAAGCTCATGAAGAAACTCCATACAGAGGGACTTTTGGAGTCTCTTCATTTTGAATCATTTGACACATGCGAACCGTGCCTCATGGGCAAGATGACCAAGACTCCGTTCTCCGGAACAATGGAGCGAGCAACCAACTTATTGGAAATAATACATACCGATGTATGCGGTCCAATGAGTGTTGAGGCTCGCGGTGGCAATCATTATGTTCTCACCCTCACTGATGATTTAAGTAGATATGGGTATGTCTACTTAATGAAGCACAAGTCTGAAACCTTGGAAAGGTTCAATGAATTTCAGAGTGAGGTGGAGAATCAATGTGACAAGAAAATAAAGTTTCTATAATCTGATCGTGGAGGAGAATATTTGAGTCACGAGTTTGGCACGCACCTAAGGAATTGCGAATTGTTTCACAACTCACGCCATCTGGTACACCACAGCGTAACAGTGTGTCTGAACATCGTAATCGCACTCTACTGGATATGGTGCGATCTATGATGTCTCTTACCAATTTACCGCTATCATTGTGGGGATATGCATCGGAAACTGTCGCATTCACTTTAAATAGGGAACCGTCTAAATCCGTTGAGACGACACCGTATGAATTATGGTTTGGCAAGAAACCTAAGTTGTCACTTCTTAAAGTTTGGGGCTAGGATGCTTATGTGAAGAAACTTCAACCAGAGAAGCTCAAACCCAAAGTGGAAAAATGCGTCCTCATAGGATACCCTAAGGAAACTATTGGTTACACCTTCTATCTTAGATTCGAAGACAAGATCTTTGTTGCCAAGAACAAATCCTTTCTAGAGAAAGAGTTTGTCTCGAATGAAGTAAGTGGGAGGAAAATAGAACTAGATGAGGTAATTGTACCTCCTCTCGAACCGGAGAGTAGCACAGTGCAAGAAAATGTTTGTGAGGCGCGTGCACCGGCTAGAGAAGAAGTTAATGTTGGGGAACGTCGCATGGGAAACAAAAAAAATTCCTACGCGCACGAAAACCTATCATGGTGATGTTCATCTACGAGGGGGATTTCAGCTCTACGTACCCTTGTAGATCGCACAACAGAAGCGTTAATAAACACGGTTGATGTAGTGGAACATCCTCACGACCCTCGATCCGCCCCGCGAACCGTCCCACGAACCATCCTGCGATCCGTCCCACGATCCGCTCCGATCTAGTGCCAAATGGACGGCACCTCCGCGTTCAGCACACGTACAGCTCGACGATGATCTCAGCCTTCTTGATCCAACAAGAGAGAAATATAGGTAGATGAGTTCTACGGCAGCGTCACGGTGCTGTGGAGGTTGGTGGTGATCTAATCTCAGCAAGGCTCCGCCCGAGCTCCGCAGAAACGCGATCTAGAGGAAAAACCGTGGAGGTATGTGGTTGGGCTGCCGTGGAAAAGTTGTCTCAAATCAGCCCTAAAACCTCTGTATATATAGGTGGGAGGGGAGGGGCCTTGCCTTGGGGCTCAGGAGGCCCCAAGGGGTTCGGCCGAAAGGGGGGAGGAGGATTCCTCCTCCAATCCTAGTCCAACTAGGATTGGAAGGTGGAGTCCTTCCCTTCCTTCCCACTTCCCCTTTTTTTCCTTTTCTCTTTGATTTTCTTATCTCCTGCGCAGGGGCCTCTTTGGGCTTGACCACTAAGGGCTGGTGCGGCACCCCTAAGGCCTATGGGATTCCCCGGGGTGGGCTGCCCCCCCGGTGAACATCCGGAACCCATTCGTCATTCCCGGTACATTCCCGGTAATTCCGAAAACCTTCCGGTAATCAAATGAGGTCATCCTATATATCAATCTTCGTCTCCGGACCATTCGGAAACCCTCGTGACGTCTGTGATCTCATACGGGACTCCGAGCAACATTCGGTAACCAACCATATAAGTCAAATACGCATAAAACAACGTCGAACCTTAAGTATGCAGACCCTGCGGGTTCGAGAACTATGTAGACATGACCCGCGGGACTCCTCGGTCAATATCCAATAGCGGGACCTGGATGCCCATATTGGATCCTACATATTCTACGAAGATCTTATCGTTTGAACCTCAGTGCCAAGGATTCATATAATCCCGTATGTCATTCCCTTTGTCCTTCGGTATGTTACTTGCCCGAGATTCGATCGTCAGTATCCGCATACCTATTTCAATCTCGTTTACAGGCAAGTCTCTTTACTCGTTCCGTAATACAAGATCCCGCAACTTACACTAAGTCACATTGCTTGCAAGGCTTGTGTGTGATGTTGTATTACCGAGTGGGCCCCGAGGTACCTCTCCGTCACACGGAGTGACAAATCCCAGTATTGATCCATACTAACTCAACGGACACCTTCGGAGATACCTGTAGAGCATCTTTATAGCCACCCAGTTACGTTGTGACGTTTGATACACACAAAGCATTCCTCCGGTGTCAGTGAGTTATATGATCTCATGGTCATAGGAATAAATACTTGACACGCAGAAAACAGTAGCAACAAAATGACACGATCAACATGCTACGTCTATTAGTTTGGGTCTAGTCCATCACATGATTCTCCCAATGATGTTATCCAGTTATCAAGCAACAACACCTGGTACATAATCAGAAGACCCTGACTATCCTTGATCAACTGGCTAGCCAACTAGAGGCTTGCTAGGGACATTGTTTTGTCTATGTATCCACACATGTCTCTAAGTCTTCATTCAATACAATTATATCACGGATAATAAAGGATTATCTTGACACAGGAATTATAATAATAACTTATTTATCATTTCCTCTAGGGCATAATTCCAACAGTCTCCCACTTGCACTAGAATCAATAATCTAGCCCTCACATCATCATGCGAATTATATTGTAATAAATCTAACACCCATACAGTTCTGGTGTTGATCATGCTTTGCCCGTGGAAGAGGTTTAGTCAGCGGGTCTGCTACATTCAGATCCGTGTGCACTTTGCATATATTTACGTCCTCCCCTTCGACGTAGTCGCGGATGAGGTTGAAGCGTCGTTTGATGTGTCTGGTCTTCTTGTGAAACCATGGTTCCTTTGCTAAGGCAATGGCACCCGTGTTGTCACAAAACAAGGTTATTGGATTCAGTGCGCTTGGCACCACTCCAAGATCCGTCATGAACTGCTTCATCCAGACACCCTCCTTAGCTGCCTCCGAGGCAGCCATGTACTCCGCTTCACATGTAGAATCAGCTACGACGCTTTGCTTGGAACTTCACCAACTTACCGCACCCCATTAAGAATAAATACGTATCCGGTCTGCGACTTAGAGTCGTCCGGATCTGTGTCAAAGCTTGCATCGACGTAACCTTTTACGGCGAGCTCTTCGTCACCTCCATACACGAGAAACATCTCCTTAGTCCCTTTCAGGTACTTTAGGATATTCTTGACCATCGTCCACTGATCCACTCCTGGATTACTCTGGAACCTGCCTGAAATACTTATGGCCAGGCTAACGTCCGGTCTAGTGCACAACATTGCATACATGATAGAACCTATGGCTGAAGCATAGGGGGCGGTGCTCATATGCTCTCTATCTTTATCAGTTGCTAGGCATTGAGTCTTACTCAATCTCGTACCTTGTAAAACTGGCAAGAACCCCTTCTTGGACTGTTCCATTTTGAACCTCTTCAAAACTTTATCAAGGTATGTGCTTTGTGAAAGTCCTATCAGGCGTTTTGATCTATCCCTATAGATCTTAATGCCTAGAATGTAAGCAACTTCTCCTAGGTCCTTCATAGAGAAACTTTTATTCAAGTAATCCTTTGTGCTCTCCAAAAACTCCACGTTGTTTCCAATCAGCAATATGTCATCCACATATAATATTAGAAACGCCACAGAGCTCCCACTCACTTTCTTGTAAATACAAGATTCTCCAACCACTTGTATAAACCAAAATGCTTTGATCACCTCATCAAAGCATTTATTCCAACTCCGAGATGCTTGCACTAGTCCATAAATGGATCGCTGGAGCTTGCATACTTTGTTAGCATTTTTAGGATCGACAAAACCTTTGGGTTGCATCATATACAACTCTTCCTTAAGGAAACCGTTAAGGAACGCCGTTTTGACATCCATCTGCCAGATTTCATAATAGAAAATGCAGCTATTATTAACATGATTCTGACTGACTTAAGCATCGCTACGGGTGAGAACGTCTCATCGTAGTCAACTCCTTGAACTTGTGAAAAACCCTTTGCCACAAGTCAAGCTTTATAAACGCTTACATTACCGTCAGCGTCAGTCTTCTTCTTAAAGATCCATTTGTTCTGAATAGCCTTGCGGCCCTCAGGTAGTACTTCCAAAGTCCATACTTTGTTTTCATACATGGATCCTATCTCGGACTTCATGGCCTCCAGCCATTTGTTGGAAACCGGGCCCACCATTGCTTCTTCATAAATCGCAGGCTCATTGTTGTCTAACAACATAATTGATAAGACGGGATTACCGTACCACTCTGGAGTAGTACGCGGTCTCATCGGCCTGCGAGGTTCGATTAGAACTTGATCCGGAGTTTCATGATCATCATTAACTTCCTCCTCAACCGGCGTCGCAACGATAGTGGTTTCCCCTTGCCCTGCGTCACCATCCAGAGGGATGAGAGGTTCGACAACCTCATCAAGTTCTATCTTCCTCCCACTCAATTCTCTCGAGAGAAACTCCTTCTCAAGAAAAGCTCCATTCTTAGCAACAAACACTTTGCCCTTGGATTTGAGATAGAATCTGTACCCAACTATCTCTTTTGGGTAACCTATGAAGATGCACTTTTCAGCTTTGGGTTCGAGTGTTTCAAGCTGAAGCTTTTTGACATAAGCATCACATCCCCAAACTTTAAGAAATGACAACTTTGGTCTTTTTCCATACCACAGTTCATATGGTGTCGTCTCAACGGATTTTGATGGTGCCCTATTTAAAGTGAATGCAGCTGTTCCTAATGCATAACCCAAAACGATAATGGCAAATCGGTAAGAGACATCATAGATCGCACCATCTCTAATAAAGTATGATTACAACATTTGGACACACCATTACGCTATGGTGTTCCAGGCGGTGTTAACTGTGAAACAATTCCACATTGTCTTAAGTGAGCACCAAACTCGAAACTCAGATATTCACGCCCACGATCAGACCATAGGAATTTGATCTTCTTGTTACGATGATTTTCAACTTCACTCTGAAATTGTTTGAACTTTTCAAATGTTTCAGACTTGTGCTTCATTAAGTAGACATAACCATATCTACTCAAATCATCAGTGAAGGTGAGAAAATAACGATATCCGCCGTGTGCCTCCACGCTCATCAGACCACACACATCGGTATGTATGATTTCCAACAAGTTACTTGCACGCTCCATTGTTCCGGAGAACGGAGTTTTAGTCATCTTGCCCATGAGGCATGGTTCACACGTGTCAAGTGAATCAAAGTCAAGTGACTCCAAAAGTCCATCGGTATGGAGTTTCTTCATGCGTTTTACACCAATATGACCTAAGCGGCAGTGCCATAAAAACATGGCGCTATCATTGTTAACTCTTACTCTTTTGGTCTCAATGTTATGTATATGTGTATTATCACTATCAAGATTCAATATGAACAATCCTCTCACATTGGGTGCATGACCATAAAAGATATTACTCATAGAAATAGAACAACCATTATTCTCTGACTTAAACGAGTAACCGTCTCGCAATAAACAAGATCCAGATATAATGTTCATGCTCAACGCAGGCACTAAATAACAATTATTCAAGTTCATAACTAATCCTGATGGTAACTGAAGTGAAACTATGCCGACGGTGATTGCATCAACCTTGGAACCATTTCCCACGCGCATCGTCACTTCATCTTTCGCCAGCCTTCGCCTATTCCACAGTTCCTGTTTCGAGTTGCAAATATGAGCAACATAACCGGTATCAAATACCCAGGCACTACTACGAGAGCTGGTTAAGTACACATCAATAACATGTATATCAAATATACTTGATTTTTCTTTGGCCGCCTTCTTATCAGCCAGATACTTGGGGGAGTTGCGCTTCTAGTGACCCATACCCTTGCAATAATAGCACTCCGTTTCAGGCTTAGGTCCAGCTTTGGGTTTCTTCGTCGGATTGGCAACAGGTTTGCCGCTCTTCTTTGAATTACCCTTCTTTCCTTTGCCGTTTCTCTTGAAACTAGTGGTCTTATTCACCATCAACACTTGATGTTCTTTACGGAGTTTTGACTCTGCGACTTTCAGCATCGCGAACAACTCGCCGGGTGACTTGTTCATCCCTTGCATGTTGTAGTTCAACACAAAGCCCTTATAGCTTGGCGGCAGTGATTGAAGAATTCTGTCACTGATAGCCTCTTGTGGGAGTTCAATCCCCAGCTCAGCTAGACGGTTTGAGTACCCAGACATTTTGAGCACGTGTTCACTGACAGACGAATTCTCCTCCATCTTGCAAGCATAGAATTTATCGGAGGTCTCATACCTCTCGATCCGGGCGTTCTTCTGAGAGATAAACTTCAACTCCTGGAACATCTCATATGCTCCATGACGCTCAAAGCGACGTTGAAGTCCCGGTTCCAAGCCATACAAGACTGCACATTGAACTACTGAGTAGTCCTCCTTACGTGTTAACCAAGCGTTCTTAACATCTTGGTCAGCCGTAGCGGGTGGTTCATCTCCTAGCGTAGCATCAAGGACATAATCCTTCTTCCCAACTTGTAGGATCAACTTAAGATTACGAGCCCAGTCTACAAAGTTGCTTCCATCATCTTTCAACTTAGCTTTCTCTAGGAACGTATAAAAATTCAGGGTGACTGTCGCGTGAGCCATGATCTACAACACAAATATATTCGAAGTGGACTTAGACTATGTTCAAGATAATTAGAGTTTAACTTAATCAAATTACTTGCTAAACTCCCACTCAAAAAGTACATCTCTCTAGTCATTTGAGTGGTTCATGATCCAATTCCAGTAGCTCAAGTCCGATCATCACGTGAGCTGAGGATAGTTTCAGTGGTAAGCATCCCTATGCTAATCATATCAATTATATGATTCATGATCGACCTTTCGGTCTCATGTGTTCCGAGGCCATGTCTTCACATGCTAGGCTCGTCAAGCTTAACCCGAGTGTTCCGCGTGTGCAACTGTTTTGCACTCGTTGTATGTGAACGTTTAGTCTATCACACCCGATCATCACGTGGTGTCTCGAAACGACGAACTGTAGCAACGGTGCAGAGTCGGGGAGAACACAATTTCATCTTGAAATTTTAGTGAGAGATCACCTCATAATGCTACCGTCGTTCTAAGCAAAATAAGGTGCATAAAAGGATTAACATCACATGCAATTCATAAGTGACATGATATGGCCATCATCACGTGCTTCTTGATCTCCATCACCAAAGCACCGACAAGATCTTTTTTGTCACCGGCGCCACACGATGATCTCCATCAACGTGTCGCCATTGGGGTTGTCGTGCTACTCGTGCTATTACTACTAAAGCTACATCCTAGCAATATAGTAAACGCATCTGCAAGCACAAACGTTAGTTTAAAGACAACCCTATGGCTCCTGCCGGTTGCCGTACCATCGACGTGCAAGTCGATATTAACTATTACAACATGATCATCTCATACATCCAATATATCACATCACATCGTTGGCCATATCACATCACAAGCATACCCTGCAAAAACAAGTTAGACGTCCTCTAATTGTTGTTGCATGTTTTACGTGGTGACCATGGGTATCTAGTAGGATCACATCTTACTTACGCAAACACCACAACGGAGATATATGAATTGCTATTTAACCTCATCCAAGGACCTCCTTGGTCAAATACGATTCAACTAAAGTTGGAGCAACCGACACTCGCCAGTCATCTTTGAGCAACGGAGTTACTCGTAGCGATGAAACCAGTCTCTTGTAAGCGTACGAGTAATGTCGGTCCGAGCCGCTTCGATCCAACAATACCGCGGAATCAAGAAAAGACTAAGGAGGGCAGAAAATCGCACATCACCGCCCACAAAAGCTTTTGTGTTCTATCGAGAAGACATCTACGCATGAACCTAGCTCATGATGCCACTGTTGGGGAACGTCGCATGGGAAACAAAAAAAATTCCTACGCGCACGAAAACCTATCATGGTGATGTTCATCTACGACGGGGATTTCAGACCTACGTACCCTTGTAGATCGCACAGCGGAAGCGTTAATAAACGCGGTTGATGTAGTGGAACGTCCTCACGTCCCTCGATCCGCCCCGCGAACCGTCCCACGAACCGTCCCGCGATCCGTCCCATGATCCGCTCCGATCTAGTGCCGAACGGACGGCACCTCCGCGTTCAGCACACGTACAGCTCGACGATGATCTTGGCCTTCTTGATCCAGCAAGAGAGACGGAGAGGTAGATGATTTCTCCGGCAGCGTGACGGTGCTCCGGAGGTTGGTGGTGATCTAATCTCAGCAGGGCTCCGCCCGAGCTCCGCAGAAACGCGATCTAGAGGAAAAACCGTGGAGGTATGTGGTCGGGCTGCCATGGAAAAGTTGTCTCAAATGAGCCCTAAAACCTCCATATATATAGGTGGGAGGGGAGGGGCCTTGCCTTGGGGCTCAAGAGGCCCCAAGGGGTTTGGCCGAAACGGGGGAGGAGGATTCCTCCTCCAATCCTAGTCCAACTAGGATTGGAAGGTGGAGTCCTTCCCTTCCTTCGCACTTCCCCTTTTTTTTCTCTTTGATTTTCTTATCTCCTGCGCAGGGGCCTCTTTGGGCTTGTCCACCAGCCCACTAAGGGCTGGTGCGGCAGCCCTAAGGCGTATGGGCTTCCCCGGGGTGGGCTGTCCCCCCGGTGAACATCCGGAACCCATTCGTCATTCCCGGTAATTCCGAAAACCTTCCAGTAATCAAATGAGGTCATCCTATATATCAATCTTCATCTCCGGACCATTCCGGAAACCCTCGTGACGTCCGTGATCTCATCCGGGACTCCGAACAACATTCGGTAACCAACCATATAACTCAAATACGCATAAAACAACGTTGAACCTTAAGTATGCAGACCTTGCGGGTTCGAGAACTATGTAGACATGACCCGAGGGACTCCTCGGTCAATATCCAATAGCGGGACCTGGATGCCCATATTGGATCCTACATATTCTACAAAGATCTTATCGTTTGAACCTCAGTGCCAAGGATTCATATAATCCCGTATGTCATTCCCTTTGTCCTTCGGTATGTTACTTGCCCGAGATTCGATCGTGAGTATCCGCATACCTATTTCAATCTCGTTTACCGACAAGTCTCTTTACTCGTTCCATAATACAAGATCCCGCAACTTACACTAAGTCACATTGCTTGCAAGGCTTGTGTGTGATGTTGTATTACCGAGTGGGCCCCGAGATACCTCTCTGTCACACGGAGTGAAAAATCACAGTCTTGATCCGTACTAACTCAACGGACACCTTCGGAGATACCTGTAGAGCATCTTTATAGCCATCCAGTTACGTTGTGACGTTTGATACACACAAAGCATTCCTCCGGTGTCAGTGAGTTATATGATCTCATGGTCATAGGAATAAATACTTGACACAGAGAAAACAGTAGAAACAAAATGACACGATCAACATGCTACGTCTATTAGTTTGGGTCTAGTCCATCACATAATTCTCCCAATGATGTCATCCAGTTATCAAGCAACAACACCTTGTACATAGTCAAAAGACCCTGACTATCCTTGATCAACTGGCTAGCCAACTAGAGGCTTGCTAGGGACAGTGTTTTGTCTATGTATCCACACATGTATCTAAGTCTTCATTCAATACAATTATAGCACGGATAATAAACGATTATCTTGACACAGGAATTATAATAATAACTTATTTATCATTGCCTCTAGGGCATAATTCCAACAGTTAATGATAATGATCATGAAACTTCAGATCAAGTTGCTATTGAACCTCGAAGGTCGACAAGGGTACGTTCCGCACCAGAATGGTACGACAACCCTGTCATGGAAGTTATGTTGTTGGACAATAGTGAACCTTCGAACTATGAAGAAGCGATGGCGGGCTCAGATTCCAACAAATGGCTTGAGGCCATGAAATCCTAGATAGGATCCATGTATGAGAACAAAGTGTGGACTTTTGTGGACTTGCCCGGTGATCGTCAAGCCATAGAAAATAAATGGATCTTTAAGAAGAAGACTGACGCGAATGGTAATGTGACCATCTATAAGGCTCGACTTTTCCGTAAGGGTTAGCGACAAGTTCAAGGTATTGACTACGATGAGACCTTCTCACCTGTAGGAATGCTAAAGTCGGTCCGAATTATGTTGGCTTTAGCCGCATTTTATGATTATGAAATCTAGCAAACGGACGTCAAAACGGCATTGCTGAACGACTTTCTTAAGGAAGAATTGTATATTATACAGACGGAAGGTTTTGTCGATCCTAGCAATGCTAACAAGGTATGCAAGCTCCGACGCTCCATCTATGGGCTGGTGCAAGCATCTCGGAGTTGGAACATTCGCTTTGATGAGGTGATCAAAGCGATTGGGTTTGTATAGACTTATGGAGAAGCCTGTATATACAAGAAACTGAGTGGGAGCTCTGTAGCATTTCTCATATTATATGTGGATGACATATTGTTGATGGGAAATGATATAGAACTATTGGAAAGCACAAAGGCCTATTTGAATAAGATTTTTTCAATGAAGGACCTTGGAGAAGCTGCTTACATATTAGGCATCAAGATCTATAGAGATAGATTGAGACGCCTCATATGTCTTTCACAAAGCACATACCTGTTGGAAATAAGCCCTTGAGGCAATGATAAATTAGTTATTATAATATTTCTTTGTTCATGATAATCGTTTATTATCCATGCTATAATTGTATTGAATGAAAACATAGATACATGTGTGGATACATAGACAAAACAATGTCCCTAGCAAGCCACTAGTTGGCTACACAGTTGATCAAGGATAGTCAAGGTTTTCTGGCTATGTTCAACTGTTGTCACTTGATAACTGGATCACATCATTAGGAGAATCATGTGATGGACTAGACCCAAACTATGAACGTACCATATTGATCGTGTCATTTTATTGCTATTGTTTTCCGCGTGTCAAGTATTTATTCCTATGACCATGAGATCATATAACTCACTGACGCCGGAGGAATACCTTTTGTGTATCAAACATCGCAACGTAACTGGGTGACTATAAAGGTGCTCTAGAGGTATCTCCGAAGGTGTCCGTTGAGTTAGTATGGATCAATCCTGGGATTTGTCACTCCGTGTGACGGAGAGGTATCTTGGGGCCCACTCGGTAATACAACATCAAACACAAGCCTTGCAAGCAATGTGACTAAGTGTAAGTCACGGGATCTTGTATTATAGAACGAGTAAAGAGACTTGCCGGTAACGAGATTGAAATAGGTATGCGGATACCGACGATCGAATCTCGGGCAAGTAACATACCGAAGGACAAAGGGAATGACGTACGTGATTATATGAATCCTTGGCACTGAGGTTCAACCGATAAGATCTTCGGAGAATATGTAGGATCCAATATGGGCATCCAGGTCCCGCTATTGGATATTGACTGAGGATTGTCTCGCGTCATGTCCACATAGTTCTCGAACCCACAGGGTCTACACACTTAAGGTTCGATGATGTTTTAGTATAGTTGAGTTATATGTGTGGTTACCGAATGTTGTTCGGGGTCCCGGATGAGATCACAGACGTCACGAGGGTTTCTGGAATGGTCCGAAAATGAAGATTGATATATAGGATGGTTTCATTTGGTCACCGGAAAGTTTCGGGCATTACCGGTAGTGTACCGGGAGTGACGAATTGGTTCCGGGTGTTTACTGAGAGGGGCCCACCCACCCGGGAGTGAGCCCAAGGCCCTAGGGTGGCAGACCAAGTCCTTAGTGGGCTGGTGCAGTCATCCCATGAAGGCTATGGTGCCACAAGCAAAAATACCAAAGGAAAGAAGAAGAAAAAGAGAGGGGGGTAGGAAGGAAGGAGTGGACTCCTTCCCCACCAAACCGAATTGGGGTTGGAGTCCAACTCCTCCCCCTTGGCCGGCGCACCCTTGAGGTCCTTGAGCCCCAAGGCTAGCCCCTCCCCTCCTCCTATATATATTGGTGGTTTAGGGCTTTTTGAGACACAACTTTGCCACGTGCAACTCAAGGCTATTGCACATAGTTTTACCTCTAGATCAGATTTCTGCAGAGCTCGGGCGGAGCTTGATACGTCTCGAACGTATCTATAATTTTTTATTATTCCATGCTATTATATTATCAACTTGGGATGTTTTATATGCATTTATATTCTATTTTATATCATTTTTGGGACTAACCTATTAACTCAGTACCCAGTGCCAGTTTATGTTTTTTCCGTGTTTTTGACCTTTTTGAGATAAGAATATTAAACGGAGTTCAAACGGAATAAAACCTTCGGGATGCTTTTTTTTCCATAATAGAAGGGATCCAGAAGACTTGAGAACCAAGGCACAGGGCCACAGAGGAGGCCACGAGCCCCCTAGGCGCGCCCCAGGGGGGTGCGCCTAGCAGGCTCGTGGGCCCCCCGTGCCTCATTTGCCCTACCTCTTTCGCCTATAAATTCCCTAAAATCCCCAAACCAACAGAGAGAGCCACGAAAATACTTTTCCGCCACCGCAAGCTTCTGTTTCCGCGAGATCCCATCTGGGGACCGTTCTGGTGCCCTGTCGGAGGGGGATTCAGACACGGAGGGCTTCTTCATCAACACCATTGCCTCTCCGATGATGCGTGAGTAGTTCAACCCAGACCTTCGGGTCGATAGCTAGTAGCTAGATGGCTTCTTCTCTCTCTTGGATCTTCAATACAAAATTCTCCATGACCTTCATGGAGATCTATCCGATGTAACTTTCTTTTGCGGTGTGTTTGTCAAGATCGGATGAATTGTGGATTTATGATCAGATTATCTATGCATATTATTTGAGTCTCCTCTGATTTCTTATATGCATGATTTCGCATCCTTGTAATTCTCTTCAAGTTATGGGTTTCATTTGGCCAACTTGATCTATAATTCTTGCAATGGGAGAAGTGCTTGGTTTTGGGTTCATACCATGCGGTGTCCTCACCTAGTGACAGAAGGGGTAGCGAGGCACGCATCGTGTTGTTGCCATCAAGGGTAAAAAATGGGGTTTATATCATATTGCATGAATTTATCCCTCTACATCATGTCATCTTGCTTAAGGCGTTACTCTGTTTGTTATGAACTTAATACACTAGATGCATGCTGGATAGCGGTCGATGTGTGGAGTAATAGTAGTAGATGCAGAAAGTATCGGTCTACTTGTCTTGGACGTGATGCCTATATGTATGATCATTGCCTTAGATATCGTCATGACTTTGCGCGATTCTATCAATTGCTCGACAGTAATTCGTTCACCCACCGTAATACTTGCTATCATGAGAGAAGCCTCAAGTGAACACTATGGCCCCCGGGTCTATTTTACACATTATATATCCAGATCTACATACAAAAATACCAAAAATACCTTTCTGCACTTTTATTTATTTATATTTACCTATTATCACTATCAGATCTCACTTTGCAAGTAATGGTAAAGGGATTGAAAACCCCTTTATCGCGTTGGGTGCAAGTTTGTTTGTCTTTGCGCAGGTGCCTTGGTGCCTCATATTCATACTCCTACTAGATTGATACCTTGGTTCTCAAACTGAGGGAAATACTTATCTCTACTTTGCTGCATCACCCTTTCGTCTTCAAGGGAAAAACCAACGCAAGCTCAAGAAGTAGCAGAGCCCTGCAGGAATAGATCATCACCACCACCGGAGCGTCCTCATGCCGTCGGAGAACTCATCTACTTCTCCGTCTTGCTTGCTGGATCAAGAAGGCCGAGATCATCGTCGAGCTGTACGTGTGCTGAACGCGGAGGTGTCGTCCGTTCGGCACTAGATCGGAACGGATCGTGGGACGGATCGCGAGACGGTTCGTGGGACGGTTCGAGGAACGGTTCGTGAAAACGTTCCACTACATCAACCATGTTTCTTAACGCTTCCCGCTGAGTGATCTACAAGGGTATGCAGATCTAATCTCCTCTCGTAGATGGACATCACCATGATAGGTCTTCGCGTGCGTAGGAATTTTTTTGTTTCCCATGCAACGTTCCCCAACAATGCCTTGACAAGATATTGAAGAAGTTTAATATGGATAAGTCTAAGAAGGGGTTCATGCATGTATTACAAGGTGTGAGGTTGAGTATGACTCAACGCCCGACCGCGGCGGAAGTTAGAGAAAAGATGAGTACCGCCCCCTATGCTTCATTCATAGGCTCTATCATGTATGGCATCCTGTGTACCAGACCTGATGTGAACTTGCCATAAGTTTGGTAGGGAGGTACCAGAGTGATCTAGGAGTGGATCGCTGGACAACGGTCAAGAACATCTTTAAGTACCTGAAAAGTACTAAAGATATGTTTCTCGTTTATGAAGGTGCCGAAGAGCTCGTCGTAAAGGTTACGTCGATACTAGCTTCGACACAGATCCGGATGACTCCAAGTCACAAACCAGATACGTGTATATTTTGAATAATGTGGCAGTTAGCTGGCGTAGTTGCAAGCAAAGCGTTGTGGCGGCATCTAGATGTGAACGGAGTACATAGCTGCTTCGGAAGCAGCACATGAAGGAGTCTGGATGAAGGAGTTCATCACCGACCTAGGAGTGATTCCAAGTGCGTCAGGCCCGATGACACTGTTCTGTGACAACACTAGAGCTATTGCTCTTGCAAAGGAGTCCAGGTTTCACAAGAAGACCAAACACATCAAGCGCCACTTCAACTCCATTCATGGATACATCCAGGATGGAGATATAGATATTTATAAAGTATACACGGATCTGAATGTCGCAGACCCGTTGACTAAACCTCTTCCACGAGCAAAACATGCTAAGCACCAGAACTCTATCGGTGTTCGATTCATCACAATGTAACTAGATTATTGACTCTAGTGCAAGTGGGAGACTGTTGGAAATATGCCCTAGAGCCAATAATGAAGTGGTTATTATTATATTTCCTCGTTCATGATAATTGTCTATTATTCATGCTATAGTTGTATTAACCGGAAACCGTAATACATGTGTGAATATATAGATCACAATATGTCCCTAGTGAGCCTCTAGTTGGCTAGCTCGTTGATCAATAGATGATCATGGTTTCCTGATCATGGACATTGGATGTCATTGATAACGGGATCACATCATTGGGGAATGATGTGATGGACAAGATCCAATCCTAAGCATAGCACTAGTTCGTGTTGTTCGTCTGCTAAAGCTTTTCTAATGTCAAGTATCATTTCCTTAGACCATGAGATTGTGCAACTCCTAGATACCGTATGAGTGCTTTGGGTGCATCAAATGTCACAACGTAACTGGGTGATTATAAAGGTGCACTACAGGTATCTCCGGAAGTGTCTGTTGGGTTGTACGAATCGAGACTAGGTTTTGTCACTCCGTGTGATGGAGAGGTATCTCTGGGCCCACACGGTAATCCATCATCATACTGAGCTCAGTATGACTAAGGAGTTAGTCACATGATGATGTGTTACAAAACGAGTAAAGAGACTTGGCAGTAACGAGATTGAACAAGGTATAGGGATACCGACGATCGAATCTCGGGCAAGTACCGTACCGGTAGACAAAGGGAATTGCATACAACATTGATTGAATCTCCCACATCGTGGTTCATCTGATGAGATCATCGTGGAACATGCGGGAACTGATGTCTACTATGCAACCTTCTCCTTGTAGACGTTGTTGGGTGATACGTCTCAAACATATCTATAATTTTTTATGGTTTCACGCTGTTATCTTGTCTTCTTTGGTTGTTTTATGTACCTTTTATATCTTTTTTGGGACTAACTTATTAATTCAGTGCCAGTTCCTGGTTTTTCGTGTTTTTGACTCTTTTCAGATCTGATTTTGGAACGGAGTCCAAACGGAAGAAAAACCCCGAAATGATTTTTTCCCGAACGGAAGAAGACCAGGGGGCTTTTGGGCCAAGCCAGGTGGGCTCCAGGGAGCCCATAAGCCCCCACTCCGCCACCAGGGGGAGGCGGCGGTGGGCAGGCTTGTGGCCTCCCTGGCCGCCCCCTGACCTAGATCTTTGGCCTATAAATTCCCAAATATTCCGCAAAAAATCAGGGGAGCCTCGAAAATAGTTTTCCGCCGCCGCAAGCTTCCGTTTCCGCCAGATCTCATCTGGATACCCTTCCCGGCACCCTGCCGGAGGGGACATTGGAGTTGGAGGGCTTCTTCATCATCATCATCGCCCCTCCAATGACTCGTGAGTAGTTCACTTCATACCTACGGGTCCGTAGTTAGTAGCTAGATGGCTTCTTCTCTCTGTTGGATCTTCAATAGAAAGTTCTCCATGATCTTCATGGAGATCTATCTGATGTAATCTTCTTTGGCGGTGTGTTTGTCGAGATCCAATGAATTGTGGATTTGTGATCAGATTATCTATGAGATATATTTGAGTCTTTGCTGATTTCTTATATGCATGATTTGATATCCTTGTAAGTCTCTCCGAGTCTTGGGTATTGTTTGGCCAACTAGATCTATGATTCTTGCAATGGGAGAAGTGCTTGGTTTTGGGTTCTGCCATGTGGTGACCTTTCCCAGTGACAGTAGGGGCAGCAAGGCACACATCAAGTAGTTTCCATCAAGGGTAAAAAATGGGGTTTTTATCATTGGTTTGAGATTATCCCTCTACATCATGTCATCTTGCTTAGGGCGTTACTCTGTTCTTATGGACTTAATACACTAGAGGCATGCTGGATAGCGGTCGACGTGTGGAGTAATAGTAGTAGGTGCACAAAGTATCGGTCTACTTGTTTCGGACGTGCTGCCTATAGAAACAATCATTGCATAGATATCGTCACGACTTTGCGCGGTTCTATCAATTGCTCGAGAGTAATTTGTTCACCCACCGTCTATTTGCTTTCATGTGAGAAGCCACTAGTAAACACTACGGCCCGCGGGTCTATTCACATCCATCGTTTACACCTCCGCTTTTACTTTGCTTTGTTACTTTGTTGCTTTCAGTTCTCACTTGGCAAACAATCTATGAGGGATGGACAACCCCTTCATAGCGTTGGGAGCAAGTATTGTGTTTGTGCAGGATCTTGAGATACTCCTCCACTGGATTGATACCTTGGTTCTCAAACTGAGGGAAGTACTTACCACCGCTACGCTACATCATCCTTTCTGCTTCGAGGGAACACCAACGCAAGGCTCCAAGGCCACGGGGGAAATCCTTTGCATACTTGCCTAGGAAGTCCCTTAAGGCGTAGCCGTAGCTGAAGGATTCCTGCTGCCGTTGCTGAGGAGTATCAAGCAACACTCCTGTTTCTGGCGCCGTTGGAAGGTATTTTGTTGCAGTAGGAGAAGTATTTCTAGCGCCGTTGCCGGGGAGGAGAAATTAAGATCTATCCAAGTAGGTCTCACAAACTCTTCTCTTGCATTTACTTTTGTTGCCAGTTGCCTCTCGTTTTCCTGTCCCCCACTTCACATTTGCCGTTTTCATTTGCCTTTCTCCTTTGCCTTTTTTCGTTCGCCCTTTTCTCTCGTTTGCCTTTCCGTTCCTTGTGTGATATGTGCCTTCAATATGCTTGCATCTTCGCTTGCTGAAAATCTATTGATATGGATAGTCATCCACTTGCTAGCCTCTTTAAGAGACCCACTCGTGTGGAACAAATTGCTAGTGAGTTGAGGGCAATTGACTATTTCTTTGGAGTTTTGCGTAAGATGCTTGAATCTGAAAATTGTAAGGAAGAAATTCATGAAGTGATTCACGAGGGCTCCTTGGATGAAAAAGCATGATTGGAATTGTTTCACTATAAATTCTAGTAGTGATAATCATGCTAAAATTATGCAAAACCCTAAGCTTGGGGATGCTAGTTTTGCTTTGTCCACTACTTGATTGGGGTGATGATCTCTCTTATGATCTTGAAAATTTGTTCAAACCTCATGATGAATATGATATTTGCAACAATACTGAAAGTGGGATTGGAGAAGTCATGACATTATTTGATGATAATCCCACTATTTTTGAAGAGCGTCAACTTTGCATGCATGTGGATCATGAAAAGAATATCCTAGGGGATAGCTATATTGTTGAATTTGAATATGATACCACATGTAATTGCTATGAGAGAGGAAAATATTTTGGTAGAAATTTCATGTTACCAAATCACCTCTCGTGATGTTGAGATTGCTCTTGTCTCTTTCTTCTTCCTTGCATATGGCAACTATTGGTTGTCTTGACAATCTGTTTTCCTATAAAATGCCTATGCATAGGAAGTATGTTAGAATTAGATGTGGTTTTCACATGCTTTAGGATGCTCTCGTTGTGCTTCAATTCTTGTCTTTTGTGAGAGCATCATTCAATGCCTAGCTAAGGGCGTTAAACAAAAGCGCTTGTTGGGAGGCAACCCAACGAATCTATCCTTCTTCTTTCTGTTTTGTGTTTTCCACACTTTCATAATTCTGCTATGATTGTGTTTTTTGTGTTTCTTTTTGCGTTTGTGCCAAGAAAAACCGTTATGATTAGTCTTGGGGATGATCGTTTGGTCATGCTGGAAAAGACAGAAACTTTCTGCTCACGAAAAGAATTTTCTTTTTTTTCTGTAAGAGATTTTGAGTTGATTCTTTTTACTGCTGATTTCTACACAAATTCTTGAGACTGTCGTAATGTTTCGGAATTTTTGAAGTACCAGAGGTATACGAAACATACAGATTGCTACAGACTGGTCTGCTGTTAACATATTCTGTTTTTGTTGTGTTGGTTGCTTATTTTGATGAAACTATGGATAGTATCGGGGGGTATTAGCCATGGAAGATTTAAAGTACAGTAACTCAACATCAGAAAAAGTAGAATTTAAGTTTGCTACAGTACCTAAGGAAGTGGTGGTTTGCTTTCTCATACAAATGTTATCACGAATTTCTGTTTAAGTTTCGTGTTGTGAAGTTTTCAAGTTTTGGGTGAAGTTCTTATGGACAAAGAGATAAAGATTGGCAAGATCTCAAGCTTGGGGATGCCCAAGGCACCCCAAGAGATTCAAGGATGACGTAAAAGCCTAAGCTTGGGGATGCCCCGGGAAGGCATCCCCTCTCTCGTCTTCAATCCATTGGTAACGTTACTTGGGGCTATATTTTTATTCACCACATGTTATGTGTTTTCGCTTGGAGCGTCTTATATCGTAGGAGTCTTTTATTTTTGTTGTGTCACAATCATCCTTGCTGCACACCTAGAGGGAGAGACATGCACACACCGTGATTTTGTCGAGCTTCACTTATATCTTTTGGTAGATAATTCAGCTCACATGTGCTTCACTTATCTTTTGAGCTAGATACTTTTGCTCTACGAGCTTCACTTATATCTTTTAGAGCGCAGCGGTGCGTGGCTTGGTAGTTGATCTATGCTTTGAAATTAGTCTCAAAAGGGGTAGTTATCGAAAGGGATACGAAAACTTCCACCTTCATGTGCATTGAATAGTTAGAGAAGTTTGATTCATCTCAATTAGTTTTGAGTTGTGGTTATGGTAATATTGAAGTCATGCTAGTAAGGTGTTGTGGATCTAGAAATAATTGTGTTGAAGTTAGTGATTCCCGTAGCATGCACGTATGGTGAACCGCTATGTGATGAAATCTGAGCATGATTAGTATATTGATTGTCATCCTTTGCGTGGCGGTCGGGATCGCGCGATGGTTTATACCTACCAACCCTTCCCCTAGGAGTATGCGTTGAATGCTTTGTTTCGATTACTAATAAAACTTTTGCAACAAGTATATGAGTTCTTCATGACTAATGTTGAGTCCATGGTTTAGATGCACTTTCACCTTCCACCATCACTATCTTCTTAGTGCCGTGCAAGTTTCGCCGGTGCACAAAACCCACCATTAGCCTCCCTCAAAACAGCCACCATACCTACCTATTATGGCTTTTTCAAAGTCATTCTGAGATATATTTCCATGCAACTACCACCATGATATGTGCCACCACGTCTACATTGCCATTGCATGATCGTAAGATAGCTAGCATGATGTTTCTATTGATGTCTATGCCATGCTAGATCATTGCCACAGTACACTACCGAAGGCATTCCATATAGAGTCATCGTTACTCTAAGTTTTGAGTTGAAAGTGTGATGATCATCATTAATGGATCATTGTCCCATGTGAGGAAATAAAAGAGGCCAAAGAAGCCCACAAAAAAAGAGAGGCCAAAGATCCCACCAAATAAAAAAATGAGAGAAAAAGAGAGAAGGGACAATGCTACCACTTTTTCCACACTTGTGCATATTGAGCACCATGATCTTCATGATTGAGAGTCTCCCGTTTTGTCACCACCATGTATCTAGTGGGAAATTTTCATTATATAACTTGGCTTGTATATTCCAATGATAGGCTTCCTCAAAATTGCCTTAGGTCTTCGTGAGCAAGCAAGTTGGATGCACACCCACTAGTTTTCTTTAAGAGCTTTCACATACTCGTAGCTCTAATGCATCATTTGTATGGCAATCCCTACTCATTCATATTGATATCAATTGATGAGCATCTCCACAGCTCATTGATATGCCTATTTAATGTGACTATCTTCTCCTTTTTTTGTCTTGCAACCTCCACCACATTCCACACCATCTATAGTGCTATAACCATGGCTGACGCTCATGTATTGCGTGAGAGTTGAAAAGGTTTGAGAAAGTAAAGGTGTGAAACAATTACTTGGCCAATACCAGGGTTGTGCATGATTTAAATTCGTTGTGCAATGATGATAGAGCATAGCCAGTCTATATGCTTTTGTAGGGATAACTTTCTTTTGGCCTTGTTATTTTGAAAGTTCATGATTACTTTGCTAGTTTGCTTGAATTATTATTGTTTCCATGTCAATAGCAAACTATTGTTTTGAATCTAATGGATCTGAACATTCACGTCACATAAGAGGAATTACAAAGGACACCTATGCTAGGTAGCATGAAAGCATAAAAAATTCATTCTTATCACTTCCCTACTCGAGGACGAGCAGGAGTTAAGCTTGGGGATGCTTGATACGTCTCAAACGTATCTATAATTTTTGATGGTTTCACGTTGTTATCTTGTCTTCTTTGGTTGTTTTATGTACCTTTTATATCTTTTTGGGACTAACTTATTAATTCAGTGCCAAGTGCCAGTTCCTGTTTTTTCCGTGTTTTTGACTCTTTTCAGATCTGATTTTGGAACGGAGTCCAAACCAAAGAAAAACCTGGAAATGATTTTTTTCCCGAACGGAAGAAGACCAGGGGGCTTTTGGTCCAAGCCAGGTGGGCTCCAGGGAGAGCACAAGCCCCCACTGCGCCTCCAGGGGGGAGGCGGCGGTGGGCAGGCTTGTGGCCTCCTTGGCCGCCCCCTAACCTAGATCTTTGGCCTATAAATTCCTAAATATTCCACAAAAGATCAGGGGAGCCTCGAAAATACTTTTCCGCCGACGCAAGCTTCCGTTTCCGCGAGATCTCATCTGGAGACCCTTCCCGGCACCCTGCCGGAGGGGACTTTGGAGTTGGAGGGCTTCTTCATCATCATCATCGCCCCTGCAATGACTCGTGAGTAGTTCACTTCAGACCTACGGGTCCGCAGTTAGTAGCTAATGGCTTCTTCTCTCTCTTGGATCTTTAATACAAAGTTCTCCATGATCTTCTGTTGCAGTAGCATTGGGCCTCCAAGTGCAGAGGTTTATTGGACAGTAGCAATTTTCCCTCAAGTGGGTGACCTAAGGTTTATCAATCCGTGGGAGGCGTAGGATGAAGATGGTCTTTCTCAAGCAACCCTGCAACCAAATAACAAAGAGTCTCTTGTGTCCCCAACACACCCAATACAATGGTAAATTGTATAGGTGCACTAGTTCAGCGAAGAGATGGTGATACAAGTGCAATATGGATGGAAGATATAGGTTTTTGTAATCTGAAATTACAAAAACAGCAAGGTAACTAGTAACAAAAGTGAGCATGAACGGTATTGCAATGCGTGGAAACAAGGCCTAGGGTTCATACTTTCACTAGTGAAGTTCTCTCAACAATGATAACATAATTGGATCATATAACTAGCCCTCAACATTCAACGAAGAGTCACTCCAAAGTCACTAATAGCGGAGAACAAATGAAGAGATTATTGTCGGGTACGAAACCACCACAAAGTTATTCTTTCTGATCGATCTATTCAAGAGTCCGTAGTAAAATAGCACGAAGCTATTCTTTCCCTTCAATATTTCATAGAGTTCGTACTAGAATAACACCTTAAGATACTTATCAACCAAGACCCTAATGTCACCTAGATACTCCATTGTCACCTCAAGTATCCGTGGGTATGATTATACGATATGCATCACACAATCTCAGAATCATCTATTCAACCAACACATAGAACTTCAAAGAGTGCCCCAAAGTTTCTATCGGAGAGTCAAAACGTGTGCCAACCCCTATGCATAGGTTCCTAATGTCACGAACCCGCAAGTTGATCACCCAAACATACATCGAATACTCACATGAATCCACGTGTGCCAACCCATATGCATAGGTTCCCAATGTCAAAAACCCGCAAGTTGATCACCGCAGATAGACACGTGCAAGACATACATCAAGTGTTCTCAAAGACTCAATCCGATAAGATAACTTCAAAGGGGAAACTCAATTCATTACAAGAAGGGAGAGGGGGAAGAACATCATAAGATCCAACTATAGTAGCAAAGCCCGCGGTACATCGAGATCAAGACATCCCAAGAACACGAGAGAGAGAGAGAGATCAAACACATAGCTACTGGTACATACCCTCAGCCCCGAGGGAGAACTAGTCCCTCCTCGTCATGGAGATCGCCGGGATGATGAAGATGGCCACCGGAGATGGATTCCCCCTCCGGCAGGGTGCCGGAACGGGCTCCAGATTGGTTTTTGGTGGCTATAGAGGCTTGCGACGGCGGAACTCCCGATCTAGGTTTCTTTCTGGAGGTTTCTGGATTTATAGGACCAGACGGCGGTGGAGTTGCATCAAGTGGGCCCCTGAGGGGCCCACAAGCTTGGTTGGTGTGGCGGGGGGGGGGGGGGGGGCGTCGACAGGGCTTGTGGCTTCCTCGGGACCCCTCTCCGGTATCTTTTTCTTCCGGTATTTTTGATATTTTCCATAAAAAATCATCCGAAAGAATTATTCCGTTTGGACTCCTCCTGAAAAGGGTCAAAAACACGGAAAGAACAGGAACTGGCACATGGCACTGAATTAATAAGTTAGTCCCAAAAAAGATATAAAAGGCATATAAAATATCCAAAGTTTGACAAGATAACAACATGAAACCATAAAAAATTATAGATACGTTGGAGACGTATCAAGCATCCCCAAGCTTAACTCCTGCTCGTCCTCGAGTAGGGAAGTGATAAAGAATGAATTTTTGATGCTTTCATGCTACCTATCGTAGATGTCCTTTTAACTCCTCTTATGTGACATGAATGTTCAGATCCGTTAGATTCAAAACAATAGTTTTCTATTGATGTGGAGACAATAATACTTCAAGCAAACTAGCAAGGTAATCATGAACTTTCAAAATAACAAGGCCAAAAGAAAGTTATCCCTACAAAATCATATAGTCTGGCTGTGCTCTATCCTCCTTGCACAACGAGTTTAAATCATGCACAACCTCGGTATTGGCCAAGTAATTGTTTTCACACCTTTACTTTCTCAAACTTTTTCAACTCTCACGCAATACATGAGCGTGAGCCATGGTTATAGCACTATAGGTGGAATGGAGTGGTGGAGGTTCTGAGACAAAAAGGGAGAAGATGGTCACATTGACTAGGCATATTAAAAAGGCTATGGACATGCCCCTTAATAGATATCAATGTGAATGAGTAGGGAATGCCATTCAAAAGATGCACTAGAGCTATAAGTATGTGAAAGCTCTAAAGGAGAACTAGTGGGTGTGCATCCAACTTGCTTGCTCACGAAGACCTAGGGCCATTTTGAGGAAGCCCATCATTGGAATATACAAGCCAAGTTATATAACAAAAATTCCCATTAGTTATATGGTGGTGACAAAACGAGAGGCTCTCAATCATGAAGAACATAGTGCTTATTATGAAGCACAAGTGTGGAAAGGAGATAGTAGCATTGTCCCTTCTCTCTTTTTCTCTCATTTTTTTATTATTTTGGGCTCTTTGGCCTCTCTCTTTTTTGTGGGCATCTTTGGCCTCTTTTCTTTTGTTTCCTCACATGGGACAATGCTCTAATAATGATGATCATCACACTTTTATTTACTCAAAGCTCAAAGCTTAGAACAATGATGACTCTATATGAAATGCCTTCGGTAGTGTACCGTGACAATGATCTAGCATGGCATAGACATCAATGGAAACATCATGCTAGCTATCTTATGATCATGCAATGGCAATTTAGAAGTGGTGGCACATGTCATGGTGGTAGTTGCATGACAATATATCTCGGAATGGCTTTGAAAATGCCATAGTAGGTAGGTATGGTGGCTGTTTTGAGGGAGGCTATATGGTAGGTTTATGTACGTGCGAAAGTTGCACGGTACTAAAGAAGATAGTGATGGTGGAAGGTGAAAGTGCATCTAAACCATGGACTCAACATTAGTCAAGAAGAACTCATATACTTGTTGCAAAAGTTTTATTAGTAATCGAAACAAAGCATTCAACGCATACTCCTAGGGGAAGGGTTGGTAGGTATAAACCATTGCGCGATCCTGACCGCTATACAAAGGATGACAATCAATAAACTAATCATGCTCAAACTTCATCACATAGCAGTTCACCATACGTGCATGCTATGGGAATCACTAACTTCAACACAAGTAACTCTAGATTCACAACACCATACTAACACAACTTAAATATTAGGACAACCACATCTCAAAACTAATTGAGGAATCAAGCTTCTCTTTCTACTCAATGCACAAGAAGATGGAAGTTTTCGTAACCCTTTGGATAACTACCACTTTTGGGACTAACTTCATAGCATAAGCCAACTACCAAGCCACGCAACGCTGTGCTCTAAAAGATATAAGTGAAGCATATAGAGCAAAATCAACTAGCTCTAAAGATATAAGTGGAACACATGTGAGCTGAATTGCCTAACTCAAAGGATATAAGTGAAGCTCGACAAAATCACGGTGAGTGCATGTCTCTCTCTAGGTGTGCAGCAAGGAAGATTGTGACACAACAAAAATAAAATACTCCTACGTTACAAGACGCTCCAAGCAAAACACATATCATGTGGTGAATAAAAATATAGCTCCAAGTAACATTACCGATGGATTGAAGACGAAAGAGGGGATGCCTTCCCGGGGCATCCCCAAGCTTAGGCTTTTTTGGCATCCTTGAATCAACTTGGGGTGCCTTGGGCATCCCCAAGCTTGAGATCTTGCCACTCTTTATCTCTTTGTCCATAAGAACTTCACCCAGAACTTGAAAACTTCACAACACAAAACTTAAACAGAAACTCGTGATATCATTAGTATAAGAAAGCAAATCACCACTTCCTTAGGTACTGTAGCAAACTTAAATACTACTTATGTTGGTGTTGGGTTGCTGTATTTTCAATTTTCCATGGCTAGTACCCTCCGATACTACCCATAGTTTCATCAAAATAAGCAACCAACTCAACAAAAAATAGAATGTGTTAACAGTAGAGCAGTCTGTAGCAATCTGTATACTTTGTAAACTTCTGTTACTTCAAAAAATCTGAAAAAGTATGACAGTCTCAAGAAGTTGCATAGAAATCAGCAGCAGAAAGAATCAACTCAAAATCTCTTACAGAATAAAAATGAAAATTCTTTTCGTGAGAAGAAAGTTTCTGTCTTTTTCCAGCATGATCAAACAATCATCACCAAGACTAATCATAACGGTTTTGCTTGGCACAAACACAAAAAGAAACACAAAATACACAATCATAACAGAATTATGATGGTGTGGAGAAAACAAAACAGGAAGCAAAAAGCAAAGAAAAATTTATTCATTGGGTTCCCTCCCAACAAGGCTATGGTTTAACGCCCTTAGCTAGGCATCGATTTCAATGATGCTCACACAAAAGGTAAGGATTGAAACACAACGAGAGCATCATGGAGCAAATGGCTAGCACATTTAATTCTAACCCACTTCCTATGCATAGGGATTTTGTGATCAAACAATTTATTGGAGCAACAATCAGCTAGCATAGGAAGGTAAAACAAGCATAGCTTCAAAAATTTCAACATATGGAGAGGAAGGTTGATACTATTGCAATAAGTAGAAGCATATGATCCTCTCTCATAGTAATTTTCAGTAGCATCATGAATGAATTCCACAATATAACCAGCCCCTAAGGCTTTCTTTTCATGATCTACAAGCATAGGAATTTTACTACTCTCCACATAAGGAAATCTATTCTCAAGAATAGTAGTGGGAGTATCGTAAAAGACTTGAGCACTACAAATTGTGTCCACAATGAAAAGGCAAGGTTTAGCAAAAGGGTTCTCGAGAGTATGACAAGTTTTATCATCCCTCTTATTTAAAGCATAAGTATCCTCACAATAATCATCATAGATAGGGGGCATGCTTTCATCAAAATGATTTTGATCATTCAAAGTGGAAGAACTAAAAAGATCATCTTTATCAAATATAGCATCCCCAAGCTTGTGGATTTGCATATCATTAGCATCGTAGGTATTCAAAGAATTCATGCTAAGAACATTGCAATCATGCTCATCATTCACATATTCTATGCCAA
The DNA here is from genome assembly GCF_904849725.1 of Hordeum vulgare subsp. vulgare. Classification (NCBI taxonomy): domain Eukaryota; kingdom Viridiplantae; phylum Streptophyta; class Magnoliopsida; order Poales; family Poaceae; genus Hordeum; species Hordeum vulgare. The sequence continues at coordinate 473,455,705 of NC_058520.1, forward strand.
GCATTCTATGTAATTCTTCTTTCAGCACTTGAGCACAATTTTCCTTCCCATCATGCTCACGAAAGACATTGAAAAGATGGAGCATATGAGGCATCCTCAATTCCATTTTTTTTGTAATTTTCAGCGAAAGAACAAGAAACAAAAAGATTCGATTGCAAGATCTAAAGATATACCTTCAAGCGCTAACTTCCCCGGCAACGGCGCCAGAAAAGAGCTTGATGTCTACTACACAACCTTCTCCATGTAGACGTTGTTGGGCCTCCAAGTGCAGAGGTTCATAGGACAGTAGAAATTTTCCCTCAAGTGGGTGACCTAAGGTTTATCACTCCGTGGGAGGCGTAGGATGAATATGGTCTCTCTCAAGCAACCCTGCAACCAAATAACAAAGAGTCTCTTGTGTCCCCAACACACCCAATATAATGGTAAATTGTATAGGTGCACTAGTTCGGCGAAGAGATGGTGATACAAGTGCAATATGGATGGAAGATATATGTTTTTGTAATCTGAAATTACAAAAACAGCAAGGTAACAAGTAACAAAAGTGAGCATGAACGGTATTGCAATGCGTGGAAACAAGGCCTAGGGTTCATACTTTCACTAGTGAAGTTCTTTCAACAATGATAACATAATTGGATCATATAACTAGCCCTCAACATGCAACAAAGAGTCACTCCAAAGTCACTAATAGCGGAGAACAAACGAAGAGATTATTGTCGGGTACGAAACCACCACAAAGTTATTCTTTCTGATCGATCTATTCAAGAGTCCGTAGTAAAATAGCACGAAGCTATTCTTTCCCTTCAATATTTCATAGAGTTCGTACTAGAATAACACCTTAAGATACTTATCAACCAAGACCCTAATGTCACCTAGATACTCCATTGTCACCTCAAGTATCCGTGGGTATGATTATACGATATGCATCACACAATCTCAGAATCATCTATTCAACCAACACATAGAACTTCAAAGAGTGCCCCAAAGTTTCTACCGGAGAGTCAAAACGTGTGCCAACCCCTATGCATAGGTTCCCAATGTCACGAACCCGCAAGTTGATCACCCAAACATACATCGAGTACTCACATGAATCCACGTGTGCCAACCCATATGCATAGGTTCCCAATGTCACAAACCCGCAAGTTGATCACCGCAGATAGACATGTGCAAGACATACATCAAGTGTTCACAAAGACTCAATCCGATAAGATAACTTCAAAGGGGAAACTCAATTCATTACAAGAAGGGAGAGGGGGAAGAACGTCATAAGATCCAACTATAGTAGCAAAGCCCACGGTACATCGAGATCAAGACATCTCAAGAACACGAGAGAGAGAGAGATCAAACACATAGCTACTGGTACATACCCTCAGCGTGAGGGAGAACTACTCCCTCCTCGTCATGGAGATCGCCGGGATGATGAAGATGGCCACCGGAGATGGATTCCCCCTCCGGTAGGGTGCCGGAACGGGCTCCAGATTGGTTTTTGGTGGCTACAGAGGCTTGCGACGGCGGAACTCCCGATCTAGGTTTCTTTCTGGAGGTTTCTGCATTTATAGGACCAGATGGCGGTGGAGTTGCATCAAGTGGGCCCTTGAGGGGCCCACAAGCTTGGTTGGTGCGGCCTGGGGGGGCGCCGACAGGGCTTGTGGCTTCCTCGGGACCCCTCTCCCGTATCTTTTTCTTCCGGTATTTTTGATATTTTCCATAAAAAATCATCGCGAAAGAATTATTCCGTTTGGACTCCGCCTGAAAAAGGTCAAAAACACGGAAAGAACAGGAACTGGCACTTGGCACATAATTAATAGGTTAGTCCCAAAAAAGATATAAAAGGCATATAAACCATCCAAAGTTTGACAAGATAACAACATGAAACCATCAAAAATTATAGATAAGTTGGAGACATATCACGAACCAACATGGATATCCAGACCCCACTGTTGGTTATTGGCCGGAGAGGTGTCTCGGTCATGTCTGCATGCTTCCACAACCCGTAGGGTCTACACACTTAAGGTTCGATGATGCTAGGGTTATAGGGGAATAATGTACGTGGATACGGAAGGTTGTTCGGAGTGCCGGATGAGATCCCGGACATCAAGTGGAGTTCCGGAATGGTCCGGAGGTAAAGATTCATATATAGGAAGTGAGGATATGGTCATCGGAAGTGTTTCGGGCGGCACCCGTAATGTATCAGGACCACCAAAAGGGCTTCGGGGGTCCACTGGGAAGGGCCACCAGCCCCAAACTGCTACATGGGCCAAAAGTAGATGGCAACCAGCCCTTGGTGGGCTGGTGCGCCACCACTAAGGTCCCAAGGTGCAACAAGGGGTGGAGGGGCGAAACCCTAGGTGTGGGGGAGGCCACGTTGGGCCTCAAGGCCGACCCTAGGGCACCTCCACCACCTTGGCCGCCGCCCCAAAGCCACCTAGGGCTGCCGCACCCTTAGGGTGGGAAACCCTAAGGGTGGGCACCCTCCTCCCTCTCCTCCTATATATAGTGAGGGTTTTGGGGCTTTTTTGAAACACAATTCTCTCTCTCTCGGTACAGCCCTACTCCTTCTCCCCCTCGTCCTCCGTAGTGCTTGGTGAAGCCCTGTCGGAGTGCCATGTAGCTCCACCGTCACCACGTCATCATGTTGCCGGAGCTCTCCCTCAACCTCTCCTCCCTCCTTGCTGGATCAAGGCGTTGGATACGTCACCGGGCTGCACATGTGTTGAACATGGAGGCGCCGCCGTTCGGCGCATAGATCGGAATCCACCGCGATCTGAATCGCTGCGAGTATGACTCCATCAACCGCGTTCTAGTAACGATTCTGCTTAGCAATCTTCAATGGTATGAAGATGCTCTACTCCTTTGCCCGTTGTTGGTTTCTCCTTAGATAGATCCTTGTTTGGCGTAGGATTTTTTTGAAATTACTACGTTCCCCAACAAACTTTGTGTGCTTTGAAGTGTGCTATATTCTCAAAATAATCGGCATAGAGAATGGTATGGCTTTTGCCCCTATTGCGGTTCAAAGTCGAAGCATGGCTGGGGATTAATCTCCTGAGGCGAGGCTGCTGTTGGGGAACGTTGCATGGGAAACAAAAAAAATTACTACGCTCACCAAGATCAATCTAGGAGATGCACATCTACGAGAGGAGAGATTATATCTACATACCCTTGTAGATCACTAAGCGAAAGCATTAAAGAATGCGGTTGATGTAGTGGTACGTCTTCGCGATCCAATCACGATCTATCCCACGAACTCCTGATCGAGCGCCGAACGTACGGCGGGAACATGTACAGCTCGATGACGTCTCCGCCTCCTCGATCCAGCGAGCGAGGGAGAAGTAGTAGATGAGTTCTCTAGAAACAGGATTGTGTGGTGGTGGTGCTATCCTCGCAGGGCTATTCCTAGCGCTACCAGAACCGCGAACAAAGAAGAAAACGGTCTAGGGAGAGGGAGGGGTGCCAAGGGCTTCGCGTGTGCTCTTGTGGCACACTCTCCCCTCTATATATAGGTGGAGGGGCGTGGGGAACAGCCCCTCCAAGCCCTCGGCATTCCCACCTTTCCCCCTCCTTCCCTTCCATACGAAGGTGGACTTTCCACCTTTCCCAACTGCATGGGCCTTGAGGGACTTGTGCGCTTGGCCCAATAAGGACATGATGTCTCCCCTCGGCCCATGCAAACCCTTGGGACGTGGTAGAACCCTTGGTGGACTTTCGGACTACTTCAAAAGTTTCTGGAACCTTCTAGAAGCTTCCCGGTACAATACCGAAAAAATGAAACTTTCCCGATAGCCAAAATATTTCTTCCCATATATAAATCTTTACCTCCGGGCCATTAAGAAGCTCCTCGTGGCGTCAGGGATATCATCCGAGACTCCATACAACATTCGGTTACCATCACACATAACTCACTAATACCAAATTGTCACCGAATCTTAAGTGTGCACACCTACGGGTTCGAGAACTATGTAGACATGACCGAGACACTCTCCGGCAAATAACCAATAGTGGGACATGGATGTCCATATTGGCTCCTACATATTCTATGAAGATCTTTATCGGTCGAACCATGATGTCAAGGATTCAAACAATCCCGTATACAATTCCCTTTTGTCTATCGGTATGTTACTTGCCCGAGATTCGATCGTCGGTATCTCCATACCTAGTTCAATCTCATTACTGGGAATTAACTTTACTCGTTATGTAATACAAGATCCCATGGCTAAATCTTTAGTCACATTTCTTTAGTCACATGTCTGCCGACCGGCGTGGCCATCGTTGTTGTGTGCCGAGTGGCCTCCTTTTCCATCCACCTCGTTGCCCCTTTGTCGTCTGCCGCAGACAACAAAGTTACCATATGGTACAGCCGGTTGCCCAAATTGCACATGTGGGTGACATGTGGCACCTTTGCCATCTGCCAGCTGATGGCAAAGACCTTTGTCGTCCGCTGGCAGACTACAAAACAGCAGCATTGCCACTGTTTTGTTTGCTTTTACACGTTTCCCTGTATTTTAAATATACACATATGATATATATAATTTCTAACATCCACATATAGTTTCAAAATACACATACCATATAAGCAGCATATAGGCCGTGTATCAAACATCATATAAGAACAAAACAACAAATAGGCTAGCTTCCAATACATACACAGTTTCAATCATCATACATACACATACTTATCATATCTCCATACATACACATAGTTTCACCCTTTTTATCTTATCGAAACAGAAAGTAAACGGTAGCATTCCATGAGTGCTGGCTTCCATGAAGTGAATCAAATCTGCAAGTTGAAAATAAGAAAGTTAGAATAAGAAGAAGAATAAAACTAGAAGAAGAAGAAAACTAGAATAAGAAGAAGAAGAAAACTAGAAGAATAATAATAATAAGGAGGAGAAGAAGGAGGGGGAGGAGAAGATGGAGAAGAAGAAGGAGAAGAAGAAGGTGAAGATGATTACTTATCTTGTTTTGAGCTTATTATGTCATTTTGGAGGAAGATATGCTAAGTTATGATCTAACCAAGGTTCTTGTGCTATTTTTGACCTAACTAAGCTAATTATGTCATAAGTGAGCTAAGTAAGCTAATTATGTAATTTTGGAGGATAGTTAGCTAAGTATGTCCTTTCAGAGAATAAAACTAGAAGAAGAAGGAGGAGGAGGAGATTAGAAGAAGGAGGAGAAGAAGGAGAAGAAGGAGAAGAAGGAGAAGAAGGTGAAGATGATTACATATCTTGTTTTGAGATTATTATGTCACTTTGGAGGAAGATATGCTAAGTTATGAGATAACCACAATTCTTGTGCTATTTTTGACCTAACTAAGCTAATTATGTCATAAGTGAGATAAATAAGCTAATTCTATCATTTTGGAGGATAATTAGCTAAGTATGTCATTTTGGAGAATAAAACTGGAAGAAGAAGGATAATAAGCTAAGTTATGAGCTAGGTATGCCACAAAACACTAGGGAAACCTTACCGCCGTTGTCATCAAGGATGTCAATCATGGGGGTTCCTAGGTCCAGGTTCACTTAGCGAAGGTTGCCCTGGAGAAGGCGTGTGCGATGCGACTCGGGAGTTATTCTGCACCAAAAATATTTTGCAATGTCTCGTTAGCATGATGACACTCAAATGTTCATACTAGTAACTAATGACCATTGAAATGAAACTCACCTTTCCAATGCTAGAAATGCCCGGCATCGGTGGAGGGGTCTGACCATTCTGGAGGCACACAGACTGCACATGAGGTTTTGAAGGGTCAGTCATATTAGTTAGTAATGAAACGGACATTACATGCATTATTTGGCTAATGTGAAAAAGAAACTTACCATAAGGAGATCGTACATGGCCCGGTTAGCCGCCTCATTCCGTGCCCTATTGTGATAGCCTGGCTTATTAGGGATGATAGACTACTCATATCAATAAGGAATTCCTTCTTTTCCGGGAACCCATTCGAACAGAACTCCTAGGTTAAGCGTGCTCAGCTTGGAGTAGTTCTAGGATGTGTGACCCACCGGGAAATTCATCCCGGGTGCGCATGAGTGAGGACAAAGTGCATAGAAAAGACTAGTATTGATATGTGGGGCCAGTCTAGATCTCGCCAGGAGTAACGACCGCCGGCGGGTGTGTCCGGGGCGTTACAAGTTGGTATCAGAGCCGACCCTCGCGGTTACACGGATGTTTCCGGACAGGTGTGCGGTCATGTTGTTCATGACGTTTGTGACCCGTCGTGGCACACAGCATGGTACATGTAATGGACTGGATGCACAGACGTTTGTACCAAGAGGGAACGGTCCTGTGGCCAGTCTAGATCTCGCCAGGAGTAACGACCGCCGGCGGGTGTGTCCGGGGCGTTACACCTATCCTCCTCCAACAACCGAGTCGTGTTCTCCTTCGCGGTCTGGTCCCTCTCCTCCAACAACCGAGTCGTGTTCTCCTTCGCGGCCAGATCCCTCTCATCCAGAAGCGTGTGGGTTGCCGCTCTCTCTTTCTGAAGAGAGTATGCAACACCACTCCTCTTTAGCATTGTAATCATCGATGGCCACACACACTATGTCCATATAACTAACCTCGATGGCGAGATAGACTGGCCGTGGATGAGGCCTTAGCTCAGGACAGGAGCTCGTCTGGCACGTCTTGATCTCCGAAGAGTGACATGACAACGTATCAGTCCATCTCCAGTGGCTATCGAGCCATGGGGCCTCCCGCCACTAGATATATCACCAGCTCTGGATCGAAAGTTTCCTGGCTCGGGTTAAATTCCTCCCCTCTCCTCTTCTTCCCCTCGTCCTTGTATCTCACAAGCTTGTGGTGGGAGGAGATGTTGGTGAACTTCTCTCGATGATCGAGGTCAGAATCAAAGAATGCCTTGGCCTTCTTGTAGGAGGCAGTATGGGCCATGCCATAGAGGTCGTACAAATGTGGCACCTCTGTATTACTGTGATGCGCCTAAAAGAGAGGAACAAAGTATTAGTAATGGGATCAAGCTAGCATGAAGAATGAATTGCATGAATCATGAAGAAAACCACATACCCAGTTGATCTGAACTGAAATAAGTTGGCGCTGCCATGATGGTGTGGCACACCAACCATTTGGGAACGCCGGTCCTTTGCAATGTTGTCGATGGCTCGCCATTGTCCTGTGCACCACTCATCCACCAACGCTTCCCAACAATCCAACTGATCCACACACCATCTCGGGGGCACCTATAAGTTAGTAAGGAGAAATTTGAGAGCTACGCCTATGAATCAAATCAAGAAAACTACGTACAAGGCCTTAAGAATAGGTAATTACCTTCATGTACCGCTCCTTCTTGAAATACTTTCCGCGGCACGACGGCGTGTCCTTCTTAATACCACGCATGGCGTAGTAGTCTCAAACAGCCTACGGCCGAGCCCCGTGGCGTAAGTTCTGTAATAGCCGCTTGCACCCGGCCACGATAACATTGGCCGCCGCCTCCTCATATCCCTCGTCACACCTGTAGAAGGTCTGCAATCAAACAACACAACACTGATTAGTACAATAACTAGTTATATTGTTAATTTTAGATTGTGTAAAAGGAGAAATTGCCCAAAATCTGTTGATCACCATCTCGGCCCTCGTGTGGCACCCAGGTAAATCCTAGTGTAGGAAGCTCACACTCACGGGCAACGTGACAAACCCCGGGAAATTTTCCCGGCAAAGCACACCAAGGACGGTGTTCGGCTTGCAGACTCCATGGGGGTAATTGATACGTCTCCAACATATCTATAATTTGTGATGGTTTCATGCTATTATCTTGTCAAACTTTGGATGTTTTGTATGCCTTTTATATCTTTTTTTGGGACTAACTTATTAACTCAGTGCCAAGTGCCAGTTCCTGTTTTTTCCGTGTTTTTGACCCTTTTCAGAGGAGGATTTTAAACGGAGTCCAAATGGAACGAAACTTCCAAAAAGATTTTTTCCCGAAACTGAAGACGGCCGGGGAACTTGAGAACCAAGGCAGGGGCCACCAGGGACACCACAAGCCCCCTAGCCACGTCCAGGGGGGCCGCGCCTCCCAGGCTAGTGGGCCCCCTGGGCCTCCTCTGCCCTAGGTATTTCGCCTATATATTCCCAAAAATTCCAGAAAAAATCAGGAGATCATCGAAAGTACTTTTCCGCCGCCGCAAGCTTCTGTCTCCACAAGATCCCATCTGGGTCACGTTCTGGTGCCCTGCCGGAGGGGGGATTCAGATACGGAGGGCTTCTTCATCAACACCATGACCTATGTGATGATGCGTGAGTAGTTAACCATAGACCTACGGGTCCATAGCTAGTAGCTAGATGGCTTCTTCTCTCTCTTGGATCTTCAATACAAAGTTCTCCATGATCTTCATGGAGATCTATCCGATGTAATCTTCTTTTGTTGTGTGTTTGTCGAGATCCGATGAATTGTGGATTTATGATCAGATTATCTATGAATCTTATTTGAGTTTCCTCTCATCTCTTATATGCATGATTTCATATCCTTGAAATTATTTTCAAGTTGTGGGTTTTGTTTGGCCAACTTTATCTATGATTCTTGCAATGGGAGAAGTGCTTAGTTTTGGGTTCATACCGTGCGGTGACCTCACCCAGTGACAGAAGGGGTAGCGAGGCACGCATCGTGTTGGTGCCATCAAGGGTAAAAAATGGGGTTTTCATCATTGGTTTGAGTTTATCCCTCTACATCATGTCATCTTGCTTAAGCCGTTACTCTGTTCGTCATGAACTCAATACACTAGATGCATGCTGGATAGCGGTCGATGTCTGGAGTAATAGTAGTAGATGTAGAAAGTATCGGTCTACTTGTCTCCGACGTGATGCCTATATGTATAATCATTGCCTTAGATATCGTCATGACTTTGCGCGGTTCTATCAATTCCTCGACAGTAATTTGTTCACCCACCGTAATATTTGCAATTTTGAGAGAAGCCTCTAGTGAACACTATGCCCCCCGGGTCTACTTCACACCATATTTTCAGCCTTACTCTTTTACTTCGTTGCACTTTCCGCCTTCAAATCTCACTTTGCAATCAATCTTGAAGGGATTGATAACCCCTTTATAGCGTTGGGTGCAAGCTCTTTTGTGTTTGCGCAGTTACTCTGGACTTGATGAGATTCTCCTACTGGATTGATACCTTAGTTCTCAAACTGAGGGAAATACTTACTGCTCCTGTGGTGCATCACCCTTTCCTCTTCAAGGGAAAAGCCAACGCAAGCAAGTCTCCGTCAACGTGTCAATTTCTGGCGCTGTTGTTTGAGAAGTAGCAGAAGGACTTCTGGCGCCGTTGCCGGGGAGGATCAAGTCAAGAACTCATCCAAGTAAGTGTCACAAACTCATCTCTTGCATTTAATTTTTTTGCCTCTCGTTTTCCTCTCCCCCACTTCTGAAAAACAAAAATTCACAAAAATATTTTCCCTTTTCTTCGTTTGCCTTTTTCGTTCGCCCTTTTCTCTCGCTTGCTCTTTGTTCGCTTGTGTGCTTGCTTGCTTGCTGAAGTCACCATGACTGAAAACACCAAACTTTGTGACTTCTCTAATACCAATAATAATGATTTTATTAGTACTCCGATTGCTCCCGCCACTAGTGCGGAGTCATACGAAATCAATGTCGCTTTGCTGAACCTTGTTATGAAAGAGCAATTCTCCGGCCTTCCTAGTGAAGATGCCGCATCCCATCTTAATACCATCATTGAGCTTTGCGATATGCAAAAGAAGAAAGATGTGTATAATGATGTGATTAAATTGAAGCCTTTTCCTTTCTCATTGTGAGATCGAGTAAAAACTTGGTTTTCGTCTTTGCCCAAAAATAGTATTGATTCTTGGAATAAGTGCAAAGATGCTTACATATCCAAGTAATTTCTGCCGGCTAAGATTATCTCTCTCGGTAATGATATCATGAATTTTAAGCAACTTGATCATGAACATGTTGCACAATCTTGGGAGAGAATGAAATTGATGATTAGAAATTGTCCCGCTCATGGCTTGAGTCTTTGGATGATTATACAAATCTTCTACGCTGGCTTGAATTTCGCTTCTAGAAATATCTTGGACTCCGCCTCAGGTGGAACGTTCATGGAAATCACGTTAGGCGAAGCCACAAAACTCCTAGACAATATCCTGACGAACTACTCTAAGTGGCACACTGAAAGGTCACCTACTAGTAAGAAGGTACACGTTATAGAAGAAATTAACTCGTTAAGTGCTAAGATGGACGAGTTAATGAATTTGGTTGCTAGTAGAAGTGCTCCTTTAGATCCTAATGATATGCCCTTTTCTTCCTTGATTGAGAGTAGCAATGCTAGCCTGGACGTTAATTTTGTTGGTAGGAATAATTTTGGTAACAACAATGCTTTTAGAGGAAACTATGTTCCTAGGCCTTTTCCTAGTAACTCCTCTAATAACTTTGGCAACTCCTACAACAATACTCATGGAAATTACAATAGATTACCCTCTGATCTAGAGAGTAATATCAAAGAGTTTATCAACTCACAACAGATTTTCAATGCGTCCATAGAGGAAAAACTACTCAAAATTGACGATTTGGCTAGGAGCGTTGATAGAATGTCTAGTGATATTGATCCTTTGGAAGTTAGATGTGCTCCTCCCAAGATAAATGTGGATGAAACTTTGAAAGCTATGCGTGTTTCCATGAGTGAGAGCAAAGAAAGAACCGCCCAAATTCGTGCTAGACATGAATGGCTTAAAAAAGGCGTGTTCTCGTGATAAGAATCACGGAGATCTTAAAGTGCTTGGTGTGACTCCCATTGAATATTTGTTTTCTTATGTCAAACCTAATGATGACGGGGCTCGATATGAATCCACTTTGGTTGCAAAAAGCCCCAATGATTCGGAGCCCATCTATCTTGATGCTAAAAGCATTGAAAGTGGAGTAGAAGATATTAAAACTTTGAGTAGTAATGAAATTACTACTTTGGATTTCAAGGAATTCAATTATGATAGTAGCTCCTTGATTGAATGCATTTCCTTGATGCAATCCATTCTAAACTCTCCAAACGCTTATAGCCAAAACAAGGCCTTTACCGATCATATCATCGAAGCTATGATAAAATTTCTTGAAGAGAAACTTGAATTGGAAGTCTCTATCCCTAGAAAGCTTCATGATGAGTGGGAACCTACTATCAAAGTCAAAATCAAAAACTATGAATGCAATGCTTTGTGTGATTTGGGTGCTAGTGTTTCCACAATTCCAAAGTATTTATGTGATGTTCTCGGTTTTAATGAGATTGAGGAATGTTCTCTTAATTTGCATCTTGCGGATTCTACTATCAAGAAACCCATGGGAAGGATCAATGATGTTCTTATTATTGCAAATAGGAACTATGTACCCGTGGATTTCATTGTGCTTGACATTGATTGCAATCCTACATGTCCTATTATTCTTGGTAGACCTTTCCTAAGGACTATCGGTGCTATCATTGATATGTAGGAAGGGAATATTATATTTCAATTTCCTTTAAAGAAGGGCATGGAACATTTTCCTAGAAAGAAAATAAGATTGCCTTATGAATCCATGATGCGGGCTACTTATGGTTTGAGCACCAAAGACGACGATATGTGATTCTATCGCTTTATGCCTAGCTAAGGGCGTTAAACAATAGCGCTTGTTGGGAGGCAACCCAATGAATTTATCTTTTTATTTCTGTTTTGTTACGTCCACACCATCATGATTCTGTTATGATAGTGTCTTTTGTGTTTCTTTTTGTGTTTGAGCCAAGTAAAACATTTATGACTAGTCTTGCTGATGGTTGTTTTATCCTGCTGGAAAAAGATAGAAATGTTTCGGTCACGAGATTATTTTTCATGTTTATTCAGAAAGAGATTTTGAGTTGATTCTTTTTGCTGCTGGTTGATATGCCTTTTGCCCAGGCAGTCGTAATTGTTCGGAAGTTTTGAGGTACCAGAAGTATATGAAGTATACAGAGTGCTACAGACTGGTCTATTTTTGACAGATTCTGTTTTTGCTGAGTTGGTTGCTTGTTTCGATGGAACTATGGATAGTATCGGGGGTACTAGCCATGGAAAAGTGAGAATACAGTAATCTAACACCAATATAAATAGAAATCAAGATTGCTACAGTAACTAAACAGGTGGTAGTTTGTTTTCTTGTACTAATGTTATCACGAGTTTCTGTTTAAGTTTTGTGTTGTGAAGTTTTGAAGTTTTGGGTGATGTTCTCATGGACAAAGAGATAAGGAGTGGAAAGAGCTCAAGCTTGGGGATGCCCAAGGCATCCCAAGCCAAATTCAAGGACACCAAAAAGCCTAAGCTTGGGGATGCCCCGGGAAGGCATCCCCTCTTTCGTCTTCAATCCATCGGTAACATTACTTGGAGCTATATTTTTATTCACCACATGATATGTGTTTTGCTTGGAGCGTCTTGTATCTTAGGAGTCTTTTATTTTTGTTGTGTCACAATCATCCTTGCTGCACACCTTTTCAGAGAGACATGCACTCATCATGATTTTGCTAGAATGCTCATCGTGCTTCACTTATATCTTTTGAGATAGATAATTTTGCTCTATGTGCTTCACTTAGATCTTTTAGAGCATGGCGGTGCGTGACTTGGTAGTTGGCTTGTGCTATGAAACTAGTCCCAAAGGTGATATGCACCCAAATAGGATACAAAAACCTCCATCTTCATGTGCATTGAGTAGATAGATAAGTTTTGATTCCTCTCAATTAGTTTTGAGACGTGGATTTGGTAATATTAAGAGTTATGTTAGTAGGGTGTTGTGAACCTAGAAATACTTGTGTTAAAGTTAGTGATTCCCTTAGCATGCACGTATGGTGAATCGCTATGTTAGGAAGTTGGAGCATAATTGATCTATTGATTGTCATCCTTTGTGTTGAGGTCGGGATCACGCGATGGTTAACACCTACCAACCCTTCCCCTAGGAGTATGCGTTTAACACTTAGTTTCGATTACTAATAAAAACTTTCGCAACAAGTATGTGAGTTCTTCATGACTAACGTGAGCCCATGGTATAGATGCACTTTCACCTTCCACCATTGCTAGCCTCTTGAGTACCGCGCAACTTTCGCCGGTACACAAACTCATCATATGCCTTCCTCAAAACAGCCACCATACCTACCTACTATGGCATTTTCATAGCCATTCCGAGATATATTGCAATGCAACTCCCACCGTTCCGCCTCATGATTTGTGCCGTCACTCTCATATTGCATTGCATGATCGTAAGATAGCTAGCGAGATGTTTCAACGTCATACGCCAAGCTAGATCGTTGCACATACCGGTACACTGCCGGAGGCATTTCCTATCGAGTCATCATCGTTCTGAGCTTTGAGCTGTGAGTAAATAAAGTGTGATGATCATCATTATTAGAGCATTGTCTCATGTGAGGAAATAAAAAAGAGAGGCCAAAGAGACCAAATAAAAAAAGAGGAAAAAAAGAGGCCCAAGAGCGCAAATAAAAAAATAAAAAGATAGAAGGGACAATGCTACTATCTTTTTCCACACTTGTGCTTCATAATAGCACCATGTTCTTCATGATTGAGAGCCTCTCGTTTCGTCACCACCATATGCTAGTGGGAACCTTTATTATATAACTTGGCTTGTATATTCCAATGATGGGCTTCCTCAAATTGCCCTAGGTCTTCGTGAGCAAGCAAGTTGGATGCACACACACTAGTTCTCCGATTGAGGTTTCACATACTTATAGCTCTAGTGCATCCTTTGTATGGCAATCCCTACTCATTCACATTGATATCTATTAATGGGAATATACATAGCCCTTTGATACGCTGAGTCAATGTGACCATCTCCTCCTTTTTTGTCTCACAACCACCACCACACTCTATTCCACCTAGAGTGCTATATCCATGACTCACGCTCATGTATTGCGTGATAGTTATAAAAAGTTTGAGAAAGTAAGAGTGTGAAAACAACTACTTGGCCAATATCGGGGTTGTGCATGATTTAAATTAGTTGTGTGAGGATGATGGATCATAGCCAGACTATATGATTTTGTAGGGATAACATTTCTTGGCCTTGTTATTTTGAAAGTTCATGATTGCCTTGCTAGTTTGCTTGAAGTATTATTGTTTTCATGTCAATAGCAAACTATTGTTTTGAATCTTACGGATCTGACCATTCATGTCACATGAAATAAGTTACAAAGGACAACTATGCTAGGTAGCATTCCACATAAAAAATTCAGTCTTTATCACTTCCCTACTCGAGGACGAGCAGTAGTTAAGCTTGGGGATGCTTGATACGTCTCCAACGTATCTATAATTTTTTATGGTTTCATGCTATTATCTTGTCAAACTTTGGATGTTTTGTATGCCTTTTATATCTTTTTTGGGACTAACATATTAACTCAGTGCCAAGTGCCAGTTCCTGTTTTTTCCATGTTTTTGACCCTTTTCAGAGGAGGCTTTTAAACGGAGTCCAAACGGAACAAAACTAACAAATTTTTTTTTTGTGAAACAGAAAACGATCGGGGAACTTGAGAACCAAGGCAGGGGGCCACCAGGGACCCCCACAAGCCCCCTAGCCTCAGCCAGGGGGGCCACGCCTCCCAGTCTTGTGGGCCCCCTGGGCCTCCTCTGCCCTAGGTCTTTCGCCTATATATTCCCAAAAATTCCAGAAAAAATCAGGAGATCATCGAAAGTACTTTTCCACCACCGCAAGCTCCTCTCTCCACAAGATCCCATCTAGGGCATGTTCTCGTGCCCTGTCGGAGGGGGGGATTCGGATACGAAGGGCTTCTTCATCAACACCATGACCTCTCCGATGATGCATGAGTAGTTCACCATAGACCTACGGGTCCATAGCTAGTAGCTAGATGGCTTCTTCTCTCTCTTGGATCTTCAATACAAAGTTCTCCATGATCTTCATGGAGATCTATCCGATGTAATCTTCTTTTACGGTGTGTTTGTCGAGATCCGATGAATTGTAGATTTATGATCAGATTATCTATGAATCGTATTTGAGTTTCTTCTGATCTCTTATATGCATGATTTCATATCCTTGTAATTCTCTTCGAGTTGTGGGTTTTGTTTGGCCAACTTGATCTATGATTCTTGCAATGGGAGAAGTGCTTGGTTTTGGGTTCATACCGTGCAGTGACCTCACCCAGTGACAGAAGGGGTAGCGAGGCATGCATCATGTTGTTGCCATCAAGGGTAAAAAGATGGGGTTTTGATCATTGGTTTGAGTTTATCCATCTACATCATATCTTCTTGCTTAAGGCGTTACTATGTTCGTCATGAACTCAATACACTAGATGCATGCTCGATAGCAGTCGATGTGTGGAGTAATAGTAGTAGATGCAGAAAGTATCGGTCTACTTGTCTCGGACGTGATGCCTATATGTATGATCATTGCCTTAGATATCGTCATGACTTTGCGCGGTTCTATCAATTGCTCGATAGTAATTTGTTTACCCACCGTAATATTTGCAATTTTGAGAGAAGCCTCTAGTGAACACTATGGCCCCCGGGTCTACTTCACACCATATTTTCAGCCTTACTTTTTTTACTTCGTTGCACTTTCCGCCTTCAGATCTCACTTTCCAATCAATCTTGAAGGGATTGGCAACCCCTTTATAGCGTTGGGTGCAAGCTCTTTTGTGTTTGCGCAGGTACTCTGGACTTGACGAGATTCTCCTACTGGATTGATACCTTGGTTCTCAAACTGAGGGAAATACTTACTGCTCTTGTGCTGCATCACCCTTTCCTCTTCAAGGGAAAAACCAATGCAAGCAAGTCTCCGCCAACTTGTCAATTTCTGGCGCTGTTGTTTGAGAAGTAGCAGTGATCCCAACCTCTGCAGTATGACAAGGTCAATACATTAGAAATTTGAAGAAACTTGAAGGGAAAAGGTACAAAAAGAGTAAATGCACCTACTTATCCCCTTGAGGCCTAATCACGGGCCTTTGCTCGCGGGTCGACGGCACGACCAGGAGATGTGTACTACCACGTTGGTACATGGTTTTCCCCTCAACCACATCGCCCTCACTATCAGTAGACTCATCGCTGGCCTCCCCGCCTCCATCAGAATGGCCACCCAACTCCTCGGTCAGATCCGGCCAGGTATCCCATCTCGATGATCCGCATTGGCATAAGCCTCTGGGGCAGGAGTCTCGTGGGACATAGCCCCTGGTACATGAGTCTCGTGAGCCGAAGCCTCAAGAACCGGAGTCTCAGGGGTCGAATGCCCGTCGACCCGAGGCTCCTGGACCGGAGTCCCCGTAACCTCCACCTTAAACGGGGCCACCATAGTAGTTGTGTGCTCAGGTGAATCAGCTCGGGTGGCGGCAAGGACAGTGTAGCAATCTTTCTACCTCTCTCGCGGCCACGTCATGTACCCTTCACCTTCTTCCCGCCTGCCCGACCTCCTCTCCCGGTGGGCAACGACGCCGACGAAGAAGCACCCGTGGGTGTCCCCAGACTGTTTGCCAAGACTCTATAGAGAGACTAGAGTGGAATGGAAGTACCCCTCGCACGGGCCGTCGAGCGACCTAGACCAGCGCCCACCATCTTTCAACACCTGCCATGATAAAGAGTAAAAGAAATTAGTACAACATAACAAAATTGAATACATGACATGAATAATAATATGTACATATATAATTTAAGTTGGGATGCATACAAACTAATAATAGTCTGGATCAACAAATGCATCATCATCATCACTATCATGCATGCCTTCATGAATGACGTGCTCGAGTTCACCGGCATCAACTTGTGGAAGGCCTTTCTGTAATCGGTCAAGCATTGACAGGTCATCTGCAGCAATAACCTCTTCTAGTTCCGGCTCAGGGGTGAAGTCGAATTCACTGTCGCTATCTACTTCCATGTTCCCAGGTGAAGTACAACGATTCTTGAAACGTTTTTTTTGAAAGATGTCTTTCTTGGAAGAATTTTGTGTCATATGTGTCTGGGTTAATGTGAGGTTCATAATCCTCTTCATCTGGGGGAGGTGGTCTAGCATGTGGCGACACTTCATAAACAACATCCCATCCATTCAGATTCATATTAGTTTGGCAAGCCCATGATTGATGGCAAACTTCGATCGCGTGCTGAGCCATAATATAGACATCAGGAAAATCTAAATGGGTGCTTTGCTTGATTTCGACTATCCCTATATGTTCATGAGTCCTTCTAGACTCCTTCGAGTGGAACCAATAACATTTGAAGACTACGTCGTTCGGTGGGTTTTTACCATAGAATTGAAGTTCATAAATTGCTTCAACTCTTCCATAATACTCGGTACCTCTTTCGCCGATAGCAAAGATACCACATTTTGTAGATTTCTGATCGTGCATAGATAGCTCTTTGCCAAAGGTACGAAAGCGATACCCGTTGATGTTGTATTTCTCAAATGAACGGACCTTATAGTCAGAGCCATTAGGAGCTGGTCTCAATTCGGCGTCCATAGACTCCGAATTAGCCTACACAAGTTTAATATGAAATTATTGTTGCATTAGCCACAAATTAGACCAAGAAATGAAATGGTCCATTATTGATAATTACCATTTGTTTGAACCAAGAGATGAAACCGGGAAAGCCGCCTCCATGCTTTTCCACAAGCTCATACTCTTCGACACAATCAATTTGGATGACCTCTCCATCCAAGAATTTGGCGACATATCAATTGTATCAAATATCCGGGAATAAGAGAAGTTCAAAGGAATCAGAGGTTGCGGAAAATGTACTGAGAGCTTACTCTATGTACGACCGCACTTCTGTTAGGTTGTTGAAGATATACAACGAAATGGTCTCCCATTCTTCGACATCCAACGTCATTGGTTTCGAAGCACCGGCTGGTGCGAGCTTCCCTTTGAATAGGATGAGATTGGATCCACCTTTTTTAGGGTCGCCTTCATTGTATCGAGGCTTCAGATTATGCAAATGACGATTTTTGGCTTTGTAGTGTACTGCCACGAAGTTTTCCACCTCCTTAGTAATGAATGCCTCAACCATCGATGCTTCAATTCTATGCTAATTTTTACATTTAGCTCGAAACGTCTTCTGCATCCTCTCAGTTGCAAAACACCAATGATTTTGCATGGGCCCACCTAATCTTGCCTCGGTAGGGAGATGTAAAATCAAATGCTGCATTGGATTAAAGAAGCCTGGTGGAAAGATATTCTCTAACTTGCAGAGCAACTCCAACGCCAACTCCTCCATGTCATCTACCACGCCAGGCGACAGTTCTTTCGCACAAAGAACACGGAAGAAATAGCCTAGCTCTGCCAGTACTAGCCATTCATCCTCAGGAATAAAGCCACGTAACATGACCAGCATTACCCGATCAAGCCATATGTGCCAATCATGACTCTTGAGACCAAATATTTTCAATTTTTCAAGACTCGCTCCCCTCCTTAGATTCGTTGCATACCCATCGGGAAACATGAAGTGCATTTTGACCCACAAGATAATTTCCCTTATAGCTGGCCTTCCAAGATTGAACCAGGCCTTTGGCTTCAACCACTTCTGCTTTCCAAGCGATTGTCGCATGTTCTATAACGGTCTATGACATAGTGTCTCTTGATCGATTCGAGCCTTAGTATTATCATTTGACTTCCCATCTATGCCGAACAATGTACCAAAAATGGCATCTCCGATATTATTTTTAGTGTGCATCATATCGATGTTGTGTGGAAGAAGGAGGTCTTTGAAGTAAGGCAGATCCCACAAGCATGGCGTGTGAGTCCACGCATGTTCTGAATTATACTCCTTGAAATATCCTGGACACCCTGGATTAGGCTCGAGGGCGTTTAACTGGTCTAGGATCTATTGTCCTGTCAATGTAGGTGGTGCCGAGTTTTTGACAACTTTACCTTTGGCAAAGTTCTTCTTGTCTTTTCTGAACTGATGGTGAGGATCCAGGAACTGTCTATGCAAGTCAAAGCAAGAATACTTCCCACATGCCTGCAACCAATGAAGCAGAAGAGCTTCCTTGCACGTGGGGCTCGAAAACCTTCCATGCACACACCATCCAGAGAATAGTGCATATACCGGCAAGTCATGCATCGAGTACATATACGAGACATGCATTTTGAAGTTTTCTTTTCTAGCGGCATCGTATGTATTGACCCCATTATTCCAAGCTTCTTGCAATTCATCCTTAAGTGGTTGCATGTACACATTCATATTCTTTCCCTCATAGTTCGGCCCTAGAATTATCAACGTCAGGAATATGTTGTTTCTTTGCATATTCTGTTCGGGGGGGATTGAGTGGAATGACAAATACATGCCAACAGCTATATTGGGTTGCCATCATACCAAAGGGATTGAACAGATCTGTGCCGATGCAGACTCGACGATACCTTGGACCTACCGCTTTA
Source organism: Hordeum vulgare subsp. vulgare (assembly GCF_904849725.1). Taxonomy (NCBI): domain Eukaryota; kingdom Viridiplantae; phylum Streptophyta; class Magnoliopsida; order Poales; family Poaceae; genus Hordeum; species Hordeum vulgare. The sequence continues at coordinate 473,475,033 of NC_058520.1, forward strand.
TCCAGATGTAATGCATCAAAATCCTTCCACGCTTCCCTATCCGTTGTGTGTAACGCCATCTTATTCCCATCTGCATCTAGTTTAGTTCTTTTGCCCAATTTGTGCCATGTCATCTGTATGGCTGTCTCTTCGACCATGAAAATACGTTGAAGCCTTGGTATGATTGGCATATACCAAAGAACCTTAACTGGGATTTTGGTCTGGCTCTTCTCACCCATACGGTTGTCTACCACGACATATCTAGAAGACTTGCAAATGTGACAATAGTTCAAGTCCGTATACTCCTTGCTAAATAAGGCACATCCTTTCTCACAGGCATGTATCTTCTCATAGGGCATCTTAAGTACACAAAGTATTTTGTCCGACTGGTACAGGTTTCCAAGCATGACATGTCCTATGGATAGAAAGCGTCGAAATAGTGCCATCATCGCGTCTCAGCATTCCCTTCCCAAGTTGAATTGAGCCTTCAGATCCAGTACTTGTGTAATGGCATCTAGTTGACAAAGCTCAGTGTGCTCGTGGAGAGGAAGTTTTGAAGACTCCAACATTTCATAGAAGGCCTTTGCAGATTCCTCCATCTCATCATCCGAATCCCGAGCATCATAAAAGTCTTGCACCATGCTTTCGATCCCGGTACCATGCTCGTCGATTAGACGACGAACCACCTCAGCTCTAGTGCGTTGTCTAGACTCACCACGAAATGTCCATGCCGTATAATTAGGCTTAAACCCCCTCCTCTGCACGTATTTAATCATTTTAGCCTCCGTCCTCTTTTTATAGTCGTCGCACCGAGGACAATGGCACCAGTTTGTTTCCTGGCCATTTGCAAATGCGGCTTTCACAAACTCCCTGGTTTTTATAAACCATTATTTGGTCATCTCTTTGTGACTAGTGTTGCCGATGTATATCCACGCACGATCACTCATCTTGCCTAGCTGCTAAAGACACCAGATATAGACATATACATACATATATATATATATATATATATATATATATATATATAATTCAGCATGTATATTCATCAGTTAATATAGTTTGTCAATTTTATTACGTCCATGCAACCTACACGCTAATAGGTAAAGATAGGTCTGAATCCCACCCGAGTATGTGTAGAGTGAGCACGTTCTCCATGCTCTACCCCATTCCGAGACAAAATTTCGGCAACACCTCCCCGCTGTTCTCCAAATACACGTCTTGGCAAAAAGCCGAGAGAATGTGCATCCGGAGAACAACGGGGAGGTGCTACCGAATTTTTGTCTTCGAATGGGTTAGAGCATGGAGAACTTACTCACTCTACACATACTCGGGCTGTTCGTGGAAATTGCTGGACAATCCGAATGAGTTATGGTGATAAATATGCAACTAAATGCATATTTATCGATGCAACCCTTTCGGATGAGAGACTCCTAGGTTACGCGACTTAGCAAGAAAATTAAATCTACTGACATGATTAAAAGAGCGTAGGACGTGAAGGTGGATTCATAGCTCACCCTCATCTGTAGGGGAAGTAGTCGAACAATGGCGGGATCACGGAACAAAATCTTCGACGACGATGACTCCAAGGAGATGAAATAGCACAAAGTGTGAAAATTTTACCGAGTGAAATTTTTAGGACATCACATCACATAAAGCATTGACAATTCAAACTATGAAAAAAATATTACTAATGACATCACATCACATAAAGCATTGATAGTTCCTCTTCTTCTTCTTCTTCTTCTTCTTCTTTCCTTATCCTATTCTTCTTCTCCTCCTCCTCTTCTTCTACTTCTTCTTCTTCATCATCTTCTTCTTCTTCTTCCTTCTGTCCCTTTTTCCTCTTCTTTCTTCTCCTCTTCTCCTCTTCTTCTTATTCTTCTTCTCCTCCTCCCCATCCTCCTCCTCCTCCTCATCTTCTTCTTCTCCTTCTTCTTCTTCTTCTTCTTCCTTCTTCTACTTATTCTTCTTTTCTTCTTCATCTTTTTCATCTTTCTTCTACTTCTTTTAGTTACGACTAATTAACTAAACCTAGTAGTAAAATAGAAAAAAATATTTCTAATATAACCTACCACTAAATCTAGTCTAATTAAACCTATCACTAATCTAACATAGCACTATAGTAAACTAACGTAGCATTAAACAGCAAAAAAGGGCACTGCTACACGTCCTCCGGTAGATATTTAGTAAACGTCCGCCACCAGAATAGCCGTCGGATCTCCGTGCGCAGAGTCGTCCACGGCTGTCCGGTCTCACTCGTGGCACATGCTTAGTCGCTTCCTGAAACAACAAGACAATTGAAGAAACAACCGTCCGATCTTCTTTCTATGCGCGTGCCAAATCGTTTTTTCTTTTAAACAAGATCTATGTTTCTGAAACAAGAACGTTGGTGCAGAAACGGTAGCCGTAGGATCGCGAGCTCAACAACCGTCCGATCTTCTTCATGTACATGTGCCAAACCGTTTTTTCTTTGAAATAAGACCTATGTTTCTGAAACAAGAACACTGCTGCATGAAAAAAAGATCCATACTCGTGCAAGAGAGTGGCGTCTTTCACCATGGCAATAAAGTTGTTGTTGTAGAAAATATTTTGCAACATAGGTTTAGTTAGACTCAATATCAATATCAATCATAGTCATACTCAATATCAATCAAAAGCAAAGCATAAAAACGACAGAGGTGCTCTCTAATTGGTGCTTATATAAGAATAGGATGACTCAACAGGAAAATAAATAGACAGACCCTTCGCAGAGCGAAGCATTGATTTGCAGAGGTGCGAGAGCTCAAGCTTTGAAAACAGAGATAATAATTTTGGGTGGGAAGCTTTCATTGTCAACGCAATGACCAAGAGTTCTCAATATCTTCCATGCTACTCATGCTATAGGCGGTTCCCAAATAGAGAAGTAAAGTTTTAACTCCCCCACCACCAATCAATCACACTCCACGGCTAGCCGAATCCTCGGGTACCGTCCATACTAACATCAATCCAGGGGGAGTCTTGTTTTACAATTATGTTTTCGATTTAAGCGTGGAACTGGGCATTCCAATTACCGGCCCCTTTCTCGTGAATGAAAGATACCAATAGCACGCGTAACATGGAAGATACCAATAGCCCCCTGTCACCACATGAGCGGTTCAGCCATGCAAAACAGATTATTTCTTGAAGGTTTAGATAATGGCACAAAAAATCTACTTGGAACGGCAGGTAGATACCGCAAATAGGTAGGTACGGTGGACTCTCATGGAAAAACTTTTGGGTTTATGAAAGTGAATGCACAAGCAGTATTCCGCTTAGTACAAGTGAAGGCTAGCAAAAGACTGGGAAGCGACCAACTAGAGAGCGACAACAGTCATCAAGATGCAATGAGTTTGACTAACAATGAGTGCAAGCATGAGCAGGATATAAATCACCATGAACGCGAACATCATAGAGGCTATGTTGATTTTGTTTCAACTACATGCATGAACATGCACCAAGTCAAACCACTTGAATCATTCAAAGGAGAATACCATCCTATCATACTACATCATTGTCATCTCAAAATCTATGTTGGTATTCAAGACAAACCATTATAAGCTCCTAGCTAATTAAGCATGGCATCGGAAACTATGATCTCTAAGTTGTCATTTGCAAACATGGTTCTTTCTCAACAAAGTTGAATTTGGGATGACAAGCTAGTCATATTTACAAAAACAAAATAGATAGAGTTCATACCAGCTTTTCCAGTCTCAGTCACTTCATCATATATCATCATTATTGCCTTTCACTTGCACGATCGAACGATGTGAACAATAATAAGAGTGCTCGTGCATTGGATTAAGCTGAATCTGTAGGCAAACACAAAGGAGAAGACAAAGTAATATGGCTCTTTAACAAATGAACAGGTATGAATGCGAGAGCCACTAAACATTGTAACCATGGTCTTCTACCTCGACTCAAAGAAAAAGAAAACTATTTACACGGGAAAGCTCCCAACAAGCAAAAGAAGAAAGGAAAATCTTTTTGGGTTTTCTCAAAAGGACACAAAACAAGAAAACAAGAAAACGAAAATAAACTAGCATGGATAATACAGTGGCAAAGTGTAAACACCTACTAACAAAGTGAAAGCATAAGCATGAATGTAAAGTTGGTGCAAACACGTACTCCCCCAAGCTTAGGCTTTTGGCCTAGCTTGGTCTACTCGCAAGGAGGGAAATAACCAGCTCCGGGATACTCCGGAGCGAACTGTGGATACCACTACTGTGTGAGCTCCTCTGGCTCCCAGTGATAAACTGGCGTCTGGTACTCGACTAGCGGCTCGGGCACGGGCACCTGTGGTTGGGCCAAGCCCCAATATGCGTAGATGTCCGAGGGCATAATAGTATACCTGCATGCATGAAGATTGAACAAAGAAGGAGCAGGCAAAGTAATAGTCTCACGAGTACCCTGACTAAATACCAGGTTATAAATCATCCGTCTACTAGCATCTCTATCCAGAAAATCATGGCAAACCATACTGTCATAATCGAGATATTTCTCAGGAAGAAGCATCTCTTCTTCCTCCTCCAGTCTAATGGGTATCTCAAAGTGTCTGGCAAGATGGGTAGCATAGATACCTCCATAGACGACACCTTTGGAACGGTTTGTGTTCAACCGCTGAGCTACTAGAGCACCTAGGCTATAAGTCTTACTGTTATAAAGGCCTTCGCACAAAACCGCAAGGTCTGGACAGCTAAGTGATTCAGCCTCCCCACCGCCAATCAAACATTTTCCCACAAATAATGAGAAGTACCGAAGCACAGGAAAAAGTATGCTAGCAATTCTAGCGCGAGACACTCCTCTCTCCTCTCCAACAGCAATAGTATCTATGAAAGCCTCCAAGTCCCATGGACGAGGATCATGAATATCCCCAACATAAGGTAATTTGCAAACATTGCAAAAATCCTGTAGTGTCATGCGCTGGGGGATATCATATAACATGAACTCAACCATAGGAGGATTCTTCCTCGGATAAAAGTTGAAGCTTTGAACGAAAATATTGGTGAGGAGCAGGTATTGGTGGCACTTATCTTCAACGAATGCGGTAAGACCTGCGTTCTCCACCAAGTAATAAAAGTCTTCATAAAGCCCAACGGCGCGCAAAAATTCATCACTTGGCCACTCGCACGCTTGAACTTCTGTGACTCGAGGAACCACATACTTGGGGTGGTTCTTCTCATCCTCCTTGGGGTTACGGCTTGAAGAGCCTCTCAAGAACCTCCTCATCTTTTCCCTTTTCTAACTCTGAAAAATGCTGAAATTTTTAGAGACTTCGAAAGAAAAGTGAGTAAGGATTAACCCAACTCATAGCAACTACTCCTACTAGTGCCTAGAGACCATATCACGCGCTAAAACTACTTGGGACCAGCTAAAATCAACATTTCAAGCTCAAGAACAGGGTCACCAAGGTAGCAAGAATACGCGAAGGATAAAGCACTAGAGTAGAAACTAATTGGACCAATGGAGGAGTCACTTACCAAGGAGTAATTTCCTCAAAACGGTTCGGAGAATGGTGCTTTGAGCAAGGAGATCGAAAATCCCAGCCAAATGAGCAAGAACACGGGTTTGAGCTGCGAAACGATTCTTTGTGGAGGTAGAAGAAGAGGATGGGAGCTGGAATGAGTGGAGGGGGTCCCTGTGGGCCCCACAAGCTTGGTAGCCGCGGCCAGGGGGGAGGCCGCGGCTACAGGGCTTGTGGCCCACTGGTGGAGCCCCCAGGCCAGCTCTCAGTCCCAGTATTTTTCAAAAAATCTGGAAAAAATCATATTTTATTTTCACGACCATCGAAGAACTTTTATTTTCGGGGTACTTTTCTCCGGGATGCTAAAACAAAAAACAGGAAAAACTAAACTAAATCTATCATTTTCCTTCTAAGCAACAGAAAGTGAAAGCTTAAAACAGAGGTATGTGACTCCTTGATTCATCCATTTCATGGTCATCGAAAGAAATCCGTCAATGGGGTTGATCAAATCCCCTCGACAAAACTTTTTCAAATGGAAAAAGGAAACAGAGAATTGTCGAATAGCCACTAAGTCACCTCAATGGGGATATGAATCTCCCCAACAAGCAAATCATACTTCATCTTAACATGAGGAATAGGGCATTCAATGCTCCCAATAAGAATCGATGAAGTTTTTTGATAGCATTGATGCAATGTACTTGATATCGTTTCTTCGGAAAGTGCACTGTATGCTCATTACCGTTGACATGGAAGGTGACATTGCCTTTGCTGCGATCTATAAAAGCCCTTGCGGTGTTTAAGAATGGTCTTCCAAGAATGATCCCCATGGCATCATCCTCAGGAATATCCAGGATAACAAAGTCCGTTAAGATAGTAACGTTAGCAACCACAACACGCACATCCTCGCAAATGCCAACAGGGAAAGCAGTTGATTTGTTGGCCATTTGCAGAGAAATTTCACTGGGTGTCAACTTATCCAGTTCAAGTCTGCGATAAAGAGAGAGAGGCATAACACTAACACAGGCTCCAAGGTCACATAAGGCAGTTCTTACGTAGTTTCCTTTAATGGAGCAATGTATAGTGGGCACTCCGGGATAACCAAGTTTCTTAGGAGTTCCACCTTTGAAAGTGTAATTGGCAAGCATGGTGGAGATCTCAAGATCTGGTATCTTCCGTTTATTAGTCACGATATCTTTCATGTACTTGGCATATGGAGACATTTTGAGCATATCAATTAACCGCATATGCAGAAAGTGTTGGAAATATGCCCTAGAGGCAATAATAAAATGGTTATTATCATATTTCTTTGTTCATGATAATTGTCTATTGTTCATGCTATAATTGTATTAAAAGGAAACGGTAATACATGTGTGAATAAATAGATCACAATGTGTCCCTAGCAAGCCTCTAGTTGGCTAGCTCGTTGATCAATAGATGATCATGGTTTCCTGATCATGGGCATTGGATGTCATTGATAACGGGATCACATCATTGGGAGAATGATGTGATGGACAAGACCCAATCCTAAGCGTAGCACTAGATCGTATTGTTCGTATGCTGAAGCTTTTCTAATGTCAAGTGTCTTTTCCTTCGACCGTGAGATTGTGCAACTCCCGGATACCGTAGGAGTGCTTTGGGTGTATCAAACGTCACAACGTAACTGGGTGACTATATAGGTGCACTACGGGTACCTCCGAAAGTGTCTGTTGGGTTGGTACGAATCGAGATTGGGATTTGTCACTCCGTGTGACGGAGAGGTATCTCTGGGCCCACTCGGTAGAACATCATCATGAGCTCAATGTGACTAAGGAGTTAGTCACACGATGACGTGCTACGGAACGAGTAAAGAGACTTACCGGTAACGAGATTGAACAAGGTATAGGTATACCGACGATCGAATCTCGGGCAAGTTCTATACCGACAGACAAAGGGAATTGTATACGGGATTGATTGAATCCTTGACATCGTGGTTCATCCGATGAGATCATCATGGAGTAAGTGGGAGCCACCATGGGTATCCAGACCCCGCTGATGGTTATTGGCCGGAGAGGTGTCTCGGTCATGTCTGCCTGTCTCCCAAACCCGTAGGGTCTACACACTTAAGGTTCGATGACGCTAGGGTTATAGGGAATTGTTATACGAGGTTATCAAAAGTTGTTCGGAGTCCTGGATGAGATCCCGGACGTCACGAGGAGCTCCGGAATGGTCCGGAGGTAAAGATTGATATATAGGACTGATGGTTTCGGACACCGGAAGTGTTTCGGGCGTCATCGGTAACGTACCGGGACCACCGGGACCACCAGAGGTGGCCCCGGGGGTCCACCGGAAGGGGGCAACGACCCCGGGAGGCTAGATGGGCCAAGTGCGGGAGGGAACCAGCCCCTAGGTGGGCTGGTGCACCCCCCACACTAAGCCCAAGGCGCGGGAGGTGGAGAGGGGGGGAACCCTAGGCGCTGGTGGGCCTAAGGCCCACCTAGGGGTGCGCCACCCCTCCCCGTGCCCTGGCTGCCGCACCTCCCATCTGGGGGGGCTGCCACACCACCTAGGGTGGGAACCCTAGGGTGGCACCCCCCTCCCCTCCTCCTATATATAGTGGGCACTTTTGGGCTTTTTGAGACACCAGTTTTCCTTCTCCCTCGGCGCAGCCCTGCTCTTCTTTCTCCTCCTCTCTGCCGGTGCATGGCGAAGCCCTGCCGGGAGACCTCGTCCCTCCATCGACACCACGCCGTCGTGCTGCCGGAGATCTTCCCCAACCTCTCCCTCCTCCTTGCTGGATCAAGGTGCAGGAGACATCACCGGGCTGCACGTGTGTTGAACGCGGAGGTGCCGTGGTTCGCCACTAGATCGGAATCACACCACGATCTGAATCGCCGCGAGTACGACTCCATCAACCACGTTCTAGCAACGCTTCCGCTTAGCGATCTTCAAAGGTATGAAGATGCACTCACCCCTCTCTCGTTGCTGGTCTCTCCATAGGAAGATCTGAATAAGCATAGGAATTTTTTTGAATTTATGCTACGTTTCCCAACAGTGGCATCCGAGCTAGGTTTTCTATACGTAGATTCTATGCACGAGTAGAACACAAAAGGTTGTGGGCGATGATTTGTCAATTGCTTGCCACTACTAGTCTTATTCTTTTCTGGCGGTATTGTGGGATGAAGCGGCCCGGACCGACCTTACACGTACGCTACGTGAGACTGGTTCCACCGACTGACATGCACACCGTGCATAAAGGTGGCTAGCGGTGTTTGTCTCTCCCACTCTAGTCGGATTGGATTTGATGAAAAGGGTCCTTGCGAAGGGTAAATAGCTTTGGCATATCATCGTTGTGGCTGTCACGTAGGTAAGAAGGCGTTCTTGCTAGAAACCCAAATCAGCCACGTAAAACTTGCAACAACAATTAGAGGACGTCTAACTTGTTTTTGCAGGGTTTGACATGTGATGTGATATGGCCAAAGTTGTGATGTTGCATGTATGATGTATGATATGATGATGTTATTGTAATAGGTTTCACGACTTGCATGTCGATGAGTAAGACAACCGGCAGGAGCCATAGGAGTTGTCTTAATTTATTGTATGAGATGCAACGCCATGTGCTTACCATTTTTACTTCATTGCTAACGATTAGCTATAGTAGTAGTTGGCGTGACGATTTCACGTTGACACGATGATGGAGATCACGGTGTCATGCCGGTGACAATGATGATCATGCAATGCCTAAAGATGGAGATCGAAAGAGCAAAGATGATAATGGCCATATCATGTCACTATATGATTGCATTGTGATGTTTATCATGTTTTTCATCTTATTGCTTAGAACGACGGTAGCATAATAAGATGATCCCTCTTAAAATTTCGAGAACGTATTCCCCTAAGTGTGCACCATTGCGAAGGATCGTTGTCTCGAAGCACCACGTGATGATCGGGTGTGATAGGTTCTAACGTTCGCATACAACCGGTGTAAGCTAGATTTACACACGCGAAACACCTAGGTTGACTCGACGAGCTTAGCATGTATATACATGACCTCGAATACAAGAGACCGAAAGGTCGAACATGAGTCGTATGGTTGAATACGATCAGCATGAAGTTGCTCACCATGGTGACTAGTCCGTCTCACGTGATGATCGGACACGGCTTAGTCAACATGGATCGTGTATCACTTAGATGACTAGAGGGATGTCGATTTAAGTGGGAGTTCATACTTAATTTGATTAAATGAACTTAATTGTCATGAACTTAGTCTAAAAGTTGTCTTTATAAATATTGTAGATGGCCAACGTCAACCTCAATTTCAACGCATTCCTAGAGAAAAACAAGATGAAAGATGATGGTAGCAAGTATGCGGATTGGGTTCGCAACTTGAAGCTCATCCTTGAAGCAGCTAAAAAGGCTTATGTCTTTGATGCGCCGCTAGGTGACCCTCCCGCTCCCACAGCAGCCCAGGACATTCTGAACGTCTGGCAAACGCGGAGTGATGACTACTCTCTGGTTAGGTGTGGCATGTTATACAGTTTAGAAACGGGGCTCCAAAGGCGATTTGAGCAACACGGTGCATATGAGATGTTCCAAGAGCTGAAGCTAGTTTTTCAAGCTCATGCCCACGTCGAGAGATTTGAAGTCTCCGACAAGTTCTTTAGCTGTAAGATAGAGGAGAACAGTTCTGTCAGTGAGCACATACTCAAAATGTATGGGTTACACGGTCGTCTGACTTCACTTGGAGTCGAACTTCCGGATGATGCTATAACTGACAGAATCCTCCAGTCTCTCCCACCAAGCTACAAAGGTTTTGTGCTGAACTAGAACATGCAAGGGATGGAGAAGACCATTCCCGAGTTGTACTCGATGCTCAAGTCTGCAGAAGTAGAAATCAAGAAAGAGCATCAAGTGTTGATGGTCAACAAGACCACTAGTTTCAAGAAGGGCAAGGGTAAGAAGAACTTCAAGAAAGACGGCAAAGCCGTTGCCGCGCCCGGTAAGCCAGATGCCGGGAAGAAGAAAAAGAATGGACCCAAGCATGAGACAGAGTGCTTCTATTGCAAGGGAAAGGGTCACTGGAAGCGGAACTGCCCCAAGTACTTAGCGGACAAGAAGGCCGACAACGTTAAAGGTATATGTGATATACATGTTATAGATGTGTACCTTACCAGCGCTCGTAGTACTCCTGGGTATTTGATACCGGTGATGTTTCTCACATTTGCAACTCAAAGCAGGAACTGCGGAATAAGCGGAGACTGGCCAAGGACGAGGTGACGATGTGCGTCGGGAATGGCTCCAAGGTCGATGTGATCGCCGTCGGCACACTACCTCTACATCTACCGTTGGGATTAGTTTTAAACCTTAATAATTGTTATTTAGTACTAGCTTTGAGCATGAATATTGTATGAGGGTCTTGCTTAATGCGAGACGGCTACTCATTTAAGTCAGAGAATAATGGTTGTTCTATTTATATGAGTGATATGTTTTATGGTCATGCTCCGCTGGTGAATGGTTTATTCTTGATGAATCTCGATCGTGATGTTACGCATATTCATAGTGTGAGTACCAAAAGATGTAAAGTTGACAATGATAGTCCCACATACTTGTGGCACTGCCGCCTTGGTCATATCGGTGTTAAGCGCATGAAGAAGCTCCATACTGATGGACTATTAGAGTCTCTTGACTTTGAATCATTTGACACATGCGAACCGTGCCTCATGGGAAAGATGACTAAGACTCCATTCTCAGGAATAATGGAGAGAGCAACCGACTTATTGGAAATAATACATACTGATCTGTGTGGTCCGATGAACGTTGAAGCTCGCGGTGGCTATCGTTATGTTCTCACTCTCACCGATGATTTGAGTAGGTATGGGTATATCTACTTGGTGAAGCACAAATGTGAGACATTTGTAAAGTTCAAGGAATTTAAGAGTGAGGTCGAGAATCAACGTGACAAAAAAATTAAGTGTCTACGATCTGATCGTGGAGGAGAATATTTGAGTCACGAGTTTGGCACACACCTAAGGAAGTGTGGAATTGTTTCACAACTGACGCCGCGTGGCACACCGCAACGCAACGGAGTGTCTGAACGTCGACTTTATTAGATATGGTACGATCTATGATGTCTCTTACCGACTTACCGCTATCATTTTGGGGATACGCATTAGAAACTGCAGCATTCACTTTAAATAGGGCACCGTCTAAATCCGTTGAGATGACACCGTACGAACTATGGTTTGGCAAGAAACCTAAGTTGTCATTTCTTAAAGTTTGGGGCTGCGATGCTTATGTGAAGAAACTTCAACCAGAAAAGCTCGAACCCAAAGCGGAGAAATGCGTATTCATAGGATACCCCAAGGAAACTATTGGGTATACCTTCTATCTTAGATCCTAAGGTAAAATCTTTGTTGCCAAGAACGGATCCTTTCTAGAGAAAGAGTTTCTCTCGAAAGAAGTAAGTGGGAGGAAGGTAGAACTTGATGAGGTAATTACACCCCCTCTCGAACAGGATAATGGCGCAGCGCGGGAAGTTGTTCCTGTGGCGCCTACACCAACTGAAGAGGAAGTTAATGATAATGATCATGAAGCTTCGGATCAAGTTACTACTGAGCCGCGAAGGTCCACAAGGGTACGCTCCGCACCAGAGTGGTACGACAACCCTGTAATGGAAATCATGTTGTTAGACAACGGTGAACCTTCGAACTATGAAGAAGCGATGGCGGGCCCGGACTCCAACAAATGGCTTGAAGCTATGAAATCTGAGATAGGATCCATGTATGAGAACAAAGTATGGACTTTGGTGGACTTGCCCGATGACCGGCGAGCCATAGAAAATAAATGGATCTTCAAGAACAAGACTGATGCAAACGGTAATGTAACCGTTTATAAAGCTCGACCTGTCGCAAAGGGTTTTCGACAAATTCAAGGAATTGACTACGAAGAGACTTTCTCTTCCGTAGCGAAGCTGAAATCAGTCCGAATCATGTTAGCAATTGCCGCCTTTTATTATTATGAAATTTGGCAAATGGACGTCAAAACAGCGTTCCTTAACGGGAACATTAAGAAAGAGTTGTATATGATGCAACCAGAAGGTTTTGTCGACCCTAAGGGTGCTAACAAAGTGTGCAAGCTCCAGTGCTCCATCTATGGGCAGGTGCAAGCATCTCGGAGTTGGAATATTCGCTTTAATGAGGTGATTAAAGCGTTTGGGTTCATACAGGTTTATGGAGAAACTTGTCTGTACAAGAAAGTGAGTGGGAGCTCTGTAGCTTTCCTCATACTGTATGTGGATGACATATTATTGATGGGGAATAATATAGAGATGTTGGAGACCATAAAGGCCTATTTGAACAAGAGTTTTCAATGAAGGACCTTGGAGAAGCTGCATACATATTAGGCATCAAGATCTACAGAGATAGATCGAGACGCCTCATAGATCTTTCGCAAAGTACATACTTTGACAAGATATTGAACAAGTTCAATATGGAAAACTCAAAGAAAGGGTTCTTGCCAGTTTTGCAAGGTATGAGATTGAGTAAGACTCAGTCGCCGACCACGGTAGCAGATAGAGAGAAGATGAGTTCTATCCCCTACGCTTCAGCCATAGGCTCTCTTATGTATGCCATGTTGTGTACCCGACTTGATATAAACCTTGCCATAAGTTTGGTAGGGAGGTACCAAAGTGATCCCGGTATGGAACACTGGAAAGCGGTCAAGAATATCCTTAAGTACCTGAAAAGGACTAAGGAAATGTTTCTCGTTTATGGAGGTGACGAAGAGCTCGTCGTAAAGGGTTACGTCGACGCTAGCTTCGACACAGATCCGGATGACTCTAAGTCACAGACCGGATACGTATATATTTTGAATGGTGGGGCAGTGAGCTAGTGCAGCAGCAAGCAAGAAGTTGTGGAAACATCTACATGTGAAGCGGAGTACATAGCTGCTTCAGAAGCAGCTCATGAAGGAATTTGGATGAAGGAGCTCATCACCGACCTTGGAGTGGTTCCAAGCACGTCGGGTCCAATGACACTCTTCTGTGATAACACTGGGGCCATTGCCATAGGCAAGGAGCTCAGGTTTCACCGGAAGACGAAGCACATCAAACGCCGCTACAACTCCATCCAGGACCATGTCCAGAGTGGAGTAATAGAGATTTGTAAAGTACACACTGATCAGAATGTTGCAGACCCGTTGACTCAACCTCTTCCACGAGCAAAACATGATCAACACCACAATGCTATGGGTGTTCAATACATCACAACGTAACTAGATTATTGACTCTAGTGCAAGTGGGAGACTGTTGGAAATATGCCCTAGAGGCAATAATAAAATGGTTATTATCATATTTCTTTGTTCATGATAATTGTCTATTGTTCATGCTACAATTGTATTAAAAGGAAACGGTAATACATGTGTGAATAAATAGATCACAATGTGTCCCTAGCAAGCCTCTAGTTGGCTAGCTCGTTGATCAATAGATGATCATGGTTTCCTAATCATGGGCATTGGATGTCATTGATAACGGGATCACATCATTGGGAGAATGATGTGATGGACAAGACCCAATCCTAAGCGTAGCACTAGATCGTATTGTTCGTATGCTGAAGCTTTTTCTAATGTAAGTGTCTTTTCCTTCGACCGTGAGATTGTGCAACTCCCGGATACCGTAGGAGTGCTTTGGGTGTATCAAACGTCACAACGTAACTGGGTGACTATATAGGTGCACTACGGGTACCTCCGAAAGTGTCTGTTGGGTTGGTATGAATCGAGATTGGGATTTGTCACTCCGTGTGACGGAGAGGTATCTCTGGGCCCACTCGGTAGAACATCATCATGAGCTCAATGTGACTAAGGAGTTAGTCACACGATGACGTGCTATGGAACGAGTAAACAGACTTACCGGTAACGAGATTGAACAAGGTATAGGTATACCGACGATCGAATCTCGGGCAAGTTCTATACCGACAGACAAAGGGAATTGTATATGGGATTGATTGAATCCTTGACATCGTGGTTCATCCGATGAGATCATCGTGGAGCAAGTGGGAGCCACCATGGGTATCCAGACCCCGCTGATGGTTATTGGCCGGAGAGGTGTCTCGGTCATGTCTGCCTGTCTCCCAAACCCGTAGGGTCTACACACTTAAGGTTCGATGACGCTAGGGTTATAGGGAATTGTTATACGAGTTTATCGAAAGTTGTTCAGAGTCCCGGATGAGATCCCAGACGTCACGAGGAGCTCCGGAATGGTTCGTAGGTAAAGATTTATATATAGGACGGATGGTTTCGGACACCGGAAGTGTTTCGGGCGTCACCAGTAACGTACCGGGACCACCGGAAGCACCGGAGGTGGCCCGGGGGTCCACCGGAAGGGGGCAACGACCCCAGGAGGCTAGATGGGCCAAGTGAGGGAGGGAACCAGCCCCTAGGTGGGCTGGTGCGCCCCCCACACTCAGCCCAAGGCGCATGAGGTGGACAGGCGGGGAAACCCTAGGCGCTGGTGGGCCTAAGGCCCACCTAGGGGTGCGCCACCCCTCCCCCCTGCCCTGGCCGCCGCACCTCCCATATGGGGGGGCTGCCGCACCACCTAGGGTGGGAACCCTAGGGGTGACACCCCCTCCTCTCCTCCTATATATAGTGGGCACTTTTGGGCTTTTGGAGACACCAGTTTTCCTTCTCCCTCGGCGCGGCCCTACTCTTCTTTCTCCTCCTCTGTGCCGGTGCTTGGCGAAGCCCTACCGGGAGACCTCGTCTCTCCATCGACACCATGCCGTCGTGCTGCCAGAGATCTTCCCCAACCTCTCCCTCCTCCTTGTTGGATCAAGGTGCAGGAGACGTCACCGGGCTGCACGTGTGTTGAACGCGGAGGTGCCGTGGTTCGGCACTAGATCGGAATCACACCGCGATCTGTATCGCCGTGAGTACGACTCCATCAACCGCGTTCTAGCAACGCTTCCGCTTAGCGATCTTCAAAGGTATGAAGATGCACTCACCCCTCTCTCGTTGCTGGTCTCTCCATAGGAAGATCTGAATAAGCGTAGGAATTTTTTTGAATTTATGCTACGTTTCCCAACAGAAAGACGGGTCTCAACATTTCAGTAAAGCGCTCAAAATCCTCATCATCCTTTTGCTTGGATGGCTTAGGAGGAAAGGGCATGGGTCTCTGAACCCATGGCTGCCTTTCTTTACCATGCTTCCTAGCAGTGAAGTCATTCTTATCGTATCTCTTAGGTTGTGGTTTATGAGGATTAACCGTAGGTTCAATCTCCACATCCTTATCATTGCTAGGTTGAGCATTATTATGAACATCGCTGTCCATATTGTCACCAGGTTCACGTTCATCACCAGATTGTGTTTCTGCATCAGACGCAGAAATATCATTTGGTTCTTTAGGTGTGACAGTATTTGGTGAACTGACATGTAGGTTTCTATCATCCTTCTTCTTCTTCTTAGGATGACTGGGTGTATCAACATTAATTCCTTGAGAATCTTGATCAATTCTCTTAGGATGGCCTTCAGGATACAAAGGTTCCCGAGTCATTTTGCCTCCTCTAGTAATGAATCTGACAGAGTTGTCATTTAATTCATTGAGCAAGTCATTCTGAGCTTCAAGTACTTGTTCTACCTGAGTAGTAATCATAGAGGCATGTTTACTCAGAAGCTTCAGATCATTGACATTTCTGTCTACACAAGCACTTAAATGACTAAGCATATGAGTACTTTGTTCCAATTGTCTACTAATATAATCATTGAAACTCTGTTGTTTGGCAACAAAGTTGTCAAATTCATCGAAGCATAGGCTAGCACGTTTGTCAAAAGGAATATCACTCCCATTGAATCTACGCAGAGAATTCACCTCTACTACTTGTATCGGGTTATCGAGACCATGGATCTCTTCGATAGGCAGAAGATTTTTGACTTCTTCACATCTAATGCCTTTCTCTTGCATAGTTTTCTTGGCTTCTTGCATATCTTCGGGACTGAGGAATAGAATACCTCTTTTCTTAGGAGTTGGCTTAGGAGGTGGTTCGGGAATAGTCCAAGCATTATCGTTGATCAAGATGTTATTCAATAGAATCTCAGTTTGTTCTATAGTTCGTTCCCTAAAAACACATCCGGCACAACTATCTAGGTGGTCTCTAGAAGCATCGGTAAGTCCGTTATAGAAGATATCAAGTATCTCGTTCTTCTTAAGAGGGTGATCAGGCAAAGCATTCTGTAGCTGGATGAGCCTCCCCCAAGCTTGTGGGGGACTCTCTTCTTTGAGTTGAGCAAAGTTGTATATTTCCTACAAGGCAGCTTGCTTCTTATGGGCAGGGAAATATTTCTTATAGAAATAATAGACCATATCCTGGGGACTACCCACACATCCAGGAGCAAGAGAAGTGAACCAGGCTTTAGCATCATCCTTTAGAGAGAAAGGAAACAGCTTAAGGATATAGTAGTAGCGGATCTTCTCCTCACTAGTAAAAAGGGTGGCTATATCGTGTAGTTTGGTAAGATGGGCTACGACCGTCTCAGACTCATAACCATGGAAAGGATCAGATTCGACTAGAGAGATTATCTCAGGGTCGACAGAGAATTCATAATCCTCATCGGTGATAATGATTGGTGAAGTGGCAAACTTCAGGTCGTATTTCATCCTAGCTTTAAGAGATTTTTCCTTCCACTTGAGAAGTAATTTCTCAGCGTCATAGGCATCCTTACACGCAAGAAAATCATCAGCTATCTCTCCCTCCATAACATAACCCTCAGGTATATCACGCAATTCATATCTAGGAGAGCTAGATCTAGCAGGAGCAAAAGTAGGTTCTATCTCAATAGTATCGGCAGTTTCAGAAGCACCACGAGCATTCGTAGTAACTCTAGAAATATGAGCATCAAGGAATACCCCTAGTGGCATATCAGGCAAAGTAGCATCTCTAGCAGTATCAAGCATAGCACCATCAGGCAAAATAGCATCTCTAGCATCATCAGGCAAAGCAATATCAAGCATAGCATCATGGATAGCAGTATCAGGCATAGCATCTCTAGCAGTATCAGGCATAGTATCTCTAGCAGTATCAGGCATAGTATCATCAAGCATAGTAGCATCATAAGAATCATCAAGCATAGGCGACACATCAAGATTTCTAGCAGGAGGTGGTGTCGCAAACTTACTCATAACTGAAGGTGAATCAAGTGCAGAGCTAGATGGCAATTCCTTACCTCCCCTCGTAGTTGAGGGCAAGACTTTGGTTCTTGGATCTTTCAGATTCTTCATAGTGATCAGCAGTAGCAAGTATCAATGGCGCCAGAAAAGTATTGTAGCAGGTAGTAGCAGTGTAACGAGTAACAACAGTGGCAAGGAACATCAATAGTGACAGCAGTAGCAAGTAACAGTAGTAGCAATAGTAGTGGCAGCAGCCACATGACAGAGCAAGTAACAGTACTAACAGCAGCAGAGCAAAGCAAGTAACAGCAACAGCAAGTAACAATGGCAGTGGGACAAACTCGTAGGCAATGGATCGGTGATTTGTTGGATGACATTCATCATGCAACAATTATAACACGGAGAGATATGTGGCTAGCTCCCGTTCATCAATGTGATGTAGGCATGCATTCCGTGTGTAGTCATACGTGCTTAGGGAAAAGAACTTGCATGACATCTATTGTCCATCCCTCTCGTGGCAGCGGGGTCCAAATGGATACTACGGGATATTAAGGTTCTCCTTTTAATAAAGAACCGGACCAACGCATTAGCACTTGGTTAACACATGAACTCCTCAAACTATGGTCATCACCGGGAGTGGTTCCGGTTATTGTCACTCCGGGGTTGCCGGATCATAACACATAGTAGGTAACTACAACTTGCAAGATCGGATCTAAAACACACATATATTGGTGACAACATAATAATTTCATATCTGAATTCATGGCCCTCGGGCCCTAGTGACAAGCATTAAGCATGGCAAAGTAGTAGCAACATCAATCTCAGAACATAGTGGATACTAGGGATCAATCCCCGTCAAAACTAACTCGATTACATGATAGATCTCATCCTACTCATCACCGCCCAGCGAGCCTACGAAGAGATTACTCACGAACGATGAAGAGCTTCATGGAATTGGAGAGGGAAGAAGGTTGATGATGACGATGGCGACGATCTCCTTGATCCGGAGCCCAAAACGGACTCCAGATCTGCCCTCCAGGGCAAGAACGGGATGTGGCGGCGCCTCTGGATCGTGAAACGCGATGAACTCTTCTCTCTTGATTTTTTCCGGGACGAAAGGGAATAAATAGCGCTGGAATTGGGGGTGGCAGAGCCACGTGGGCCCCACAAGCCTGGTAGCCGCGACCAGGGGGGAGGCTGCGGCTACAGGGCTTGTGGCCCACTGGCCCGTCCCCTCTGGTGGATCTTTGCGCGGGTATTTTTCATATTTTCTAGAAATATTCTCCGTAAATTTTCAGGACGTTCCGAGAACTTTCATTTCTGCACAAAAACAACACCATGGCAGTTCTACTGAAAACATCGTTAGTCCGGGTTAGTTCCATTCAAATCATGCAAATTAGAGTCCAAAACAAGGGCAAAAGAGTTTGGAAAAGTAGATACGATGGAGACGTATCATAGGCCGCGCCCCCTCATGTTGACACATGAACACGTCGCGTGTACCCTCGATGTTGGGGTGATGCACCGTTGCTCACGTCGAAGGAGATCCGACCGACATCGCGATTCGCAAGACAGTCAGCGGATGCTTTTGAAGACATGAAACCCCACACGCGTGGGAGGGACCCCGTCAGGGACTGCAGCAGCTATGGGCTGCCCTAGGTCGACTTACTCGCCCCTAGAGCCTCGGGATTCGCAACTCTCAAATTCGAAGAACAGCAAAGAACGAGTGAGAAAAACGATGAAGGGATAAAACGTAGATGAAAAAGTAATATATTGATGTTTCGATTATGTGTTGTTCAATCGGCCATCACCTCTAACATATATATGAGGCGGCTGGACTTCCCGTACAAGAAAAGGACTAAAAATCCCGTCCAAAACATCCAAAACCCTTACCTAACTCGGACAGGAAACTTAAGCAATTTTCCGGACCAACCAGGAGGCACCAAGTGATTTTTAGCGGTCCCACCGAGTTAACATGACCAACTTTCTGTAATCTTGTGCATCTCACTCGGAATTTCCGAGTGACTTTTCTCGAAATTTCCAAGTCAACTCGGTGTCACCGAGTCAGAAAACTCGGTGGATCCGAAATGACTTTGCAGCTTCTGCTACTGGTTTTGTTTTGGCTCCACAGGTTGCATACAACCTCCGATTGAGACGATCTTCATATCAAAAGCTATCGTTTCGACGATACGAAGACAATTAGTGTAGAACATTTTCTCATTAGAGGTAGTCTTAAGGGCTTAATTGTCCGAATAGTACTCTGAATATGAACTATTTATACTTTGAGCACAGTTTCAGCCTTTGAGATGAAATCAGGTGACGATGGCCCAAACTTGGAGAACGTTCATGTCAATACTATGGGACTTTTTCATGTAGAACACTTCCTTATTTGAAGCCACCTTAATTATGTTTTCTTGCATGTCAAAATCTGGTGTCAACACATCCCCCTGTTTTTGGTGAAGCTTGCGTGCCAAAAAATAACTTGTGTATAGTTTGTTCTAAGGACGATGTCAACACTCCATTGGACATTTATTCTTCTTAGGGTGATAATTATATATCATCAATCTTCTTATGCTAACGGCGATAATCATATATCGTCCCTTGCTTACTTAAGTTTCTTGCCACACACTCAGGTGATATTTTTTCACAAACTTGCCAATGAGAGCTCGAGGTAGCATTGTCCCTTGAATTGATTCCACCAAATATGAGTTTCCAGGAACTACTCTTGCAATCTTAAAAGGACCTTCCCAGTTTGGAGACCACTTACCGAATTTTCTATCTCTTGAACCAATCGGTAGGATCACTTTCCACACGAGATCGCGAACTTGAAAATTCTTCAATTTGACCTTTTTATTATAAGCTCTTGCCACTCTTAATTTGTCTCTCTCTATGGCCTTTAAAGCAGCCAAACGTTTATCGGCAACTTCATCAATATTGTCCATCATAAGTTATAAAAGTCCACAGCCGATAAATCATTTTGTTTGGCTATTTGAAAAGCACTCAAATTCACTTCCACTCGTAAAATGGCTTCATGGCCATATACTAGCTCATAATGGGTTACTTTTGTAGCACCGTGCTTTTATATTCCATGTGCCCACAAAGCCTCAGACTATTCACCTCGGCGCTAGCTAGTCTCGGCCCGGGGTTGGCCGTTTGGCCCGATACATTCGTTCCCATGGGATGGCTTAGTAGCGTGTACGGTACCGAAGGACCACTCTTTGTCTCAGCTACACAACGAACCGCGGCTGTCCGGCTAGCAAGAGCAAAAGCTGGAGGACACCACATGCGAAAAACACCGAGGGAGAAAACGGCTTCGGCGACACGGTCATTTCATTTGTGAGTATATGCTCGATCGAGTTTGCTCCCACAGTCTGAGTACTATATGCTCCATTCCATGGCCCACTCCTTGCCTCAGCTAGAGACCGCCTCCCAGTTGTCCGTCTAGCAAGAGCAAAAGCCAAAGAGTGGAGAGAATATTAAAAAGAATTAAGGGGGCTCGGAAGAAACAGAGTGGGCACACTCTGCATAAACTTGCACTCCCAAAACGAAATATTTGACATATTGCATCGACTAACCTTGTCTTTTGCATGATTATCTTTGCGGGAACCCCCCATTACCCGGTTGGCTGGAGACCGGCCGGCTTCCAGCTACTGGATACTCCCGTCCGGCTAGAGCCTTGCCGGTTGGAGCCTCGCCGGCTGCTGGCTACTCCTGTCCGGCTAGAGTCGTGTCGGCTGCGGCCCGTAGCCGGACGACATCGGCAATTTTTGCTACAACAACAGCAAGAAGCCTCCGCACGACTCTCCGACTCGCTCGGAGGCTCAGAAGCTACACCCAGCGGGTGCGCTTGCACACCCCCATGCTACTTCTTGAGCTTGTGTTGGTTTTTCCCTTGAAGAGGAAAGGGTGATGCAGCAGAGTAGAAATAAGTATTTCCCTCAGTTTGAGAACCAAGGTATCAATCCAGTAGGAGTATCAAGATGAGGCACCAATGAACCTGCGAAAAGACAAACAAACTTGCACCCAACGCGATAAAGGGGTTGTCAATCCCTTCACGATTACTTGCAAGGTGAGGTCTGATAGTGATGAAAGGTAAATAAATAAAAGTGCAGCAAGGTATTTTTGGTATTTTTGTATGTAGATCTGAATATATGATGTGTAAAATAGACCCGGGGGCCATAGTATTCACTAGAGGCTTCTCTCATGATAGAAAGTATTACGGTGGGTGAACGAATTACTGTCGGGCAATTGATAGAATCGCGCAAAGTCATGACGATATCTAAGGCAATGATCATACATGTAGGCATCACGTCCGAGACAAGTAGACCGGTACTTTCTGCATCTACTACTATTAATCCACACATCGACCGCTATCCCGCATGCATCTAGTGTATTAAGTTCATAACAAACGGAGTAACGCCTTAAGCAAGATGACATGATGTAGAGGGATAAATTCATGCAATACGATATAAACCCCATCTTTTTACCCTTGATGGCAACAACACGATGTGTGCCTCACTACCTGTCGTGGTTTTGTCACGTCAGATGTCCACGTCAATGGACTTAGAGATGGAGCCATCGCACCTTGGTGGCGACCCGAAGGGGGTGAGCAAAAGCAAGACTCAGATTTATCCAGGTTCAGCCCCTCGTGAGGAGGTAAAAGCCTATGTCCTGCTTTGTGTGTATTATTGGTGGTTTTGATTACAAGGAGGGCGTAACTCGCTTGCCCTAGCTATCGATTCTCTCTAACTCGCCTGACCTCTCCCTGGGACTCGCCTTTATATACGGGTCGAGGCCCTAGGGTTTACAGAGTCCTGCCATACTACTCTTTGTGGCTTTCCTTATCTCTAAGTCGTTGTGTCCTCCACGATCAGGAGCTTTCTTGACAATCCATCATCCACACGATCTCTTGAACCGCCATCCGGCTTCTGGGCCACGGGACGCGCGATAAATGGTAAGTCGCCCCTTTGGCGACCCGGCCCACTAAGGGCGGGTTACCCGCAGGTAATATCCCCAACATTAGGCCCCAGATTGTCCTGAATTCATTCATGTCAATAAACTTCCACCAATTTGGAGCGATTCTTACCATTTCCGTCCTTCGACGAACGATAAGTCGCCACCTGGTGTAACTTGATCTGAGTCGCCGGGTAGTTTTGGATGACATCACCTCATCCCCTTAATTCCGGGGCTTTTAGCACCGCAACCATCAACGGATATTTTGTTCATAATCACTTATCCCGAAAATCTAGGCGCCATCATCACAGTCTCTGACTTGTCGCCTCGATCTCCGCCTCGACAGCCTCGATTTCTCTTCCTGCCCTTTAAATAACAAGGGAAATGGGGGGGAGGAAATCCGGTCACCTACCTCCATCTCTTCCTCGTCTTCCTCGCGCACTTCTTCTTCAAGCACCAGCGCCCCGGCATCGTCACCGGCTCCTGGAGCTCCTCCATCGACCGTGGTCTTCCGAGCGCCAAGAAACACGAAGCATCGCGCGTTCGTCCCCAGCACCGATCTTCTTATCTCAGGTACACACATTCCCTCCATTTAGGGTTTAGGCCGAGAACACCATGATTTTAGTTGCTTGGGAGCTAGCTTCCGTGACGCGACGAACACCCTTATCTGCCTTAGATCTGTTTCACATCTTTGCAATAGACCTTAGGCAGTAGCAGGCTTCGACCACTTTATCACGTCTTTTCGTTAGCTTTGACCTTCATGCCGCAGACCCAATGTTGTCGCTGCATTATGTACACAGTTCTCTACCATTATTCCAAACTATATCCTTCTATTTTGACCCATTCGTAGATCCATAGTTTACTGCCTGTTTTTAGAAACATGTTTGCTCATCTGTCGAGAATATCCCTAAGGAAGAAAACACCTCTGAGAGTCGCCGTTTAGCTCCAGCCTCCATAGCGACTTAACTTTATCACCATAGCTATGACACCTTCCCTTCCAGTTTGAAGAGCGAGTTATAATACTTTGAAGATACGTCCATGAATCGCCCGAATAGCGGGTTATGATGTATGTCAATCATTTGGCGAGTCACCAAATCTTTTTCGAACACCGTAGACCCATACCGGCGGGTTAGAACACTTCCTAGTTTTTTACTAAATCGCTTTATTCCCCTCTCTTTTGTAGTCATGGCCATTACAAAGTGTGACTGGTTACCGACAAAAATCGACGATGCCACGCTCGAGAAATTTGTTAAGGCGGGTCTCCTCGACAGTAAAGAAACCATTGGTTGGAGAACCGCCCCGGGCGAGTTGACTCCCAACCCCGCTCCAGGAGAAGTAGTAATCTTTACTGATTACCTCGAGCGCGGTTTCAAACCACCCGGGTCAAAGTTTTTCCGGGACGTCCTGCATTTCCTCAATGTTCATCCTCAAGATCTGGGACCCAACTCCATCAGCAACCTATGTCAGTTCCAGGTCTTCTGTGAAGTATATTTGCAGAGAGAGCCTGTAGTTCCTTTGTTCTGGAACTTTTTCCATCAGAACCGCCAGACCGAGTTTCCCGACGGTCCCAACCATGAGCTCGGAGGAGTCAACATCCAAAGACGCCGCGAATGTGGATTTCCAATAGTTCTCCTGCCCAGCCATCCCAAAGGTTGGGCCGAGTCATGGTTCTACTGCCGAGACACCTCTCCACCCGGCGAGAACCCTCTTCGGGGTTTCAGAGCAGATCGCCTGCCCATGGACTTCAAATTGCCCGAGAAGCTCACAGAGGAAGAAGAGTCGGAGTTTATCCCCATTTTCTCCGAGTTGAAATCTCTGACCAAAGATGGGCTCATCTGGATCGATCTATTCCGCTGCTGGATAGAATGGAACATCCTTCCCTTGAATCTTTGAGACGGGCTGATGTATGAATATGATGGTAGGATAGACCATCCGCAATGCTTCAGCCGTAAAAGACTCTGAGAGAGCGAAATCGTCGGAGTCATCAAGAAACAAACCAGCAAGACCTTGGAAGAATGCGCCAAGATTGGGCTTAAGGCCTTCTGTCATGCCAACCCGGTGCCACCAGTAAGAATTCAAGCCGCCTTTTGTCTTTTTTATGCTTAACAATGCTCTTGGCTTGAAATTTGCTTCTACTCATCAGAAAACCGATGCATTCTGGTGAAGGGGCCCCAAAGTGACTGCCCAGAAGTCTGCCAAGCTGCCGCCAAAAAAGAAGAAGACGGTGAGCAAAAAGAAAGCCACCACCAAAGATTCATCTTTTGTTGGCGAGTCACAAGCTGACGAAGCGCACTCAGAGGTAATGCTTCCCGCTCACTCATTATCTATGTATTTTGGCTTATGTTTACACCATGCATCCTTGTGTGTAGGGTGAGGAAAACGAAAGCCAAGACAATGCGGTCGAGGTAATTTCCATTTCTTCCGACTCACCTTCTCCTTCTCCTAGACCAGCCAGGCGGATCTGTGGGAAAGTACCCATGTCTCACCCGTATGCTTATATGGACCCTGATTTCCTTTTGAAGAAAGCAAGACATACCCCCAAATGCAAGACCCGTAGTCGCTCTGGCAACTTAATCACCGGACTACCTGAGAAGACAACCGGTCGGAAACGCACCAGCGAGGTATACTTTTTGTTGTTATCATACCCTTTCTTGTGTAAAATGTGACCCGCCGCTTCTTGAACTTCAAACCTTTGTTCTATCAGACTTCTCCCCCTACATCTGGCGACTCGGCAATATTAGCTCTCCCGCCGATGATTCGTGTACAAGGGTGTGTCTCTTTGTTAATCCCAATTTCTTCTAAACAACGATATGTGCTTTTAATCTTGGTGCTTTTGTCGCAGAGCATAAGCGAAGAGAAGGAAAACTGGTGACCTATCTTCTGCTCCCAAAACATCTGCGCCCTCGACACGAGCACCTCTGTCCCTGAGGCGGATGAAGAGCAAACGGCGGCTTATGATATTCCTGCGGACGATATTCCCGAAGCCCGGGATGACTCGCCCGTTATTTCGAAGGAAACCGCTGAGAAGGGTAACCCGCCAAGCCCTCTCAAGGGGACTGACGATCCAGACAACGTCGTGGTCACCGGTACTGGCTATTACACTC
Source organism: Hordeum vulgare subsp. vulgare (assembly GCF_904849725.1). Taxonomy (NCBI): domain Eukaryota; kingdom Viridiplantae; phylum Streptophyta; class Magnoliopsida; order Poales; family Poaceae; genus Hordeum; species Hordeum vulgare. Next base: position 473,500,678 of record NC_058520.1, read on the forward strand.
CTCCAACTGCAGTACTTTCCAAGCATACCTCCAACGCAACTCGCCCTTCTTCTGATGAAGACACAGATAACCCCAAGCTCCCCCAATATGAGAAGTTGGAATTCGACCAACTTTGTTCCGGCTTCGCAAGTCATCTGGAGAGGGATTATGAAATGAACAAGAGCTTGATTCGTCTTATGACGATTAAGCATGAGGTATGTATGTTTATGTATTTTCCTACACCCATTAGCCTTCCAAGGGCCAGCTCATCTTTTGAAAGATGAGTCGGGTCTTTGAATATAAAAAATCTCCATCCTGTAGCCCCCAAGGGTCGGGTCATCTTTTGAAAGATGAGCCGGGTCTTGTATTAGATAAAAACTTCAACCTGTAGCCCCCAACGGTCGGGTCATCTTTTGAAAGATGAGTCGGGTCTTGTAAAAAACTGCAACCTGTAGCCCCCAAGGGCCGGGTCATCTTTTGAAAGATGAATCGGGTGTTGTAAAAAACTTCAACCTGTAGCCCCCAAGGGCCGGGTCATATTTTGAAAGATGAGCCGGGTCTTGTAAAAAACTTCAACCTGTAGCCCCCAAGGGACGGGTCATCTTTTGAAAGACGAACCGGGTCTTGTGAAAAACTTCAACCTATAGCCCCCAAGGGCTGGTCATCTTTTGAAAGATGAACCGGGTCTTGTAAAAAACTTCAACCTGTAGACCCAAGGGTCGGGTCATCTTTTGAAAGATGAACCGGGTCTTGTAAAAAACTTCAACCTGTAGCCTCCAAGGGCCGGGTCATGTTTTGAAAGCTGAACCGGGTCTTTTATTAGATAAAAACTTCAACCTGTAGCCCCCAAGGGTCGGGTCATCTTTTGAAAGATGCGTCGGGTCTTGAATATGGTATGATTTTGAAGAAAATCATACATTAGCCCCCAAGTATCAGGAGTATTGCTTGCAGTTATGCTAAAACTTGTCTCCCCAAGTTTGATGTGCAGGAGTCTGTGACACAGACTGAGTCAGCGGTAGCCGACTTAAAGAAAAATCTGGCTGAACAACAGGATGCACACTCCGAGTTGGAGAAGAAATTCCGCTTACTTCAGGCTGAGCTGGAGAAGATGAAGACTGACCAGCAAAAATTTGAGAAGAAATCCAAAGCCGACCAAGCCGCCATTCTTAAGCGTGCTGAGCAGGCTGAGGAAAAATTGGAAGCCGCCCAGCAAGAGCTAACCGGCTTAAAGAAGCATGTGTCCAATATGACAGTCGCCATGTTCGGTAAGTGTTAACCTTTGAGTGTTGATTAACTAATATGGTATCAATAGTTATCAAATACTGATGTGTCTTTTGCAGGTGCCCGAGCCACCAATCTACCAGACGACTGTATGGTGAAGTTAAAAGCAATATATACCTTCACTGAGCACTTATACACTCGGGGCGTGCTGACAATTAACGTAGTGATGGGCAACAAGGGGCCAGGGAGGACCATCAAGCAGATGCTCGGCTTCCTGTGTACATTGCCTCCTCAAATAGAGGAATTAAAAAGATCAACCGCCCGGAAGGGAGGTTTGAACACCTTGAGTCCGTGCTTAGCTTACGCCCCTGAACTCAAACCCGAAGAAATAGCCGCCGGCTACCCCGAGCTGAAGGATGACGGGTCAGAATTCACCGAAGTGGACTATCACCGAGTTATCGTAGAATCTCGCTATGTGGGGACTCAACTGGCAGCCAGTTTGGATTTGAGCAAATACCAAGCCGCCTATGACGAGAAGAAAAAGAAGGTGACGCCTCCTTCATATGAAACTGCTAGCTTGGTTCCAAGTCGACCCAAGAATCCTTTTGATCTTGAAACGGACCTATCTCTCTTCCTTGACGATGAAGACAAGTTCGTTGCCTTGTCCAAGTGTCATTGGAAACTGGGCGACTTGCGAATCGAAGGCGGGGAGAGCTCAAGGCAAGGTGACTCGGTGGCGGCCTGATTCGTCCATGGATCCTTCCTTCACCGGGGGATGACACCCATTTTGGCCATGCGAACCATGTAATAGCTTTGTTAGTGTTTGTGGAACAACAATTAGGCAGTGGTATCTTTCGATGAAAACACTGTTATTCCTTGAATCTATGCACAACTCGCCCTTTGATAGAACCACTGGTAGTCCTTGAATCTATGCATGACTCGCCGGCAATTTTGATAAACCAGGGAATGTCATAATGTGACAAACAAATTTTTTCCTGATGTTTAGGAAAAACAACAGCTGACTCGGAAAGTGCATGGCAAGGAATAGACCAGCCCCCTGGATCATGGCAAAAAAAAGTATATCAGCCCCCGGGTTATGGCGAAAAAATAAATCAGCCCCCGGGTTATGGCGAGAAATAACTCAGCCCCCGGGTTATAATCAAAAGCCGACTCAAAGATATTTTAAGAAACCTTGTGGTCTTGCCATCAAGAAGTAAAATTTTATCGACTCAATGAGTTTCGATAGGATAAGACGAGTTTGTAAAACTCTAGTGTTACCCTTAGAAAGCTTGTGCAAAAAGCCTTGTTTGTTTTAGACCAGCTGATCAGGCACGAGTCAAGCTTCCGTGAAGCACGTTCAGTGAACCAATGGTTTCTCTATTTCCCATGTGTGACTCTGGCCGGTACCTTTTATGTTTTAACCAAGCCGAGTTCAGGGTCCAAATAGAGGATTGACTCGCCCCGAGTACATAGGTCCATGTGGAGACTTGTTCAACACATAGTCCAGTATAACCATTTGTAATGCGGTAATTTTTCGCTAGCCAAGAGGGTATTCGAGCCGAACTCAATGAGTGGAAGCCCCCAAGTGACCTATGATTTAGGAAGAAACCAGGCATAGGGTCACAGAAGCGTATACGCTCTTACTGTGAAATGACTTGGGGACTAGTATCCCCCAAGTAAGCTGGCTTAATTCTCAAAACCAGATAAGGCGCCTATGTTTGAACCGTGCAACGTGGCAACGTTGGTCCTCTTTGGCTTTATCAAAGCCCAGTTTTGAAGTAAGTGTAGCATGGCGACTTACGCTCTTTTACTTTGATAGCATCCATGTTTGGGCGACTTATAGAACAATAAAGGCTCATGCTTTCAAAAGCTACAACGGCAAAGGACCCCGAGATTCGTGGGTGCCGGCTTTATTGCTTTCATAATTCATGGATTACAATTTTCTGAAAACTGGTATGAAAAAAAAGGGCGGAGCTCATGGCTCTAAGTGTAGTAAGGCCGCACATGGGCTATGTTCCAGGGGTGAGTTGTCTCAACCTCTGTAGTTGGCCGATCGGGGCGAAGATCCACCAAGTAGTACGAACCGTTCCAAAGAACCTTGCTGATGACAAACGGTCCTTCCCATGGAGGTGACAGCTTGTGCATACCAGTATGATCTTGAATCAGACGGAGCACCAAGTCGCCTTCTTGAAAAGTCCGACTCTTGACCCGACGACTGTGGTAACGTCGCAAGTCTTGTTGGTAAATCACCGATCGTGATGCGGCCAAGTCTCGTTCTTCTTCCAAGGTGTCCAGCGAGCCCTGTCGTGCCAGCTCGTTGTCCTGTTCCACGTAGGCAGCGACTCATGGAGAATTGTGTTTGATGTCACTTGGTAACACCGCTTCTGCTCCATAAACCAGAAAGAAGGGAGTAAAACCCGTGGATCGATTTGGAGTTGTCCTGATACTCCATAGTACTGACGGTAGCTCCTCCACCCAACATCCTGGGGTACGTTCCAAAGGCACCATGAGCCGAGGCTTAACCCCTCGCAATATTTCCTGATTCGCCCTCTCCGCGTGCCCATTAGACTGGGGATGTGCAACCGCGGAAACATCAAATCGGATATGCTCTCATGAACAAAATTCTTGCATTGCACCCTTGGATAAATTGGTACCATTGTCAGTAATGATACTATGAGGATATCCAAATCTGAAAATTAGTTTCTTCAAGAATTTGACGGCCGTATCTGCATCACAGGTGCTAACAGGTTCCGCCTCCACCCACTTGGTAAATTTGTCAACCGCCACCAATAAGTGTGCCTTTTTGGTGGAAGACATCTTGAAAGGGCCGACCATATCAAGCCCCCAGACTGCAAATGGCCAAGTGATTGGTACCATCCGCAATTCCTGAGCCGGCACGTTCGTCTGGCGTCCAAATTTCTGGCAGCCATCACATCAGCGAACGATCTCTTCTACGTCTGCATGAGCCGTCAGCCAATAGAACCCATGTTTGAAGGCCTTAGAGACCAAGGATCGGGACCCGGCATGATGACCACAATCGCCTGCGTGAATCTCATTGAGGATCATACATCCTTCTTCAGGAGAAACACATCTTTGGAATACCCTCGAGGTGCTTCGTTTGTGTAACTCGCCATTGTGTATGACCATGGATTTACACCGTCGGACGATCTGGCGAGCCAGTAACTCGTCCGCTGGTAACTCGCCTCTGGTGAGATATGCCATGTAAGGAATTGCCCAGTCTGGAGTAGCGTGGAGAGCCGCCACGAGCTGAGACTTGGGGTCCAGTACAGCTAAATCTTCCTCTGAAGGCAGTTTTACCGAGGGGTTATGCAATACATCCAAAAAGACATTGGGAGGAACTATCTTACGTTGTGAACCGAGGCGGGAAAGAGCATCTGCCGCTTCGTTAAGCCGCCGGTCGATGTGATCCACTTGATAACCATTGAAGTGACCCGCTACATCCGACACAGCTCGTCTGTAAGCCGCCATCAAAAGGTCTCGCGAATCCTAGGTGCCAGAAACCTGACGTGCCACCAGATCTGAATCGCCCAGACACCGGACTTGCGTGAGATTCATCTCTTTGGCGAGTCGCAAACCATGGAGCAAACCTTCGTATTCCGCTGCATTATTTGTACATGGAAACATGAGCCGAAGGACATAGCAAAACTTGTCACCTTGAGGCGCAGTTATCACCACACCAGCCCCCGAGCCTTCCAATTGCCTGGACCCATCAAAATAGATGGTCCTATAAGTGAGATCGGGTCTCTCCTCCGGGATTTGTAACTCGGTCCAATCATTGATGAAGTCCACGAGTGTTTGAGATTTGATAGCCGTCTGAGGCGTATATCGCACATGATGGGATCCAAGTTCGATGGCCCACTTAGCAATCCGTCCAGTGGCCTCTCGATTTTGTATAATGTCGCCGAGGGGGCGGAACTAACCGTGATCGGGTGTTCCTGGAAGTAATGCTTCAGCTTTCGACTCGTCATAAACACCCCAAAAACCAGCTTCTTCCAATGTGGGTAACATTGTTTGGAGAGGGTGAGGACTTCGCTGATGAAATACACTGGTCGCTGGATCGGATATTCCTTTCCTTCTTCCTTCCGCTCAACAACTACTGCCACGCTGACCGCCTTGGAATTGGCTGCAATGTACAAGAGCATAGGTTCCTTGTCTACCGAAACCGCCAACACTGGCGGGTTGGCTAATTGCCGCTTCAAGGCTTCAAAAGCTTCATTGGCTTCGTCCGTCCAAACGAAACGATCAGTTTTCTTGAGCAACTGATAGAGAGGGATGGCCTTCTCCCAAAGGCGACTTATAAAGCGGGTCAGAGCCGCAATTCGACCTGCCATACGCTGGACCTGGTTAACATTGGCTGGCTTACCCAGTGAGGTAATTGCCTCAATCTTATCCGGGTTGGCTTCAATGCCACGCTTGGAAACCAAGAAACCCAACAACTTCCCGGCGGGGACACCAAAGACGCACTCGGTGGGGTTAAGCCTCATCTGGTAAACACGCAGGTTGTCAAAGGTTTCCTTGAGATCTCCCAGGAGCGACTCTTTTCTGTGAGACCTAACCACGATGTCATCCACATAAGCATGGACGTTACGACCTATCTAGTTGTGCAAGCAGTTCTGGATGCAACGCTGATAAGTCGCCCCCGCACTCTTGAGCTGAAACGGCATGGACACGTAACAGAAAGCTCTGAAAGGGGTTATGAAGGATGTCTTCTCCTGATCCGCCACCGCCATCTTGATCTGATGGTATCCCGAATATGCGTCCAAGAAACACAGACGTTCACAACCCGCCGTCGAGTCAATAATTTGATCAATGCGGGGGAGGGCGAAGGGGTCCTCCGGACAGGCTCTGTTGTGGTCAGTGTAGTCGATGCACATGCGGAAAGTGTCGTTCTTCTTGAGCACCAGGACCGGGTTAGCCAGCCATTCAGGATCGAAGACCTCGATGATGAACCCGGAGGCAAGTAGCTGGGCTACTTCCTCTCCAATCGCCTTACGACGCTCTTCGTTAAATCTGCAAAGGTACTGTCAAACTGGCTTAACTTTAGGGTCAGTGTTAAGATGGTGCTCAGCGAATTCTCTCGGTACACCCGGCATGTCAGAAGGTTTCCATGCAAAGATGTCCCGATTCTCACGGATGAATTCGATGAGCGCGCTTTCATATTTGGGGTCGAGACCAGCCCCAATAGTGAACTGCTTGGTGGAGTCGCCAGGCATAAAGTCGATAACCTTGGTGTCGTCTGTTGGTTTAAACTTGAGGGGTGGTTCAGAATCGATGGTTGGCCTCTTGAGCGGCGTCATGTCCGTCGGGTCAACATTAGATTGGTGAAACTTGAGCTCCTCTACCGCGCAAGCTAACTCGGCATAACCGTGTCTCCTTCCTCACATTCTTGGGCTATCTTCCTGTCGCCGCTAATGGTAATAGGACCCTTAGGTCCGGGCATCTTGAGTTTGAGATAAACATAGCATGGGCGGGCCATGAATCTGGCATACGCCGGCCGTCCAAACAGTGCATGATAAGGGCTTTTGATTTTGACCACTTCGAATAGGAGGGACTCGCTCCTGTAATTTGACTCTGTGCCAAAAGCCACGTTAAGCTTAATCCGCCCGATTGGTTATGCCGACTTACTGGGGGCGATGCCGTGGAAGACCGTGGATGACGGCATCGGGTCTTTCTCCAAGAGGTTCATCCGCCGGAAAGTGTTGAAATATAGGATGTTGATGTTGCTGCCTCCGTCCATGAGGACCTTGGAGAGGGTGTATCCCCTGACTTGGGGAGCCACGACCAAAGCCAAGTCACCAGGGTTGTCTACTCGGGGTGGATGGTCTTCCCTGCTCCAGGTTATGGGCTGCTCAGACCAGTGAAGGTACCGGGGGAGCGCTGGCTCAGCTATGCTGAAAGTCCTATGCTTCACCTTCTGATCCCGCTAACAGGTGTTGGTGGTGAACACATGGTACTGCCCGTTGTTCAATTGTTTGGGGTTATTCTAGAACCCGCCTCGATCTTCCTGTTGCTGGGGGTCCCCTTGCGGGGGGGTGCTGGAACACTCCCGGCGGGTGGTACTGCTGGTTGTGAACTTGGTACTGGCCAGCGTTGGGCTGTGAGCCGCCCTGTGGTCCTTGGTTAGGAAAACCACCGAATGTGACCTCGCGTGACCCGGGTGCGCCGGGTTGTTCCTGTCGCTGGCCCTATTCGCCACCTTGACCTCTTATGAGCGCCTCGGCCCAAAATTCCTGCATCACATAGCAATCCTCCCACGAGTGAGTCGCCGGTCCTTCCGCCTTGGCATGCTACGGACATGGGCCTTTAAGCATCTCGTGATAATTGCGTGGTTTCTTCCCGCTAAAGTCGAGCTTCTTCTGACGTGGGTTTCCGTTGCCAGTATTTGTATTAGCAACAAATTCCGTGAGACCTTCCTATTGTCTTTTCTTGCCGTGCCCACCATGGTGGTGCTTGTCTCGGCCTTGATACTGCGAATAGCCCTTGTGTAACTCGCCCTTACGGGCGGTACTAACTTTGTCGTCGTCCTCCCCGGGATCCTTGGTGTCATCTGACTCGGCATACCTCGTAAGGGTTTCCATTAACTCGCCCATGTCCTGTACTTTTCGCTTAAGTCGCCCTAACTTTAGCACCAGAGGTTCGTAATGGCAGTTTTTCTCCAGAATCAACACCGCTTGAGCCGCCGAGATGCCTTCCGATGAATGAATAACTTCCGCGACTCGTCGGGTCCAATGGTGGGCCAACTCATCCGGCCGCTGGATGCAGTGTTGTAGGTCGACGATGGTCATCATGCGCTTGCAGGTCCCTCTGAAATTCTTGATGAAGCGCTCCTTTAGCTCCGCCCAAGTGTTGATGGAATTGGGCGGCAAGTTTTTCAACCATGCACGTGTCGTCCCTTCAAGCATCATAGTGAAGTATTTAGCGCAAACCGCCTCGTTTACGTCGAGCATATCCATGGTGAGTCCGTAGCTCTCGATCCATGACCCTAGTTCGAGATCCGGTGAGTAATTGGGGACCTTCCGGGGCCCTTTGAAATCTTTCGGCATGCGCTCGTTGCGCAAGATCGGTGTAAGGCATGATACCCCGATGTGCTTTCCCCCAGCGTCCAAGGGCGTGGGAGGTGATGGTATATAAGCCGGGTAAACCTGACCCGCCGCGGCTGTTGGCTCTACTTGACGCGCGGCTCGTGCTACATCCACGATACCTTGGGCTCGGGTGTCCGGCATCTCGAGCGGGTCGTGTTGAGGGAATCGCCGTGGCCCACTGGTTACTGCGGGGAAGTCCTCATGGCAACTTCTGGTGTGACTCGCCTGAGGCATGGAGTGTAGCCGATCGAGGCTATGAGAATATTGCGTGTGCTGGACCACGGCCTTTTTCACCATCTCGATGGCGTTTCTGGCCTCTATCTCGGTCGGGGAGTTCCCGTAGATTGGAAGGGACTCCAAGTGGCGGGTTGCCGCCAGCACATTGTCTACGGGATTCAAAAAGTGACCCCGTGGCGTCTGGAACCGAGTCGCATGGGCATCCATTGGCTGAGGCGGCGGCGGATTGGGCGATGGAACCATTCCTCCCCCTGGGACAGTTTGTAAAGGCCGATCTGGACCTGCCCGGGGGGTGCCTGGAGTGTCGAAAAGGCGAGTTGGGTGTAAGTCGGCCAGGATGCGCCCGTGGTGCCTCCTTTGGTGAACGGCATCGGACGCGTGCTGCCACCTCTCGAGCTTCCATCCCTCGGTGTTCAATCGTTCCGTCTCTGCTGCGATCGCATCTTGTTGCGTCTCCGCCCTGACGGCTTCTGCTTCCATGTCCCGCTGCGATTTGGCCATTGCTTCCCGCAGTTTGGCTAGCTCGGCGTTGACACACTCCTAATTCTCAGTCGTGACCGTGGTTGCCATGAGGCTGGTGACCTCTGCTGCTAGCTCCGCCATGGTTTGTGCTGGGGATTTAGACGTTCCACCGGTATCATTGTTGCCGGTAGGATTTTGCTGAGGCTGTGCTGACCCCGCCACATAGATGGTGACTTCCCGACTGGATCTCTCAAAGACTTCGGGATACATTGCCAACGACAGCCCTCCGAGTTGTCCTTCCTGGAGAGGGTGGATTGAATCTGTCTCCCCCATGGATGACTCGCCATCAGAATTGACTGGGGTGATCTCCTGGACCGCCACTTCGTCCTGTGCGTCGTTTCCCTGCGTAAAGCCAACGAAGGCATGGCGACTCCTGTCTCGCCGTGTGATAGGGAGGACGTACCTGGCCGGCTGGACGATGTCGGTGGAGGTGTCCGACTCAGCTACGGGCGTCCCAATCATGCCGATGAAGATGTTGATTTTGCCGAAGGGGACTCGGTAACCAGATTCAACTGAATCGGCTTCCGGCTCCCACAGAGAGTTGTCGATGTAGTACCTCCTGCGGCGGCTCTTCGTCATGATGCCGACCGCATAGCTTTCTAACCCCGGTAGGGCTCCCTTCGAGAACTCAACTCCACCATGCGCAGGCCCCATGGTGGGCGCCAACTATCGTGGTTTTGTCACGGCACATGTCCTCGTGAAAGGACTTAGCGATGGAGCCATCGCACCTTGGTGGCGACTCGAAGGGGGTGAGCGAAAGCAAGACTCAGATTTACCCAGGTTCAGCCCCTCGTGTGGAGGTAAAAGCCTACGTCCTGCTTTGCGTGTATTAATGGTAGTTTCGATTACAAGGAGGGCGTAACTCGCCTGACCTAGCTCTCGATTCTCTCTAACTCGCCTGACCTCTCCCTGGGACTCGCCTTTATATACAGGTCGAGGCCCTAGGGTTTACAGAGTCCTTCCATACTACTCTTTGTGGCTTTCCTTATCTCTAATTCGCCGTGTCCTCCATGATCAGGAGCTTTCTCGACAATCCATCATCCGCACGATCTCTTGAACCGCCATCCGGCTTCTGGGCCACGGGACGCGCGGTAAATGGTAAGTCGCCCCTTTGGCGACCCGGCCCACTAAGGGCGGGTTACCCGCATGTAACATCCCCAACACTACCCCTTCTGTCACTAGGTGAGGACACTGCACGATATGAACCCAAAACCAAGCACTTCTCCCGTTGCAAGAATTATAGATCAAGTTGGCCAAACGAAACCCATAACTCGAAGAGAACTACAAGGATACGAAATCATGCATATAAGAAATCCGAGGAGACTCAAATAATATTCATAGATAATCTGATCATAAATCCACAATTCATCGGATCTCGACAAACACACCGCAAAAGAAAGTTACATCGGATAGATCTCCATGAAGATCACGGAGAACTTTGTATTGAAGATCCAAGAGAGAGAAGAAGCCATCTAGCTACTAGCTATGGACCCGAAGGTCTATGGTGAACTACTCACGCATCATCAGAGAGGCAATGGTGTTGATGAAGAATCCCTCCGTGTCTGAGTCCCCCTCCGGCAAGGTACCAGAACGGTCCCCAGATGGGATCTCGCAGAGACAGAAGCTTGGGGCGGCGGAAAAGTATTTTCGTGGCTCTCTCTGGAGGTTTCGGGATTTTTGGGAATTTATATGCGAAAGATGTAGGCCAGAGGAGGCAAGGGGGGCCCACGAGCCTGCTAGGTGCCCCCCCTTGGGCACGCCTAGGGGGCTCGTGACCTCCCACGAGTCCTCTTGCCTTGGTTCTCAAGTCTTATGGGTATCTTCTAATATGGAAAAAATCATCCCGCAGGTTCTATTCCGTTTGGACTCCGTTTAATATTCTTTTCTGAAAAAGGTCAAAAACGCGGAAAAAAAAAACACAAACTGGCACTAGGCACTGAGTTAATAGGTTAGTCCCAAAAATTATATAAAATGGCATATAAATGCATATAAGACATCCCAAGTTGATAATATAATAGCATGGAGCAATCAAAAATTATAGATACGTTGGAGACGTATCAAGCATCCCCAAGCTTAACTCCTGCTCGTCCTCGAGTAGGGAAGTGATAAAGACCGAATTTTTGATCTGGAATGCTACCTAACATATTGTTCTTTGTAACTTCTTTATTGTGGCATGAATGTTCAGATCCATAAGATTCAAAACATTAGTTTAATGTTGACATGAAAACAATAATACTTCAAGCATACTAGCAAAGTAATCATGAACTTTGAAATAACTAGGCCAAAGAAAGTTGTCCCTACAAAATCATATAGTCTGGCTATGCTCCATCATCCCCACACAACGAATTTAAATCATGCACAACCCCGGTATTGGCCAAGTAATTGTTTTCGCACTCTTACTTTCTCAAACTTTTTCAACTCTCACGCAATACATGAGCGCGATCCATGGATATAGCACTATTGCTGGAATAGAGTGTGGTGAAGGTTGTGAGGCAAAAAGGAGGAGATGGTCACATCGACTCGGCGTATCAATGGGCTATGGAGATGCCCATCAATGGATATCAATGTGAACGGGTAGGGATTGCCATGCAACGGATGCACTGGAGCTATAAGTGTATGAAAGCTCAAAAAAGAAAACTAGTGGTTGTGCACCCAACTTGCTTGCTCACGAAGACCTATAGCAATTTTGAGGAAGCCCATCATTGGAATATACAAGGAAAGTTATATAACAAAAATTCCCACTAGTATATGAAAGTGAAAAAACAAGAGACTCTCTATCTTGAAGAACATGGTGCTATTTTGAAGCACAAATGTGGAAAAAGATAGTAGCATTGTCCCTTCTCTCTTTTTCTCTTCATCATTTTTTTTGTTTGGGATCTTTGGCCTCTTTTTTTCATTTCATTTTTTTGGTGGGCATCTTTGGCCTATTTTTTTATTTCCTTGCATGGTACGATGCTCTAATAATGAGGATTATCACACTTTTATTTACTTACAACTCGATACTTAGAACAATAATGACTCTACATGAAATGCCTCCGGCAGTGTACCGGGATGTGCAACGATCTAGCTTAGCGTATGACGTTGAAACATCTAGCTAGCTATCTTACGATCATGCAATGGCAAAATGAAAATGACGGCACATGCCATGAGACGGAACGGTGGAAGTTGCATGGCAATATATCTCGGAATGGCTATGAAAATGCCATAATAGGTAGGTATGGTGGCTGTTTTGAGGAAGGTATATGGTGGGTTTGTGCACCAGTGAAAGTTGCGCGGCACTAGAGAGGCTAGAAATGGTGGAAGGTGAGAGTGCATCTATACCATGGACTCACATTAGTCATGAAGAACTCATATACTTATTGCGAAAGTTTTATTACTAATCGAAACAAAGTGTTAAACGCATACTCCTAGGGGAAGGGTTGGTAGGTGTTAACCATCGCGCGATCCCGACCACCACACAAAGGATGACAATCAATAAATCAATTATTGTCTGACTTCCTAACATAGCGGTTCACCATACGTGCATGCTATGGGAATCACTAACCTCAACACAAGTACTTCTAGATTCACAACACCCTACTAACATAACTCTAGTATTACCATATCCATATCTCAAAACTAGTTGTGAGGAATCAAACTTCTTTTACTAATCAATGCACTTGAATATGAAAGTTTTTATTATATCCTCTTTGGATGCCTGTCATATTTAGGACTAATTTCATAACACACGCCAATTACCAAGTTACTTAGAGAGAGCACTCTCAAAATGATATAAGTGAAGATCGAGAGTTTTTATTTCTACAAAATATGACACCGCCGTGCTCTAAAAAGATTTAAGTGAAGCACTAGAGCAAAATTATCTAGCTCAAAAGGTATAAGTGAAGCTCATGGGAGAAAAATTATCTAGCTCGAAAGATATAAGTGAAGCTCATGGGAGCTAAATTGCCTAGCTCAAAATATATAAGTGAAGCTCATTGAGTATTCTAACAAATTCACAATGAGTGCATGTCCCTCTCGAAAAGGTGTGCAGCAAGGATGATTGTGATAAAACAAAAAAGCAAAGACTCCTATAATACATGACGTTCCAAGCAAAACACATATCATGTGGTAAATAAAAATATAGCTTCAAGTAACGTTACCGATGGATTGAAGACGAAAGAGGGGATGCCTTCCCGGGGCATCCCCAAGCTTAGGCTTTTTGGTGTCCTTGAATTTGGCTTGGGATGACTTGGGCATCCCCAAGCTTAGGCTCTTTCCACCCTTTATTCCATTGTCCATAAGAACATCACCCAAAACTTGAAAACTTCACAACACAAAACTTAAACAGAAACTCGTGATATCATTAGCATAAGAAAACAAACCACCAACTTTTTAGGTACTGTAGTAAACTTAATTTCCATTTAGATTGATGTTATATTACTGTATTCTCACTTTTCCATGGCTCGTACCCCCCGATACTAACCATAGTTTCATCAAAATAAGTAATCAACACAACAAAAAACAGAATCTGTCAAAAACAGAACAGTCTGTGGCAATCTGTATATTTCGTATACCTCTGCTATCCCCAAAATTCTGAAACATTATGACAATTATGGCAATTTGCATATAAATCAGCAGCAAAAATAATCAACTAAAAATATCTTTCTGGATAGGAAATAAAAATAATTTCGTGAGCACAAAGTTTCTGTCTTTTTCAGCATGATTAAACAACTATCACCAAAACTAATCATAAAGGTTCTACTTGGCACAAACACTATTAAAACATAAAAAACACAACCATAACAGAATCATGATGGTGTGGAGTCAACAAAACACAAAGTGAAAAGCAAAAATAAATTTATTCATTGGGTTGCCTCCCAACAAGCGCTATTGTTTAACGCCCTTAGCTAGGCATAAGGCAATAGAATCAAGTATTGTCATCCTTAGTGCTCAAACCATAAGTAGCTCTCATAATGGATTCATAAGGAAATATTATTTTCTTTCTAGTAAAGTGTTCCATGCCCTTCTTTAATGGAAATTGAAATTTAATATAACCTTCCTTCATATCAATAACGGCACCAATAGTCCTATGGAAAGGTCTACCAAGAATAATGGGACATGTCGGATTGCAATCAATATCAAGGACAATGAAATCTACGGGCACATAGTTCCTATTTGCAATAATAAGAACATCATTGATCCTTCCCATAGGTTTCTTAATAGTAGAATCCGCAAGATGCAAATTAAGAGAGCACTCATCAATCTCATTGAAACCTAGAACATCACATAAAGATTTTGGAATTGTGGAAACACTAGCACCCAAACCACACAAAGCATGGCATTCATAATTTTTAATATTGATTTGTATAGTAGGTTCCCACTCATCATGAAGTTTTCTAGGAATAGACATTTCCAACTCAAGTTTCTCTTCAAGAGACTTCATCATAGCATCAACTATATGATTGGTAAAAGCCTTATTTTGGCTATAAGCATGTGGAGAATTTAGCCTGGATTGCAACAAGGAAATACATTCAATCAAAGAGCAACTATCATAATTAAATTCCTTGAAATCCAAAGTAGTGATTTCATCACTATTCAAAGTTTTGATATCCTCTACTCCACTTTCAGTATTTTTAGCATCAAGATAAATAGACTCCGAATCATTGGGGCGTTTCTCAACCAGAGTGGATTCATATCCAGCCCCATCATCATTAGGATTGGCATTAGAAAACAAGGATTCAATAGGAGTCACACCAAGCACTTTAAGATCTTCGTGATTCTCATCACATATTTCAGGTTTAGCAACCATTTTATTGACTAAGGTAGCTTGTTTATCAGAGATCTCGCCTACCAATTTTTCAAGACGAGCAAATTGAGAATTTAACGCAAGGAATTATTTGGCCATATCATCAACCTCTTTATTTATATAAGCCATAAAAGAATTTTGCTCCCTTAGTTCTCTACGAAAGTAACTATTATGATCAAACTGTGTAGACATGAAGCTTTTAGCACTAGTTTCAATCTCTTCCAACCTTTTATAGTAAGCATCATAATCATTTGGTTGGGCCATGAGGACTTAGCAAGCAGACAAGCACACAAGCAAACAGAAAGCAAGCAAAAGAAAAGGGCGAACGAAAAAGGAAAATATTTTTGTAAATTTTGTTTTTTAGAAGTGGGGGAGAGGAAAACGAGAGGCAAATGTCAAATAATGTAAATGCAAGAGATGAGTTTGCGATAGGTACTTGGTAGATATGCTTTACTTGAATACTCCCCGGCAACGGTGCAAGAAATTCTTCTTGCTACTTCTTGAGATTGCATTGGTTTTTCCCTTGAAGAGGAAAGGGTGATGCAGCAAAGTAGAAATAAGTATTTCCCTCAGTTTGAGAACCAAGGTGTCAATCCAATAGGAGTATCAAGATGAGGCACCAATGAACCTGCGCAAAGACAAACAAACTTGCACCCAACGCGATAAAGGGGTTGTCAATCCCTTCACGATTACTTGCAAGGTGAGTCTGATAGTGATGAAAGGTAAATAGATAAAAGTGCAGCAAGGTATTTTTGGTATTTTTGTATGTAGATCTGAATATATGATTGATGTCCCACAAGCGTATGGGATCGCGGCAGTTTTCGAGGGTAGAGTATTCAACCCAAATTTATTGATTCGACTGAAGGGGAAGCGAAAGAATATTTTGAAGTATTAGCAGTTGAGTTGTCAATTCAACCACACCTGAAAGATTAGTGTGTGCAAGCAAAGTATCAGTAGCAAGGTGGTATGATAGCAACGGTGCCAGAAAAAGACTTGTTGACGGGATGTTTGTGCCGCTTACCTAGCCTCGGCAACGGCGCCAACAAAGTCTTGCAACAAGTAACAGCGGTGTAGTAAGGAACAGTAGTAGCAGTAGCAGCAAAGTAACAAGTAACAGCAGTAATGACAGCAGCAGCAAAGTGGCCCAATCCCTTTTGTAGCAAGGGACAAGCCTAGGCAAAGTAACGTAGCGAGAACCAGTAGTAAAAGACTCGTAGGCAGTGGATCGGTGATGGATGAGTATGACGGATGTGATTCATCATGTAACAGCTATAACACGGAGAGATATGTAACTAGCTCCCGTTCGTCAATCTAATGTAGGCATGTATTCCGTATGTAGTCATACGTGCTTAGGGAAAAGAAATTGCATGATATCTATTGTCCATCCCTCCCGTGGCAGCAGGGTCCTAATGTGAACTACGTGATATTAAGGTTCTCCTTTTAATAAAGAACCGGGCCAACGTATTAACACGCGGTGAATACCTGAACTCCTCATACTATGGTCATCTCCGGGAGTGGTTCCGGCTATTGTCACTCCGGGGTTGCCGGGTCATAACACATAGTAGGTGACTACAACTTGCAAGATAGGATCTAAAACACACATATATTGGCGACAACATAATAGGTTCAGATCTGAAATCATGGCACTCGGGCCCTAGTGACAAGCATTAAGCATAGCCAAGTAGTAGCAACATGAATCTAGAACATAGTGGATACTAGGGATAAATCCCCGTCAAAAACTAACTCGATTACATGATAGATCTCATCCAACTCATCATCGTCCAGCAAGCCTACGATGAGATTACTCACGAACGATGAAGAGCATCATGGAATTGTCAATGGAGAAAGGTTGATGATGACGATGGCGACGATTTGCCCTCTCCGGAGCCCGAAACGGACTCCAGATCTGCCCTCCAGATGAAGAACAGGATGTGACGGGGCGTACGTATCGCAAAACGCGATGAAACCTTCTCTCTTATTTATTTTTCCAGGCGAAACGGAAGATATAGAGCTGAGATTGGGGCGGTGGTGCCACGTGGGCCCCACAAGCCTGCATGGCGCGGCCATAGGGGGTGGCCGCGGCCTGTGGGCTTGTGGCCCACTGGCACGCCCCCTCCGGTGGATCTTTGCGCAGGTATTTTTCTTTTATTCCAGAAAAAATCTCCGTAAATTTTTAGGACGTTTTGAGAACCTTCATTTCTGCACAAAAACAACACCATGGCAATTCTGCTGAAAACAGTGTTAGTACGGGTTAGTTCCATTCAAATCGTGCAAATTAGAGTCCAAAACAAGGGCAAAAGAGTTTGGAAAAGTAGATACGACGGAGACGTATCAACTCCCCCAAGCTTAAAGCCTTGCTTGTCCTCCAGCAACTCAGTTGACAAACTTAGAGAGACAAAAGAAAAACTTTGACGAACTCTGCTTGATCTTGTTGTTGCAACTTTGCCTAACTCATAACCAGAATTTCAGCAAGATCACAAGCAAACCACATAAGCAAATGACATCTAGGTCTCACGGTAAACTCATATCAATGGCATAATCAACTAGCGAGCAAATAATAATAAGCCTCAAGTGTCAACACTTCCATCAAAACAACATGAAGCAGTACGAATAGATGGTATCTCGCTAGCCCTTTCTGAGATCGCAAAACATAAATGCAGAGCACCTTAAAAGACCAAGGGCTGACTAAACATTGTAATTCAAGGCAACGAAGATCAAGCCATAGTTATACTCAACACAGTTAAAAGCAAAGCATAAAAATGACAGAGGTGCTCTCTAATTGGTGCTTTTGTAAGAGGAGGATGACTCAACAGGGACATAAATAGACAGGCCCTTCACAGAGGGAAGCATTGATTTGCAGAGGTGCCAGAGCTCAAGCTTTGAAAACAGAGATAATAATTTTGGGTGGCATGCTTTTCATTGTCAACGCAATGACTAAGAGTTCTCAACATCTTCCATGCTACACATGCTATAGGCGGTTCCCAAACAGAAAAGTAAAGTTTTGACTCCCCCACCACCAATCAATCACACTCCATGGCTAGACGAATTCTCGGGTACCGTCCATACCAACATCAAACCTGGGGGAGTTTTGTTCGCAACTATCTTTTTGATTAGAGCATGGAACAGGGAATTCCAATTACCGACCCCTTTCTCGTGAATGATAGTGAACAAACACATATCGAGGATAACACGCCTAGCATGGAAGATACCAATAGCCCCCTGTCACCACATGAGTGGTTCGGGCATGCAAAACAGATTATTTCTTGAAGGTTTAGAGAGTGGCACATGCAAATTTACTTGGAACGGCAGGTAGATACCGCACATAGGTAGGTATGGTGTACTCATATGGAACAACTTTGGGTTTATGGAGGTGGATGCACAAGCAGTATTCCCGCTTAGTACAAGTGAAGGCTAGCAAAAGACTGGGAAGCGACCAACTAGAGAGCGACAACGGTCATCAAAATGCATTGAGATTAACTAGCATTGAGTGCAAGCATGAGTAGGACATAAATCACCATGAACATGAACATCATAGAGGCTATGTTGATTTTGTTTCAACTACATGCGTGAACATGCGCCAAGTCAAGCCACTTGAAACATTCAAAGGAGGATACCATCCTATCACACTACATCATAGTCATCTCAAAATTCATGTGGGCATCCAAGACAAACCATTATAAGCTCCTAGGTAAGTAAGCATTACATAAGCAACTATGATCTCTAAGTTGTCATTGCAAACATGTTTCTCTCACAACAAAGCTGAATCAGGCATGATGAGCTAGTCATATTTACAAAAACAGAATAGATCGAGTTCATACCAGCTTTTCCACGCTCAGTCACTTCATCATATATCGTCATTATTGCCTTTCACTTGCACGACTGAACGTTGTGAACAATAATAAGCGTGCTCGTGCATTGGACTAAAGCTGGAATCTGCAGGCAAACACAAAGGAGAAGACAAATTAATATGGCTCTATGAAAGCTAAACAGGTATGCATGCAAGAGCCACTAAACATTGTAATCAATATCTTCTACCTTGACCCAAAGAAAAAGAAAACTATCTGCACGGGAAAGCTCTCAACAAGCAAAAGAAGAAAAGAAAATCTTTTTGTTTTTTCTCAAACTAGACGGACACACGAAAGGAAAACTAGAAAAAGAAAATAAACTAGCATGGATGATAAGGTGGCAAAGTGTGAACATCGGCGAACAAAGTGAAAGCATAAGCAATAATGTAGAGTCGGTTAGAACACGTACTCCCCCAAGCTTAGGCTTTTGGCCTAACTTGGTCTACTCCCAAGGAGGGAAGTTACCAGCTCCGGAGTGGACTGAGGATGCCACTGCTGTGTGAGCTCCTCTGGCTCCCACTGATAAGATGGCGACTGGTACTCGACTGGCGGCTCGGGCACGGGCACCTGTGGTTGGGCCAAGCCCCAATATGCGTAGATGTCCGAGGGAATAATAGTGTACCTGCCTGCATGAAGATTGAACAAAGAAGGAGCAGGCAAAGTAATAGTCTCACGAGTACCCTGACTAAATACCGGGTTATAAATCATCCTTCCACCTAGATCTCTATCAAGAAAGTCATGGCGAACCATGCTATCGTAATCTAGATATCTCTCGGGAAGAAGATCCTCTTCTTCTTCCTCCAGTCTAATGGGTATCTCAAAGTGTCTGGCAAAACGGGTAGCGTAGATACCTCCATAGACTACGCCTTTAGAACGGTTTAGGTTCAACCGTTGAGCTACTATAGCGCCCAAGCTATAAGTTTTATCGTTATAAAGGGCTTCGCGCAAGACCGCAAGATCTAGGGAACTAAGTGACCCAACTTTCCCACGGACAATCAAACATTTTCCCACAAATAATGAGAAGTACCGAAGCACGGGAAAATGAATGCTAGCAGCTCTAGCGCAAGACACTCCTCTCTCCTCTCCTACAACAAATGTACCGATAAAAGCTTCCAAGTCCCATGGACGAGGTTCATGAATATCCCCAATGTAAAGTAATTTGCAAACATTGCAAAAGTCCTGGAGTGACATGCGCTGGGGGACATCATAAAGTTTAAACTCAACCATAGGAGGATTCTTCCTCGGATAGAATTAAAGCTTTGTACGAAGATATTAGTGAGGAGGAGGTATTGCGAACACTTATCTTCAACGAAGGCGGTAAGGCCCGCGTTTTCCACCAAGTGATAAAAGTCCTCATAAATTCCAGCGGCGTGTAAGAACACGCCGCTTGGCCACTCGCACGCTCGAACTTGTGCGACTCGAGGGACCAAATACTTGGGCTTCTTCTCACTCCCATCATCCTTGGGGTCACGGCTTGAAGAGCCTCTCAAGAACCTCCTCATCTTTTCCTTTTTCTATATATGAAAATTTCTAAAAAAATTAGTGATTCTAAGGAAAAGTGAATAAGGCTCAACGAAACTCGTAGCAACTACTCCCACAAGTGCCTAGAGACCATATTATGCATCAAAACTACTTGGGACGAGCTAGAATCAGCATGCAAAGCTCAAGAACATG
This sequence comes from Hordeum vulgare subsp. vulgare, assembly GCF_904849725.1. Taxonomy (NCBI): domain Eukaryota; kingdom Viridiplantae; phylum Streptophyta; class Magnoliopsida; order Poales; family Poaceae; genus Hordeum; species Hordeum vulgare. Next base: position 473,521,044 of record NC_058520.1, read on the forward strand.
GTCACCAGGGCAGCAAAGATACACGGAGTATAAGGCACTAGAGCAAAAACTAATTGGACCAATGGAGGAGTCACTTACCAAAGAGTAATTTCCCCAAAACAGTTCGGAGAATGGTGATTTGAGCAAAGAGATCGAAAATCCCAGCAAGAGGAGCAAGAACACGGGTTTGAGCTGCAAAACGATTTTTTCTAGATGTAGGAGAAGCGGATGAGAGCAAGAATGAGTGGAGGGCGTGCCTGTGGGCCCCACAAGCCTGGGTGGCACGGCTAGGGGGTGCCCATGCCCCTAGGGCTTGTGGCCCACTGGTGTGGCCCCCAGACAGACTCTTTGTCCCAGTATTTTTCAAAAAATCCAGAAAAAATCATACTTGATTTTCACAGCGTTCGGAGAACTTTTGTTTTTGGGGTACTTTTCTACCGGACGCTAAAATAGAAAACAGGGAAAACTAAATTAAATCTATCATTTTTCTTCTAAGCAACCTAAAGTGAAAGCTTGGAACACAGGTTTGTGACTCCTCGATTCATCCATCCCATGGTCATCGAAAGAAATCCGTCAATGGGGTTGATCAAATCCCCTCGGCAAACCTTTTCGAATCGCAAAAGAGAACGGAGAATTTTCGAATAGTCACTAGGTTATCTCAATGGGGATATGTATCTCCCCAACAAGCAAATCATATTTCATCTTGACATGAGGAATAGGGCATTCAAAGCTCCCAATAAGAATCGATGAAGTTTTTTCGATAGCATTGATGCAATGTACTCGATATTGTTTCTTCGGAAAGTGCACCGTATGCTCATTACCGTTGACATGGAAAGTGACATTGCCTTTGTTGCAACCTATAACAGCCCCTGCAGTGTTTAAAAAGGGTCTTCCGAGGATGACAGCCATGGCATCTTCCTCGGGAATATCCAAGATAACAAAGTCTGTTAAGATAGTGGTGTTAGCGACCACAACAGGCACATCCTCGCAAATGCCGATAGGGAAAGCAGTTGATTTGTCGGCCATTTGCAGAGAGATTTCAGTGGGTGTCGACTTATCCAGTTCAAGTCTATGATAAAGAGAGAGAGGCATAACACTAACACCGGCTCCAAGGTCGCATAATGCAGTTCTAACGTAGTTGCGTCCAATGGAGCAAGGTATAGTGGGCACACCGGGATCACGTAGTTTCTTAGGAGTACCACCCTTGAAAGTGTAATTGGCAAGCATGGCGGAGATCTCAAGATCCGGTATCCTCCTCTTCTTAGTCACAATATGTTTCATGTACTTAGCATAGGGAGACACCTTGAGCATATCCGTCAAACGCATCTGCAGAAAGACAGGTCTGATCATCTCAACGAAGCGCTCAAAATCCTCATCATCCTTTTTCTTGGATGGTTTGGGAGGAAAGGGCATGGGCTTCTGAACCCATGGTTCCCTTTCTTTACCATGCTTCCTAGCAGTGAAGTCATTCTTATTGTATCTTCTATTCTTAGGCTGTGGGTTATCAAGATCAACAAGTTCAATCTCCACATCCTTATCGTTGCTAGGTTGAGCATCTTCATGAACATCACTATTGATATCATCATTGGGCTCATGTTCATCACCAGATTGTGTTTCAGCATCAGAGATAGAGGCATCGTTTGGACTCTCGGGGGTAGCAGCAACAGGGTTGCTAGCGTGCAGGTTCCTATCATCTTTCTTCTTCTTTCTAGGATGACTAGGTGCATTAGTGCTAACTCCTTGAGAATCATGTTCAATTCTCTTCGTATGACCCTCAGCATACAGAGGTTCCTGGGTCATTCTACCGCCTCTAGTAACGACTCTGACGGCATTGTCATTCAACTCGTTGAGCAAGTCATTTTGAGCTTTTAGTACTTGTTCTACCTGAGTAGTAACCATAGAAGCATGTTTACTCAGAAGTTTAAGATCGTTGACGTTTCTGTCCACGCAAGCACTTAAATGACTAAGCATACGAGCATTCTTTTCCAATTGTCTGCTAACATAATCATTGAAACTCTGTTGTTTGGCAACAAAGTTGTCAAATTCATCCATGCATAAGCTAGCAGGTTTATCAAAAGGAATATCGCTCTCATCAAACCTACGCAGATAATTTACTTCTACTACGTGTATCGGGTTATCGAGACCATGGATCTCTTCGATAGGTGGTATATTTTTGACATCTTCAGATTTAATGCCTTTCTCTCGCATAGATTTCTTGGCTTCTTGCATATCTTCAGGACTGAGGAATAGAATACCTCTTTTCTTCGGAGTTGGCTTAGGAGGTGGTTCGGGAATAGTCCAAGCATTCTCATTGCACAAGATGTTATTCAGTAGAATATCAGCTTGTTCTACAGTTCGTTCCCTAAAAACACTACCGACACAACTATCTAGATGATCTTTGGAAGCATCGGTAAGTCCATTATAGAAGATATCAAGTATCTCATTCTTCTCAAGAGGGTGATCAGGCAAAGCATTCAGTAACTGGATAAGCCTCCCCCAAGCTTGTGGGAGACTCTCTTCTTCAGCTTGAGCAAAGTTGTATATTTCCTGCAAGGCAGCTTGCTTCTTATGGGCAGGGAAATATTTTTCAGAGAAGTAGTAGACCATATCCTGGGGGCTACGCACATAACCAGGAGCAAGAGAAGTGAACCAAGTCTTAGCATCATCCTTTAGCGAGAAAGGAAACAGCTTGAGCATATAGTAGTGGCGAATCTTTTCCTCACTAGTGAATAGGGTGGCTATATCATGCAGTTTGGTAAGATGGGCTACAACCGTTTCAGACTCATAACCGTGAAAAGGATCAGATTCGACCAGAGTGATCAACTCAGGGTCGACAAAGAATTCATAATCCTTATCGGTCACAAAGATAGGCGAAGTAGCAAACTTCGGGTCGTATTTCATCCTAGCGTTCAGAGATTTTTCTTTCCACTTGCGCAGAAGTTTCTCAACATCATAACTATCCTTACACGCAAGAAAATCCTCAGCTATATCTCCCTCCATAACATAGCGCGTATCAGGCATAACAGGCAATTCAGGCATAGTAGCAGGTTCTACTTCAATAGTATCAGCAGTTTCAGAAGTATCATCACATCTAGCAGCATCTCTAGCAATATGTGCATCAAGGAATGCACCTAGTGGCAAAGCAGTATCAGGCATAGCATCATCAGGCATAGTATCAAGCATAGCATCATGGGGCATAGTATCAAGCATAGCATCATCAGGCATAGTATCAAGCATAGCATCATCATAAGCATCACGGGCAGCAGAAGTAGCATCATCAAGCACAGGCGACATATCAAGATTTCTAGCAGGAGGTGATGTCGCAAACTTACTCAAAACTGAAGGTGAATCTAGTGCAGAGATAGATGGCAGTTCCTTACCTCTCCTCGTAGTGGAAGGCAGGATTTTAGTTCTTGGATCTTTCGGATTCCTCATAGTGATCAGCACACGTCAATCCCAAGTGACTCAGAGAATATAGTTGTGCCTTCCCCGGCAACGGTGCCAGAAAAAGCCTTGATGTCCCACAAGCGTATGGGATCATAGCAGTTTTCGAGGGTAGAGTATTCAACCCAAATTTATTGATTCGACTCAAGGGGAAGCGAAAGAATATTCTCAAGTATTAGCAGTTGAGTTGTCAATTCAACCACACCTGAAAGGTTAGTGTCTGCAAGCAAAGTATCAGTAGCAAGGTGGTATGATAGCAACAGTGCCAGAAAAAGCCTTGTTGACGGGATGTTAGTGCCGCTTACCTAGCCTCGGCAACGGCGCCAACAAAGTCTTGCAACAAATAACAGCGGAGTAGTAAGGAACAGTAGTAGCACCCGCAGCAAATTAACAAGTAACAGCAGTAATGACAGCAGCAGCAAAGTGGCACAATCCCTTTTGCAGCAAGGGACAAGCCTAGGCAAAGTAACGTAGCGAGAACCAGTAGTAAAAGACTCGTAGGCAGTGGATCGGTGATGGATGAGTATGACGGATGTGATTCATCATGTAACAGCTATAACACGGAGAGGTATGTAACTAGCTCCCGTTCGTCAATCTAATGTAGGCACGTATTCCGTATGTAGTCATACGTGCTTAGGGAAAAGAACTTGCATGACATCTATTGTCCATCCCTCCCATGGCAGAGGGGTCCTAATGGAAACTACGGGATATTAAGGTTCTCCTTTTAATAAAGAACCGGGCCAACGCATTAACACGCGGTGAATACATGAACTCCTCATACTATGGTCATCTCCGGGAGTGGTTCTGGCTATTGTCACTCCGGGGTTGCCGGGTCATAACACATAGTAGGTGACTATAACTTGCAAGATAGGATCTAAAACACACATATATTGTCGACAACATAATAGGTTCAGATCTGAAATCATGGCAATCGGGCCCGAGTGTCAAGCATTAAGCATAGCCAAGTAGTAGCAACATCAATCTAGAACATAGTGGATACTAGGGATCAATCCCCATCAAAAACTAACTCGATTACATGATAGATCTCATCCAACTCATCACCGTCCAACAAGCCTACGATGAGATTACTCACGAACGATGAAGAGCATCATGGAATTGTCGATGGAGAAAGGTTGATGATGACGATGGCGACGATTTGCCCTCTCCGGAGCCTGAAACGGACTCTAGATGTGCCCTCCAGATGAAGAACAGGATGTGGCGGCGCCTCCGTATCGCAAAACGCGATGAAACCTTCTCTCTGATTTTTTTTCCAGGCGAAACGGAAGATATAGAGCTGAGATTGCGGGCGGTGGTGCCACGTGGGCCCCACAAGCCTGCTTGGCGCGGCCATAGGGGGTGGTCGCGGCCTGTGGTCTTGTGGCCCACTGGCACGCCCCCTCCGGTGGATCTTTGCGCAGGTATTTTTCATTTATTCTAGAAAAAATCTCCGTAAATTTTCAGGACGTTCCGAGAACTTCCATTTCTGCACAAAAACAACACCATGGCAATTCTGCTAAAAACAGCGTCAGTCCGGGTTAGTTCCATTCAAATCATGCAAATGAGAGTCCAAAACAAGGGCAAAAGAGTTCGGAAGAGTAGATATGACGGAGACGTATCAATGATGTGTAAAATAGAGCCGGGGGCCATAGTGTTCACTAGAGGCTTCTCTCGTTGTAGAAAGTATTACGGTAGGTGAACAAATTTATGTCGAGCAATTGATAGAATCGCGCAAAGTCATGACGATATCTAAGGCAATGATCATACATGTAGGCATCACGTCCGAGACAAGTAGACCGATACTTTCTGCATCTACTACTATTACTCCACACGTCGACCGCTATCCAACATGCATCTAGTGTATTAAGTTCATAACAAACGGAGTAACGCCTTAAGCAAGATGACATGATGTAGAGGGATAAATTCATGCAATATGATACAAACCCCATCTTTTTACCCTTGATGGCAACAACACAATGCGTGCCTCGCTACCCCTTCTGTCACTAGGTGAGGACACCGCACAGTATGAACCCAAAACCAAGCACTTCTCCCATTGCAAGAATTATAGATCAAGTTGGCCAAACGAAACTCATAACTCGAAGAGAACTACAAGGATACGAAATCATTCATGTAAGAAATCAGAGGAGACTGAAATAATATTCATAGATAATCTGATCATAAATCCACAATTCGTCGGATCTCGACAAACACACCGCAAAAGAAAGTTACATCGGATAGATATCCATGAAGATCTTGGAGAACTCTCTATTGAAGATCCAAGAGAGAGAAGAAGCCATCTAGCTACTAGCTATGGACCCGAAGGTCTGTGGTGAACTACTCACGCATCATCGGATAGGCAATGGTGTTGATGAAGAAGCCCTCCGTGTTCGAATCCCCCTCCGACAGGGCACCAGAACGGTCCCCGGATGGGATCTCGCGGAGACAGAAGCTTGCGGCGGCGGAAAAATATTTTCATGGCTCTCTCTGGAGGTTTCGGGATTTTTGGAGATTTACAGGCGAAAGAGGTAGGGCAGAGGAGGCAAGGGGGCCCACGAGCCTGCTAGGCGCCCCCCTAGGGCGCGCCTAAGGGGCTCCTGACCTCCCACGAGACCTCCTGCCTTGGTTCTCAAGTCTTCTGGGTATCTTCTGTTATGGAAAAAATCATCCCGTGGGTTTTATTCCGTTTGGACTCCATTTAATATTCTTTTCTGAAAAAGGTCAAAATCACGGAAAAAACAAAAACTGGCACTAGGCACTGAGTTAATAGGTTAGTCCCAAAAATGATATAAAATGGCATATAAATGCATATAAGACATCCCAAGTTGATAATATAATAGCATGGAACAATCAAAAATTATAGATACGTTCGAGACGTATCACCCCACTGGAAACCACGAGCCGGCGGACCCCAAGTCCGCGCCCGGCACGGCCCCGCACCCACTAGCCGACAGACCCCACGTCTATTCCCGTGCCCATCAGTCAGCGGACCCCGCGCCCGCGCCCGACATCCTTGACGCCACCGTATGCTTCAGCAACAGCAAAGACCCTCCTCTCGACTCTTCGAGTCGCCAAGAGGCTCGAAGGCTACACCCAACGGGTGCGCTGGCGCGCCCCCCAGGAAGCAAGTCGCTCCATCCCTAGCCTGCAATCGACCATCATCGACAACTTCTGCAAACAACAACGACTGCAAAAATCCTCTGTACGGCTCTTTGAGTCGCCAGGAGGCTTGGAGGCTACTGTCGGGGAGATGACCCCCGGGTACCCCAAAGACGGCGAGTCATACGGGGTGCCTCCCCGCCTAGACCAGCCGGTTGTGCCAGCCAGTCGGCTTCCCGGAGTCAACTACGATGCCCCATCGGACAGGCGCGATCGTGACGGCCAACTGTTGGGGAACGTTGCATGGGAAATAAAAAAATTCATACGCACACGAAATACCTATACATGGTGATGATCATCTACGAGAAGGGAGAGTGAATCTACATACCCTTGTACATCGCTAAGCGGAAGCATATATAACGCGGTTGATGTAATGGAACATCTTGGCGATCCAAATCACAGCCCGTCCCGGGATCTCATCACGATCCGTCCCGCGATCCCATCACGATCCATCCCGATCTAGTGCCGAACGGACGACACCTCCGCGTTCAGCACACGTATAGCTAGATGACGATCTCCGCCTTCTTGATCCAGCAAGAGGGACAGATAGGTAGATGAGTTCTCCAATACAGCGGTGTGGCGATGGTGGTGGTGAACTAATCCAGCAGGGCTTCGCCTAAGCACCGCCGAACTAGACTAGAGGAGAAACCTATCTAGATGAAGTAGAGGGAGCACGTGGCAATTAGAGTTAGGGTGCCTCTAATTCCTCTGTATATATAGGAGGGAGGGAGGGGAGGAGGCAGCCAAAAAACCCTCTAGGGGTTCGGCCAAACTAGGAGGAGGTGGAAGAGTCCACCTCCAATCCTACTCCTAGTAGGACTCACCCCTTCCCCACTTAGCTTTCTTTCCTTCCCACCTCCAATCCGCCTTGGGATTTGGTGGGGGATGATACGTCTCCATCGTATCTACTTTTCCAAACTCTTTTGCCCTTGTTTTGGACTCTAATTTGCATGATTTGAATGGAACTAACCCGGACTAACGCTGTTTTCAACAGAATTGCCATGGTGTTGTTTTTCCGCAAAAATAAAAGTTCTCGGAATGACCTGGAAATTTACGAGGATTTTTTGTGGAATATATAAAAAATACTGGCGCAAGAATCAACCGGATGAGTGGAGCGAGGAGCCCACAAGCCCACCAGGCGCGGCCCCTCTGGCCGCGCCTAGCACGCTTGTGGGGCCCTCGGGGCTCCGCCGCCTCCAACTCCAGCTCTATTTAGTCTCTTTCGCCCGGAAAAAAATCATGGAGAAGAGTTCATCGCGTTTTACGATATGGAGGTGCCGCCACCTCCTGTTCTTCCTCTAGAGGGAAGATCTGGAGTCCGTTCTGGGCTCCGGAGAGGGGAGATCGTCGCCATCATCATCACCAACCTTCCTTCATCACCAATTCCATGATGCTCTTCACCGTTCGTGAGTAATCCCATCGTAGGCTTGCTAGACGGTGATGGGTTGGATGAGATCTATCATGTAATCGAGTTAGTTTTGACGGGGACTGAACCCTAGTATCCGCTATGTTCTAAGATTGATGTTGCTACTACTTTGCCATGCATAATGCTTGTCACTAGGGCCCGAGTGCCATGATTTCAGATCTGAATCTATTATCTTCTCGTCAATATATGTGTGTTCTAGATCCTATCTTGCAAGTTGTAGTCACCTACTATGTGTTATGACCTGGCAACCCCGGAGTGACAATAACCGGAACCACTCCCGGAGATGACCATAGTATGAGGAGTTCATGTATTCACTAAGTGCTAATGCTTTGTTCCGGTTCTCTATTAGAAGGAGAACCTTAATATCTCGTAGTTTCCATTAGGACCCCGCTGCCACGGGAGGGATGGACAATAGATGTCATGCAAGTTCTTTTCCCTAAGCATGTATGAATATATACGGAATACATGCCTACATTACATTGTCGAACTGGAGCTAGTTACATATCTCTCCGTGTTATGACTGTTGCATGATGAATATCATCCGGCATAATTATCCATCACCGATCCAATGCCTACGAGATTTTCCTACTGGTCCTTGCTACCGTTACTTTGTCGCTACTGCTGTCGCTACTGCTACTGTTAATCTGTCGCTACTGTTGTCACTGCTGCTACTGTTACACTGTTGCTATTGTTGTTGTTGCTGCTACTGTTACCGTTGCTACTGTTGCTATCACGCCACTTTGTTACTGATACTTTGCTGCAGATACTAAGTCTTTCAGATGTGGTTGAATTGACAACTCAACTGCTAATACTTGAGAATATTCTTTGGCTTCCCCTTGTGTCGAGTCAACAAATTTGGGTTGAATACTCGACCATCGAAAACTCTTGCGATCCCCTATACTTGTGGGTTATCAAGGCTATTTTCTGGCGCCGTTGCCGGGGAAGCATAGCACTATTCTCTGAGTCACATGGGATTTACGTCTGTTGATCACTATGAGGAATCCGAGAGATCCAAAAACTAAAGTCTTGCCCTCAACTACGAGGACAGGTAAGGAACTGCCATCTAGCTCTGCACTTGATTCACCTTCAGTTATGAGTAAGTTTGTGACACCACTTCCTGCTAGAAATTTTGATATGTCGCATGTGCTTGATGATGCTACTTTTGCTATCCATGATGCTTGTGATGATGTTTTGCTTGATACTGCTTTTCCACTAGGTGCATTCCTATATGCACAAATTGCTAGAGTTGCTGCTAGATGTGGTGATACTTCTGAAACTGCTGAGATTATTCAAGTAGAACCTGCTATTTCACCTATTAGAACTAGCTCTCCTAGATATGAATTGCCTGATATGCCTCAGGGTTATGTTATGGAGGGAGAGATAGCTGAGGACTTTCTTGCTTGTAAGGATAGCTATGATCTTGAGAAATTACTGCGCGAGTGGAAAGAAAAATCTTTGAATGCTAGGATGAAATACGACCCGAAGTTTGCTACTTCGCCTATCTTTGTGACCGATAAGGATTATGAATTCTCGGTCGACCCTCAGATAATCACTCTCGTCGAATCTGATCATTTTCATGGTTATGAGTCTGAAATGGTTGTAGCCCATCTTACTAAGTTGCACGATATAGCCACCCTATTCACGGGGGAGGAAAAGATCCGCCAATACTATATCCTTAAGTTGTTTCCTTTCTCGCTAAAGGATGATGCTAAGACTTGGTTCACTTCTCTTGCTCCTAGTTGTGTGCGTAGCCCCCAGGATATGATCTACTACTCTGAAAAATATTTCCTTGCCCATAAGAAGCAAGCTGCCTTGCAGGAAATATATAACTTTGTGCAAGTTGAAGAAGAGATTCTCCCACAAGCTTGGGGGAGGCTTGTCCAGCTACTGAATACTTTGCCTGATCACCCTCTTGAGAAGAATGAAATACTTGATATCTTCTATAATGGACTAACACATGCTTCTAAGGACCACCTAGATAGTTGTGTCGGTTGTGTTTTCAGGGAACAAACTGTAGAACAAGCTGAGATCCTATTGAATAATATCTTGTGCAATGAGAATGCTTGGACTATTCTCGAACCACCTCCGAAGCCAACTCCGAAGAAAAGAGGTATTCTATTCCTCAGTCAAAGATATGCAAGAAGTTAAGAAATCTATGAAAGAGAAAGGCATTAAATCTGAAGATGTCAAAAATCTACCACCTATCAAAGAGATCCATGGTCTTGATAACCCGACATAGGTAGTAGAGGTAAATTCTCTTTGTAGATTCAGTGAGAGTGATATTCCTTTTGATAAACCTGCTAGCTTATGCCTGGATGAATTTGATAACTTTGTTGCCAAACAACAAAGTTTCAATGATTATGCAATTGGAAGAGAATGCTCGTATGCTTAGTCATTTAAGAGCTTGTGTGGACAGAAACGTCAATGATCTTAAGTTGTTGAGTAAACATGCCTCTATGGTTACTACTCAAGTAGAACAAGTACTTAAGGCTCAAAATGACTTGCTCAATGAGTTGAATGACAATTCTGTCAGAGTCGTCACTAAAGGCGGTAGAATGACCCAGGAACCTTTGTATCCCGAGGGTCATCTTAAGAGAATTGAACAAGATTCTCAAGGAGTTAGCACCGAGGCACCTAGTCATCCTAGAAAGAAAAAGAAAGATAATAGGAACTTGCATGCTAGCAACCCTGTTGCTGTTACACCTAAGAATCCAAACGATATCTCCGTTTTTTATGCCGAAACACAATTTGGTGATGAACATGAGCCTAATGGTAATATCGATAGTGATGTTCATGTTGATGCTCAACCTAGCAATGATAAGGATGTGGAGATTGAACCTGTTGATCTTGATACCCCACAACCTAAGAATAGGAGATACGATAAGAACGACTTCATTGCTAGGAAGCATGGTAAAGAAAGGGAACCATGGGTTCAGAAACCCATGCCCTTTCCTCCCAAACCAGCCAAGAAAAAGGATGATGAGGATTTTGAGCGATTTGTTGAAATGATTAGACCTGTCTTTCTGCAAATGTGTTTGACAGATATGCTCAAGATGTCTCCATATGCTAAGTACATGAAGGATATTGTGACTAATAAGAGGAGGATACCTGAGGTTGAGATTTCCACCATGCTCGCTAATTACACCTTCAAGGGTGGAACTCCTAAGAAACTAGGTGATCCCGGAGTGCCCATTATACCTTGCTCCATTAAAGGAAACTACGTTAGAACTGCTTTATGCGACCTTGGAGCCGGTGTTAGTGTTATGCCTCTCTCTCTTTATCGTAGGCTTGAACTAGATAAGTTGACACCCACTAAAATCTCTCTGCAAATGGTCAACAAATCAACTGCTTTCCCTATCGGCATTTGCGAGGATGTTCCTGTTGTGGTTGCTAACGTTACTATCTTAACGGACTTTGTTATCCTGGATATTCCCAAGGATGATGCCATGGCGGTCATCCTTGGAAGACCCTTTTAAACACTGCAGGGGCTGTTATTGATTGCAACAAAGGCAATGTCACTTTCCATGTCAATGGTAATGAGCATACGGTACACTTTCCTAAGAAACAATATCGGGTACTTTGCATCAATGCTATTGAAAAAACTTCAACGATTCTTATTGGGAGCTTTGAATGCCCTATACCTACTGCTAAGATGAAATATGATTTGCTTGTTGGGGATATGCACATCCCCATTCAAGTAACCTAGTGACTATTCGAAAATTCTCTGTTTTTTACGAGATTCGAAAAAAGTTTGTCAAGGAGACTTGATCAACCTCATTGACGGATTTCTTTTTGATGACCATAAGATGGATGAATCTGAGAGTCAGAGCCCTCTGTTCCAAACCTTTACCTTCAATAGCTTAGAAGAAAAATGATAGATTTAGCTTTAGTTTCTCGTGTTTTTCTGTTTTTTGCGTCCCGTAGAAAAGTGTCCCGAAAATAAAAGTTCCCCAAATGCCCTGAAAATCAAGTATGATTTTTTCTGGAATTTTTGAAAAATTCTGAGACGGAAAGCTAGTCACGGGGATGCACCAGTGGGCCACAAGCCCAGGATGCGCAGGCACCCCCCTTGGCCGCGCCTACCAGCCTTGTGGGGCCCACATCTCCCCCTCCACTTATTCCAGCTCCCATCTCCTTCTCCTATGTCACAGCCCTAGCTTTCATTTGTTTGCCAAGCATTCATGCATGCATTATAAAAACTTTGATGTTTAATGGGAAGTGATCAAAACCCCAAATGTTTTGATCAATTGACAAGAAGGCAATAAAAATTTAATACCTTAAAAGGAACCAGGAAAATGTTCCAAATTCTTGGCAAAATAGTGTCATAAAGTAAATTTGTCAAACCAAAATTCTAGGTCACAGGAACTTTTTGAAAAGGATTTTTGAGTTGACTAAACAGCTATTTGGAATGGAATTATTTTGATTCCTTCTATTTTAAAGTTTCAAAAATGTTGAAACTTTAATGTGGCATTGGACATTATTGTCTTTGTCACCTAATAACATTTTTGGGTTTTATATTTGGTCAAACTATTTAATTTAAATCCTAAAAGTAAATGCCAGAAAGAAATAAAAGAGAAATGAAAAAAAACAGAAAAACTTACCTGTCGCCACCCTCCTGGCCCAGCCCACCAGAGGGGGGTCTCCCTGTCGTCTTCCTCCTCGTGCCAGAAGGCAGAGGAGAAGGAAGGCACGGCGCCCTCGCAAACTCCTGCTCGCGTGGAGTTCCCTCCTGCCTCCACCGTGCCAGCGCACGAGCCCGCTCCTTCCCTTATCCTCTCCACACCCCCCCCCCCTGCTCTCTGTCTCTCCTCTCTTCTGTGTCTCGAGTTCTTCTCGCCGCCATTGCCGGCCGCCCGAGCTCGTCGCTAGCTCCACCATGGCCATCCCTCGCCTCCCTGAAGAGCTCCACTCCTCTGCCTCGACGAGCTGCATCCCTCCATCAACTCCTCCGAGCAACCGAGCCCCGTAGCGTCGCCATCGTCGCCGTTTCTTCATCCGGCCACCGGATCTCGCCGTCGTCGAATCATCGGCCAGAGAGCCCCTCCAACCTCGCCGACGCCAGAAATGGAGCCCTCGTGAGCCGCTGATTCTTTCCCCTCTCCTCCCATGCTCTGTCGTGCCCCGTAGGTCGTTTCCCCATCGTGGCCGAACTCCGGGGACCGCCCCGCTCGTCGTCGGCACCTCTCCCGGCCACCCTAGCCCCAGCCGATGCTCCCGTTAGATCGGGCGCATCGCCAGCGTCCCGCAGCCGTCAACCATGCTCATTTTGGACCTCTGTAGCGCAAGATAGCACAACTCCGGCAGGGCCTCCACTGTGGCTCAGTCGCCGACGACCTCTCTCCGGTAACTGTCGACGTGGCCGACCATTAGCGCTAATTAATCCCTTCCCCAGTCGCTGACAGAGGGCCCCACCAGTGAGTCAAACCTCACTTGGTGCGGGTCAGCGCAGGGTTAGTCTCTGGGTCACTGACCAGTGGACCCCACTGGTCAGGTTGACCTGGACCCGGCTGGTTGACCTGCTGACGCAGGGATGACATCAGCCAGACGCAGTAATAGTTTTCTGATTTAATTTAATTCCCGAAAATTGCTAAAACTTGTAGAAATCATAGAAATTAAGATGAAAATAATTTATATATGAAAAAGTATCAGAAAAATGCAAGGAATCCATTGGTGTCATTTATACACATGTTTGGACATTTTAACCTTGCTGAATATAACAAATTCATAATAGGCTTATAAAGGATATAATTGGATTTTGAAAATGATTTATATAGATCAAATAAACTTCTTTCAACCTGTGATCACTTGCATTAGATGAAATCAGCATCATGATAACTTGCCATGCTCATGCATCATTGTGAAGCATTTGCCGTGATTAATTTCTTTCGTTTGATCTGTCAATAGACCTTGCGAGATGTAGTTATCACCGGCATCGAAGAATAGATGAGTTCTTCCGATCAACAGGCAAGCCAAACCCCTTTGAACATTCCGACAAAATCCTATTCTCTCGCTCCTGCTCTCATTTCTATGCATTAGGACAAAATGATTCAAATGATAGTTGTATTACGATAGCTGCACCTATCCCTTTGCATGACCTGATTTTGATCACAGTAAATAGCTAAACCAATGCAACCTAGCATACATAGTAGATGCTTGAGTCATATGTGCTTTACCCTGTTATGCTTGCTATGCTTAGGTTGAGTTTGGTCCGAGCATCGGAATGATGTATTGGAATGATCATGTCCTATTGATGACAGTTAAAGATGTGAAACTGTTTTGGTAAAGGTAGCGGTGAGAGGCCATGTAGGGGTACATGGTGGGTTGTCCCATTGTCGCCGAATATAGGACCTGAGATCTTGTGTTGGTGCTCCAAGACTAGCTACTACCGCACATTGGGTTCCGGTAACTCGACCCCTCTCGGCCTATTAACTACTCTGTTCTCAGTCCAGAAGTCGCAGTAGTTCCAAACGTTCATAGGTTGTGGCACGGCCTGCTAAGTGGATGAACGGCCCAGTCGGGACCGGCTTGGGGCCCTGCTCACATCGTTTGAGGCCATGTTGGAAACCTCGGCCGGACTTCCATTGTGGGTTCCAACTCAGATAGGCGACTGTCTTGGGCGTGAGTCTTAGTAGGTTAACATCCGTGGCCAACTCCCTCGATGAGCTTCCGCTTGAAGGTTGCCGAGGTGCTGGTTTTTATGTGCACTTGGCGATAAGTGGCGGAAGCATGTGTGACGAAGTACACCCCTGTAGGGTATCTATCTATTCGAATAATCGTGTCCTCGGTTATGGACTGCTTGGATACTTACATGGTTCATAGATAACTTTAATGGTTACTCTAAAATGGTCCAAATAAGTGTGAGTGCTATGGATGGCCTTCTCGTAGGTTGACGAGAGAGGATCCATGGTGGTGTATTGATGTGATGGTTATGTGGACTCGTGTGCGCTCTCTCGTAAGGAGGCGAGAGAGATATTAAAACTATGTTGTAGAATAGGTTAGCCAAAGGTCAAAGCTGGCTTGTCTGCAATAAACCCCACAATTCCATTCATTGATACTTGATGCATATGTAGTTAGCACTGATGTAAGACTTGCTAAGTACCTTCGTACTCACTGTTGCTTATTTACATTTTTGCAGAATAGACGCCGCTCTTTCTACGTTATCTCTTGACGTTAACATCGATGGTTTAGCTTGGGAACCCAGAAAGTGATCTGGCTCCTATGGTAGGGTCGTTGTAGCTTTTAGGCTCTTCCAGCCGCTTTTAGTAGATGTCTGTACCCAGACATGTAACTTCTGCTTGATGCTTGTATGCTCTAAATGTTGGGTCATGTGACCCCTTCTGTTTGTAACATTAAACTATGTTGGCTCTTCGGAGTCTATTAAATAAATGATGTGTTGTAGAGTTATGTTGTGATGCCATGTTGTATCTACACATATCGTGCATATTGTGTGTATGCTTGCAATGCATTGGTATGTGTGGGATTCGACACCTAGTTGTGTGCCTTGAGTAGTACTCGATACCGGGAAATGCCTCTTTGTGCTTCCACCGAGCCTTGGTAGCATGCTACTGCTCCGTACACATTGATTGACCGGCATGTATCCTTCTTGGTTGTTGTGTCTGTCCCCATGGGGAAATGTCACGCGGTGTAATGGAGTCCCTGTAGCTTGCTACGACTCGTCTACACTCGCTGATGACCGACACCTGCCTTGCTGGGTTATGTATGCCTGTCCCTGTACGGATGTGCCACTTGGGTTCATAACTAGCCATGTCGACCCAGGTTTTTTGACATATGATTGCTGGCAACATAGTCATATACATGAGCCAAAAGACGCAAACGGTCCCGGCCATGGTAAGGTGGCAACCGGGGTGATTACCGTGCGTGAGGCCACAAAGTGATATGATGTGTACATGCTAGAGTTGTATGGCTTAGGATCGGGGTCCCGACAGCGTTGGTATCAGAGCTTGACTGCCTGTAGGATTACCAAGCCAAAATGGTCGATGTTGAGTCTCGAAAATCTATAGTTATATAAGGGAATTGATTGTGGAAGGGAACGTAAGGCTCTTTTTACTCTTTTCCTCGAGTCACTCTATTCTAAGTCACCTTTTCTTATCTACGGGGATTAAGGACTAGGTTTTCCTATTTGTCTACTAGGAGGACGAGTTACTGAACCATGGACTTATAGGATGGTTTCTGTGTGTCATTCCTGCTTTCATCAGAATTATGAGAAGAGATGCCTTTGTTCTTGCTGCACCTCGAATCCATAATATTGAGTAGTCATGTTGCCTAGATCTCTTGAAGGATGCCTCATATTTCATGCCTATACAGCCGTTATGCTGTCCGATTTTCTCTGGGATTGTGATATTTAGTGTTATTTGTCTCTGAACCCTGGATTGTTTCAATAGGATGTCGCGAGTAACCCGGAGTTCTGTTGGCCATGATCAGAACCATGGAGATGGTAGGGATGGAGAAGATTCTCTTAATCTGCCTTTGTTGACAGAGGTTATGCTAGAAATTGAGAGGAATAAGCATGCCACCAACTGTCTGTTGGAGCACATAGAGCGGAATACAGCCTATCAGTGCAATGAGCTAGTATCCATCAGAGACTTCATCAAGTTGAATCCACCCACCTTCCATCATTCCATTGAGCCACTAGACGCAGATGATTGGCTCCGAAGTATCAATAACAAGCTGCGTTATGCAAACGTGGCTGAAGGAGACAAGGTTGCCTATGCCACATATCACCTCGAAGGTTCTGCTAGTCTATGGTGGGAGAACTTTGAGGCTATGCGTCCTTCGGGCCAAGTTACTTCATGGCAGGAGTTTTGTGAAACTTTTCGTGAACATCATATTCCGCAGGCCCTGATAGATCGTAAGCAAGAAGAGTTTTGCAGTTTGACTCAAGACAAGTTGGATGTAAATGCTTATAGTCGTGAGTTTGGACGCCTTGCGCGTTATGCACCAGAAAAGGTATCCACGGATGCCAAGAAGCAAGCTAGGTTCAGGAAAGGTCTTAACCCAAAGCTTCGTCATGATCTCAGTTTGCATGAGTTCATCAGTTTTGAGGGCCTTGTGAACAAAGCCATCCAAGCAGAAACAAGCAGAATGACCTACGAGGAATCTTGCAAGCACAACCGTGATGTTGGATCATCTTCAACTTCTATATCCCAAAAGCGTAGGATATGGATCCCGAATGCTGTTATCACTCCGAGATATGTACCAAGGCCAACCTATGTGGCGCCTCGTCTGCCGATGTCAAGTGTCCCCCAGGATAATCTCATTAATCAAGCGTTCAACCCAGACCCCCGTCCTATTTTTGGATCGTGCTTCAAGTGTAGCAAGCCAGGACACTATTCAAGGGATTGTCCTTTGCGTGGTTTTGTTCCACCTCCTTGAGGAATGGGTGTTGTTCGTTGCAAGCCACCAACCAAGAAGTTCAAGGAAAGGTCAGTTGCTCTAACTCGTGTATGTGTGCACCATGTATCTGCAGAAGAAGCTCAAGATGATGATGATGTCGTGCTTAAGACGCTCCTTGTTAATTCTCATCCAGCTTCAGTTCTTTTTTACTCTGGAGCATCTCATTCCTTCATCTCCGAACGTTATGCCTCCTTGCATAACATTGCTTTCGTAGATATGCCAACCCCATTAGTAATTCAGGCTCCAGGTTCCAAATGGCAAACTAATGGAGTAAGTCATGGGAACCAAATCCTTATTGATGGTCTAGTATTTCTTGCTTCCTTGATACCTCTCAAGACTTCAGACATCAATATCATTTTGGGGATGGACTGGTTGATAGCTCATCATGCCAAAATTGATTGTTTCTCTAGATCTGTTCAGCTCACCCATACTTCTGGCCAGTTAGTAAATGTCTCATCTGGGGTTACAAAACGCCAGATATATGCCCTCAATGCCAATCCTCTTCCAGACCTTGAAAACATCCCAGTAGTCCGTGATTTTCCGGATGTCTTTCTAGAGGAACTGCCAGGTGTCCCACCTGACACAGAAGTAGAGTTTGTCATAGAACATGTCCCAGGAACTGCTCCAATTGCTAGAAGACCCTATAAGATGTCTCCTCAAGAATTAGCTGAGCTTGAAACCCAACTTGATGAATCCTTGAAGAAAGGTTTCATCCGTCCTAGCTCTTCCCCTTGGGCTTGCCATGTCCTCTTCGTCAAGAAGAAGGATGGTACAGAATGGATGGTTGTAGATTACCGACCGGTTAATCTGGTCATGATAAAGAACAAATATCCGCTCCCCGGGATCAACGATCTGTATGATCAGCTCGCTGGATCTACAGTCTTTTCAAAGATGGATTTGAGATTAGGTTATCATCAAATCAAAATTAGGAATGGGGACGTTCCTAAGACGGCCTTTGTCACTTGTTATGGCCAATACGAGTACACCGTCATGTCCTTCGGTCTAACCAATGCCCGAGCCACTTTCTCCCGCTTAATGAATTCGATCTTCATGGAGTACTTGGATAAATTCGTCGTAGTTTACCTCGATGATATCCTGATTTACTCAAAGAACGAAGAAGAACATGCTAAGCATCTTAGGCTGGTATTGATGAAACTTCGAGAGCACCGCCTTTACGCCAAATTCTCCAAGTGTGAATTCTGGTTACCAGAAGTGACCTATCTAGGTCACGTAATCTCAACAAAAGGTATTGTTCTCAATCCCGAGAGAGTTCAGGCCGTTCTTGATTGGACTCCACCTGAATCGGTGAAGCAAGTTAGGAGTTTCCTTGGCTTAGCAAGCTATTGCCGCCGCTTCGTCGAGAATTTCTCCAAAATTGCCAAACCTCTAACTGAACTTCTCAAGAAAGATAAGAAGTTCGAATGGACCCCATGGTGCCAGGAAAGTTTTCAGGAGTTGAAAAGACGACTGACTACTGCCCCGGTACTTGTGCCCCCAGATTTCTCAAAGGACTTTATTATCTACCGTGATGCCTCGCGACAAGGACTTGGATGCATTCTTATGCAAGATCGTCATGTGATCGCATACGCATCTCGACAGTTGCGTCCACATGAGGAGAATTATCCAACACATGATCTGGAACTTGCCGCTGTAGTCTATGCACTGTTAACCTGGCGACATTACCTCCTGGGTAATCGTTGCGAAATATACACTGATCACCAGAGTCTCAAGTATATATTCACCCAACCGGATTTGAATCTCAGGCAAATACGGTGGGTTGAGTTGATTACGGATTACGATTTAGGAATATCTTACACCCCAGGCAAAGCCAATGTCATGGCTGATGCACTAAGTCGTAAATCCTATTGTAACAACCTCATGTTGCTACAAAATCAACCACTTCTCCATGAGGAATTTCGTAAGCTTAATATTCACCTTGTTCCTCAAGGATTCCTTTCTACCTTGGTGTCGAAACCGACTCTTGAGGATCAGATCATAGCAGCCCAGAAACATGATACGGGAATTTCCCGGATCAAGAGCAACATCGCCAAAGGAGTTGCTGGACGTTTCATGGTAAATGATAAAGGTGTTGTATTCTTTGATAATCGTTTGGTGGTTCCTAAGAAGCAACAACTTTGTGAATTGATTCTAAAGGAAGCTCATGAATCGCCTCTCACGATTCATCCCGGTAGCACTAAATTGTATCAGGACCTACGCCAAAGGTTCTGGTGGACCCGGATGAAGAGAGAAATTGCTCAATTCATTGCTAACTGTGACGTTTGTCGTCGCGTTAAGGCAAAGCATCAAAGGCCTGATGGCACCCTTCAACCCCTGGCTATTCCCGAGTGGAAATGGGACAAGGTTAGTATGGATTTTATCACTGGTTTTCCAAAGACCAAGAAAGGGAATGATGCCATCTTTGTTGTCATTGATCGCCTTTCGAAAGTTGCTCACTTCCTTCCAGTCCGAGAAAGTATAACTGCTAGTCAGCTAGCAGACCTATATATTTCTCGAATAGTTTCTCTTCATGGTGTTCCTCTAGAAATCAATTCAGATCGTGGAAGTCTTTTTACTTCTCGATTTTGGGAAAGTTTCCAAAAATCTATGGGAACTCCTCTTTCGTTTAGCACTGCTTATCACCCTCAGTCAAGTGGTCAAGTAGAAAGAGTCAACCAAATTCTTGAAGATATGCTCAGAGCCTGTGTTATCTCATTCGGAATGAATTGGGAGAAGTGTCTTCCATTCGCCGAATTTGCTTATAACAACAGTTTCCAGTCTAGTCTGGGCAAAGCTCCTTTCGAAGTTCTGTATGGACGAAGATGTCGAACACCATTAAACTGGTTAGAAACCGGTGAAAGACAGTTCTTTGGACCGGATATGATCCAGGATGCAGAAGAGCAAGTTCGCATTATTCGTGAGAATTTAAAAACTGCCCAATCTCGTCAAAAGAGTCAGTATGACCGCCGTCATAAGGAAGTAAGTTATGAAGTTGACGAGAAGTCTTACCTTCGGGTTTCACCTCTCAAAGGTACCCATCGTTTCGGTATCAAAGGCAAATTGGCTCCTCGTTACATTGGTCCTTTCCGTATTCTCGCTAAACGAGGAGAGGTTGCCTACTAGTTAGAGCTGCTTCCTCAGCTTTCCAAAGTTCATGATGTGTTCCACGTTTCTCAACTCACGTGTTGCTTCCACGACCCTGTCCGCGAAGTAGACCACGAAACGCTTGATCTCCAAGATGATCTGTCATATCGAGAATATCATGTTCGTATTCTTGACGAAACCGAGCATAGCACCCGACATCGCATCATCAAGTTTCTCAAGGTTCACTGGTCTCATCATTCCGAGAATGAAGCAACATGGGAGCGCGAAGATCGCCTTCGGCTTGAATACCCCGAACGCTTCCCGACTACGCCTAAATCTCGGGACGAGATTCTTGTTTAGTGAGGGTGAGTTGTCACAGCCCTAGCTTTCATTTGTTTGCCAAGCATTCATGCATGCATTATAAAAACTTTGATGTTTAATGGGAAGTGATCAAAACCCCAAATGTATTGATCAATTGACAAGAAGGCAATAAAAATTTAATACCTTAAGAGGAACCAGGAAAATGTTCCAAATTCTTGGCAAAATAGTGTCATAAAGTAAATTTGTCAAACCAAAATTCTAGGTTACAGGAACTTTTTGAAAAGGACTTTTGAGTTGACTAAATAGCTATTTGGAATGGAATTATTTTGATTCCTTCTATTTTAAAGTTTCAAAAATGTTGAAACTTTTATGTGGCATTGGACATTATTGTCTCTGTCACCTAATAAAATTTTTGGGTTTTATATTTGGTCAAACTATTTAATTTAAATCCTAAAAGTAAATGCCAGAAAGAAATAAAAGAGAAATGAAAAACAACAGAAAAACTTACGTGTCGCCAGCCTCTTGGCCCAGCCCACCAGAGGGGGGGTCTCCCTGTCGTCTTCCTCCTCGTGCCAGAAGGCAGAGGAGAAGGAAGGCACGGCGCCCTCGCCACCTCCTGCTCGCGTGGAGTTCCCTCCTGCCTCCACCGCGCCAGCGCACGAGCCCGCTCCTTCCCTTATCCTCTCCACCCCACCCCCCTGCTCTCTGTCTCTCCTCTCTTCTCTGTCTCGAGTTCTTCTCGCCGCCATTGCCGGCTGCCCGAGCTCGTCGCTAGCTCCACCCCGGTCACCCCTCGCCTCCCTGAAGATCTCCACTCCTCCGCCTCGACGAGCTGCATCCCTCCATCAACTCCTCCGAGCACCCGAGCCCCGTAGCATCGCCATCATCGCCGTTTCTTCCTCCGGCCACCGGATCTCGCCGTCGTCGAATCGTCAGCCAGAGAGCCCCTCCAACCTCGCCGATGCCAGAAATGGAGCCCCCGTGAGCCACTGATTCTTTCCCCTCTCCTCCCATGCTCTGCCGTGCCCCATAGGTCGTTTCCCCACCGTGGCCGAACTCCGGCGATCGCCCCGCTCGTCGCCGGCACCTCTCCCAGCCACCCTAGCCCCAGTTGATGCTCCCGTTAGATCAGGCGCATCGCCAGCGTCCCGCAGCCGTCAACCACGCTCGTTTTGGACCTCGGTAGCGCAAGATAGCACAGCTCCGGCGGGCCCTCCACCGCGGCTCAATCGCCGACGACCTCTCTACGGTAACTGTTGACGTGGCCGGCCATTAGCGCTAATTAATAGTTTTCTGACATCAGCCTGACGCAGTAATAGTTTTCTGATTTAATTTAATTCCAGAAAATTGCTAAAACTTGTAGAAATCATAGAAATTAAAATATAACTCTGATGAAAATAATTTATATATGAAAAAGTATCAGAAAAATGCAAGGAATCCATTGGTGTCATTTATACACATGTTTGGACATTTTAACCTTGCTGAATATAACAAATTCATAATAGGCTTATAAAGGATATAATTGGATTTTGAAAATGATTTATATAGATCAAATAAACTTCTTTCAACCTGTGATCACTTGCATTAGATGAAATCAGCATCATGATAACTTGCCATGCTCATGCATGATTGTGAAGCATTTGCCGTGATTAATTTCTTTCGTTTGATCTGTCAATAGACCTTGCGAGATGTAGTTATCACCGGCATCGAAGAATAGCTGAGTTCTTCCGATCAACAGGCAAGCAAAACCCCTTTGAACATTCCGACAAAATCCTATTCTCTCGCTCCTGCTCTCATTTCTATGCATTAGGACAAAATGATTCACATGATAGTTGAATTACGATAGCTGCACCTATCCCTTTGCATGACCTGATTTTGATCACAGTAAATAGCTAAACCAATGCAACCTAGCATACCTGGTAGCTGCTTGAGTCATATCTGATTTACCCTGTTATGCTTGCTATGCTTAGGTTGAGTTTGGTCCGAGCATCGGAATGATGTTGAGAGGCCATGTAGGAGTACATGGTGGGTTGTCTCATTGTCGCCGAATATAGGACCTGAGATCTTGTGTTGGTGCTCCAATACTAGCTACTACCGCACATTGGGTTCCGGTAACTCGACCCCTCTCGGCCTATTAACTACTCTGTTCTCAGTCCAGAAGTCGCAGTAGTTCGAAACGTTCATAGGTTGTGGCACGGCCTGCTAAGTGGATGAACGGCCCAGTCGGGACCGGCTTGGGGCCCTGCTCACATCGTTTGAGGCCATGTTGGAAACCTCGGCCGGACTTCCATTATGGGTTCCAACTCAGATAGGCGACTCTCTTGGGCGTGAGTCTTAGTAGGTTAACGTCCGTGGCCAACTCCCTCGCTGGGCTTCCGCTTGAAGGTTGCCGAGGTGCTGGTTTTTATGTGCACTTGGCGATAAGTGGCGGAAGCATGTGTGACGAAGTACACCCCTGTAGGGTATCTATTTATTCGAATAGCCGTGTCCTCGGTTATGGACTGCTTGGATACTTACATGGTTCATAGATAACTTTAATGGTTACTCTAAAATGGTCCAAATAAGTGTGAGTGCTATGGATGGCCTTCTCGTAGGATGACGAGAGAGGATCCATGGTGGTGTATTGATGTGATGGCTATGTGGACTCGTGTGCGCTCTCTCGTAAGGAGACGAGAGAGATATTAAAACTATGTTGTAGAATAGGTTAGCCAAAGGTCAAAGCTGGCTTCTCTGCAACAAACCCCACAATTCCATTCATTGATACTTGATGCATATGTAATTAGCACTGATGTAAGACTTGCTGAGTACCTTTGTACTCACTGTTGCTTATTTACATTTTTGCATAATAGACGCCGCTCTTTCTACGTTATCTTTTGACATTAACATCGATGGTTTAGCATGGGAACCCAGACAGTGATCTGGCTCCTATGGTAGGGTCGTTGTAGCTTTTAGGCTCTTCCAGCCCCTTTTAGTAGATGTCTGTACCCAGACATGTAACTTCCGCTTGATGCTTGTATGCTCTGAATGTTGCATCATGTGACCCCTTCTTTTTGTAACATTAAACTATGTTGGCTCTTCGGAGTCTATTAAATAAATGATGTGTTGTAGAGTTATGTTGTGATGCCATGTTGTATCTACACATATCGTGCATATTGTGTGTATGCTTGCAATGCATTGGTATGTGTGGGATTCCACACCTAGTTGTGTGCCTTGAGTAGTACTCGATACCGGGAAATGCCTCTTTGTGCTTCCACCGAGCCTTGGTAGCATGCTACTGCTCCGTACACATTGATTGACCGGCATGTATCCTTCTTGGTTGTTGTGTCTGTCCCCATGGGGAAATGTCACGCGGTGTAATGGAGTCCCTGTAGCTTGCTACGACTCGTCTACACTCGCTGATGACCGACACCTGCCTTGCTGGGTTATGTATGCCTGTTCCTGTATGGATGTGCCACTTGGGTTCATAACTAGCCATGTCGACCCAGGTTCTTTGACATATGATTGCTGGCAACATAGTCATATACGTGAGCCAATAGACGCAAACGGTCCCGGCCAAGGTAAGGTGGCAACCGGGGTGATTACCGTGCGTGAGGCCACAAAGTGATATGATGTGTACATGCTGGAGTTGTATGGCTTAGGATCGGGGTCCCGACATCCTATCTCCAGAAAAATTCATTCTACAGCTCAAACCCGTGTTCCTGCTCTTCTTGCTGCGATTTTCGATCTCCTATTGCAAAGCGCCATTCACCGAACTGTTTTGGGGAAATTGCTCCTTGGTATGTGACTCCTCCATTGGTCCAATTAGTTTTTGCTCTAGTGCCTTATTCGTTGCGTATTTTTGCTGCCTTGGTGACCCTGTTCTTGAGCTCTGCATGCTAATTTTAGTTGGTCCCAAGTTGTTTTGATGCGTGATATGGCCTCTAGGCACTTGTCGGAGTAGTTGCTATGAGTTTCGTTGAGCCTTGTTCACTTTTCCTTAGAGTCACTAAAAATTTCAGAAATTTTCAGAGAAAGAAAAAGGAAAATATGAGGAGGTTCTTAAGAGGCTCTTCAAGCCGTGACCCCAAGGATGATGAAAATGAGAAGAAGAAACCCAAGTATCCGGTCCCCCGAGTTGCAGAAGTTCGAGCGTGCGAGTGGCCAAGCGATGTGTTCTTACGCGCCGCCGGACTTTATGAGGACTTTTACTACTTGGTGGAGAACACAGTCCTTACCGCCTTCGTTGAAGATAAGTGTCCGCAATACCTCCTCCTCACTAATGTTTTCGTGCAAAGCTTTAATTTCTATCCGATGAAGAGTCCTCCTATGGTTGAGTTCAAGTTATATGATATCCCCCAGCGCATGTCACTTCAGGATTTTTGCTATGTTTGCAAATTACCTTATGTTGGGGATATTCATGAACCTCGTCCACGGGACTTGGAGGCTTTCATAGATACTATTGATGTAGGAGAGGAGAGAGGAGTGTCTTGCGCTAGAGTTGCTAGCATACATTTTCCCGTGCTTCGGTACTTCTCATTATTCGTGGGAAAATGTTTGATTGTCCGTGGGAAAGCTGGGGCTCTTAGCTCCCCAGATCTTGCGGTTTTGCGCGAAGCCCTTTATAATGATAAAACTTATAGCTTGGGCGCTATAGTAGCTCAACGGTTGAACACGAACCGTTCTAAAGGCGTTGTTTATGGAGGTATCTATGCTACCCGTCTTGCTAGACATTTTGAGATACCTATTAGACTGCACGAGGAAGATAAGATTCTTCTTCCTTAGAGATATCTTGATTATGATAGCATTGTTCGCCATGACTTTCTTGATAAAGATATAAATAGGAGGATGATTTATAACCTGGTATTTAGTCAGGGTACTCGTGAGACTATTACCTTGCCTGCTCCTTCTTTGTTCAATCTTCATCTAGGCAGGTACATTATTATGCCCTCGGACATCTACGCATATTGGGGCATAGCACCACCACAGGCGCCCGTGCCCGAGCTACCAGTCGAGTACCAGACGCCAGTTTATCAGTGGAGGCCAGAGGAGCTCACACAACAGTGGCACCCTTAGTACACTCCGGAGTACCCCGGAGACGGTTATTTCCCTCCATGGGAGTAGACCAACTTAGGCCAAAAGCCTAAGCTTGGGGGAGTACGTGTTCCTCACCGACTTTATATTCATGCTCACACCTTCACTTTGATAGTCGGTGTTCACTCTTTGCCACTATATCATCCATGCTAGTTTATTTGTTTTTCTCGCTTTCTTCTCGTGTGTTTGTCTAGTTTGAGAAAACCCAAAAAGATTTCTCGTTCTTCTTTTGCTTGTTGGGAGCTTTCCCATGTAAATAGTTTTCTTTTCCTTTGGGTCAAGGTAGAAGACCATGGTTACAATGTTAGTGGCTCTCGCATGCATATCTGTTTACCTGTCAAAGAGCCATATTACTTTGTCTTCTCCTTTGTGTTTGCTTGCAGATTCCATCTTAGTCCAATGCACGAGCACTCTTATTATTGTTCACATCATTCGGTCGTGCAAGTGAAAGGCAATAATGACGATATATGATGAAGTGACTGAGCCTGGAAAAGATGGTATGTACTCGATCTATTTTGTTTTTGTAAATATGACTAGCTCATCATTCCTAATTCAGCTTTGTTGTGAGAGAAGCATGTTTGCAATGACAACTTAGAGATCATAGTTTCTGATGCCATGCTTAATTAGCTAGGAGCTTATAATTTTTTGTCTTGGATGCCAACATGAATTTTGATATGATTATGATGTAGTATGATAGGATGGTATCCTCCTTAGAATGATTCAAGTGGCTTGACTTGGCACATGTTCACGCATGTAGTTGAAACAAAAACAACATAGCCTCTATGATATTCATGTTTATGGTGATTTATGTCCTACTCATCCTTGCACTCAATGTTGGTTAATCTCAATGCATTTTGATAACTGTTGTCGCTCTCTAGTTGGTCCCTTCCTAGTCTTTTGCTAGCCTTCACTTGTACTAAGCGGGAATACTGCTTGTGCATCCACTTCCATAAACCCAAGGTTGTTCCATATGAGTCCACCATACCTACCTATATGCGGTATCTACCTGCCGTTCCAAGTAAATTTGCATGTGCCACTCTCTAAACCTTCAAGAAATAATCTGTTTTGCATGCCCGAACCGCTTATGTGGTGACAAGGGCGATCAGTATCTTCCATGCTAGGCGTGTTATCCTCGATATGTGTTTATTCACTATCGTTCACGAGAAAGGGGCCGGTAATTGGAATGTCCAGTTCCATGCTCAAATTGAAAAGATAATTGCAAACAAAACTCCCCCCGGATTGTTGTTGGTATGGACGGCACTCGAGTATTCGGCTAGTCGTGGAGTGTGATTGATCGATGGTGGGGGAGTCAAAACTTTACTTTTCTGTTTGGGAACCGCCTATAGTATGCGTAGC
The DNA here is from genome assembly GCF_904849725.1 of Hordeum vulgare subsp. vulgare. NCBI lineage: Eukaryota > Viridiplantae > Streptophyta > Magnoliopsida > Poales > Poaceae > Hordeum > Hordeum vulgare. The sequence continues at coordinate 473,548,288 of NC_058520.1, forward strand.
ATGGAAGATGGTGAAAACTCTTGGTCATTACGTTGACAATGAAAGCATGCCACCCAAAATTATTTATCTTTGTCTTCAAAGCTTGAGCTTTGGCACCTCTGCAAATCAATGCTTCCCTCTGTGAAGGGCCTGTCTATTTATGTTTCTATTGAGTCATCCTCTTCTTCCAAAAAGCACCAATTAGAGAGCACCTCCATCATTTTTGTGCTTTGCTTTTAATTGATATTGAGTATGACTGTGACTGGATCTTCTTTGCCATGAATTACAATGTTCAGTCAGCCCTTGGTCTTTGAAGGTGCTCTGCATTTATGTTTTGCGGTCTCAGAAAGAGCTAGCGAGATACCATCTGTTCATATTGCTTCATGATTGTTTTGATTGAAGTGTTAACTTTTGAAACTTATTATTATTGCTCGCTAGTTGATTTTGCCATTGATATGAGTTTGCCATGAGACCTAAATGTTATTGCTTATGTGGTTAGCACATGATCTTGCTGAAAATCTGAATATGAGTTAGACATAATTGCAACAACAAGATCAAACAGAGTTCGTAAAAGTTTTTCTTTTGTCTCTTTCAGTTTGTCAACTGAATTGCTTGAGGACAAGCAAGGCTTTAAGCTTGGGGGAGTTGATACGTCTCCGTCGTATCTACTTTTCCAAACTCTTTTGCCCTTGTTTTGGACTCTAATTTGCATGATTTGAATGGAACTAACCTGGACTAACGTTGTTTTCAGCAGAATTGCCATGGTGTTGTTTTTGCGCATAAATAAAAGTTCTCGGAATGACCTGGAAATTTACGAGTATTTTTTGTGGAATATATAAAAAATACTGGCACAAGAATCAACCGGAGGAGTGGAGCGAGGAGCCCACAAGCCCACCAGGCGCGGGTCCCCCTGGCCACGCCTAGCAGGCTTGAGGGGCCCTCGGGGCTCCGCCGCCTCCAACTCCAGCTCTATTTAGTCTCTTTCGCACGGAAAAAAATCAAGGAGAAGAGTTCATCGCGTTTTACGATACGGAGGCGCCGCCACCTCCTGTTCTTCCTTTGGAGGGCAGATCTGGAGTCCGTTCTGGGCTCCGGAGAGGGGAGATCATCGCCATCGTCATCACAAACCTTCCTTCATTGCCAATTCCATGATGCTCTTCACCGTTCGTGAGTAATCTCATCATAGGCTTGCTAGACGGTGATGGGTTGGATGAGATCTATCATGTAATCGAGTTAGTTTTGACGGGGATTGAACCCTAGTATCCACTATGTTCTTAGATTGATGTTGCTACTACTTCTCCATGCTTAATGCTTGTCATTAGGGCCCGAGTGCCATGATTTCAGATCTGAACCTATTATGTTCTCGTCAATATATGTGTGTTCTAGATCCTATCTTGCAAGTTGTAGTCACCTACTATGTGTTATGACCCGGCAACCCCAGAGTGACAATAGCCGGAAACACTCCCGGAGATGACCATAGTATGAGGAGTTCATGTATTCACTAAGTGCTAATGCTTTGTTCCGGTTCTCTATTAAAAGGAGAACCTTAATATCCCGTAGTTTCCATTAGGACCCCGCTGCCACAGGAGGGATGGACAATAGATGTCATGCAAGTTCTTTTGCCTAAGCACGTATGACTATATACGGAATACATGCCTACATTACATTGATGAACTGGAGCTAGTTACATATCTCTCCGTGTTATAACTGTTGCATGATGAATATCATCCGGCATAATTATCCATCACCAATACAATGCCTACGAGCTTTTCCTACTAGTCCTTGCTACCGTTACTTTGCCACTACTGATGTCACTACTGCTACTGTTACTCTGTCGCTATTGTTGTCACTGCTGCTACTGTTACTCTGTCGCTATTTCTGTCGCTGCTGCTACTGTTACCGTTGGTACCGTTGCTATCACACCACTTTGTGACTGATACTTTGCTGCAGATACTAAGTCTTTCAGATGTGGTTGAATTGACAACTCAACTGCTAATACTTGAGAATACTCTTTGGCTTCCCCTTGTGTCGAATCAACAAATTTGGGTTGAATACTCTACCCTCGAAAACTATTGCGATCCCCTATACTCGTGGGTTATCACGGGATTCGGCCAGCCCACTAAGGGCTGGTCTACGTCCTCCCATAGCCCATGATACCCTTTGGCGTGGGTGGCCCAACCTGGTGGACTCCCGGAACCCATTCGTCACTCCTGGTACACTATCGGAACTGCCCGAAACTTTTCCGGAGTTCAAGAACTACTTTCCTATATATAAATCTTTACCTCCGGACCATTCCAAAACTCCTCGTGACGTCCGGGATCTCATTCGGGACTCTGAACAACTTTTGGTCACCAACACCTGTAACTCAACTATACCGAAACGTCACCAAACCTTAAGGGTGCAGACCCTGTGGGTTCGAGAACTATGTAGACGTGACCTGAGACTTTCTCCGGTCAATAACCAATAGCGGGACCTGGATGTCCATATTGCTCCTACATATTCTACGAAGATCTCTATCGGTTGAACCTCTATGTCAAGGATTCAGTTAATCCCGTATGTTGTTCCCTTTGTCCTCCGGTATGTTACTTGCCCAAGATTCGATCATCGGTATCTCCATACCTAGTTCAATCTCTTTACCGGCAAGTCTCTTTACTCGTTCCGTAATACAAGATCCCGTGACTAACTCCTTAGTCACATTGCTTGCAAGGCTTGTTGTGATGTTGTATTATCGAGTGGGCCCCGAGATACCTCTCCGTCATACGGAGTGACAAATCGCAGTCTTGATCCATGCCAACCCAGCACACACCTTCGGAGATACCTGTAGAGCACCTTTATAGTCACCTAGTAATGTTGCGATGTTTGATACACACAAGGTATTCCTCCGGTGTCCGGGAGTTGCATGATCTCATGGTCATAGGAACAGATCATAGTTTAGAAAACCGGACCAGACCAGCGGTCAGACTGGATAAAACCGGAATCGGCAACCTCATCGGGTTTTTACGCTAATAAGATCATTTTGCAATCGGACCGGAGAAAACCGATCGAACCGGCCGTTGTTTTTGTAAAACCGGTGAAAACCCGGGTCATTAAACCAAAAAAAAACTAGAAAAATATTTTAATAGAAATTGGGAGACGTGGGATTTGATCTCAGGACGTGCAAGCAATACGCGAGGCCTGCCCACGGTCCTATAACCAAATCGGTTGTACTACTTTGTTATCCACTAAATAAAAATAATTTTATTTGATCATTGTTTTACACTATATTAGCACATATATTACTCAACAATTGTTATGTTATCCTTAAAAAAACGACAACCGAACCGGTGAACTGGCGGTCCGACCAGTAAAAATCTAAACCGACAACCTTTCCGGTTCAATTTCCGGTTCGGTTTTTTAAACTATGGAACACATACACTGAAATGCAGAAAACAGTAGCAATAAACTAACACGATCATATGCTACCACTATAGTTTGGGTCTTGTATGTCACATCATTCTCCTAATGATGTGATCCCGTTATCAAGTGAGAACACTAGTCTATGGCCAAGAAACCTTGACCATCTTTGATCAACGAGCTAGTTAACCAGAGGCTTACTAGTGACAGTGTGTTGTCTATGTATCCACACATGTATTTGAGTTTCCAATCAATACAATTCTAGCATGGATAATACAGGAATATCATGAACAAGGAAATATAATAATAACCAACTTATTATTGCCTCTAGGGCATATTTCCAACAGTCTCCCACTTGCACTAGAGTCAATAATCTAGTTCACATCACTATGTGATTGTAATGAATCTAACACCCATATAGTTTTTGGGTTCGATCATGTCTTGCTTGTGAGAGAGGTTATTATTCAACGGGTGTGAACCTTTCAGATCCATGTGTGCTTTAGAAATCTCTATGTCATCCTATAGATGCTGCTACCACGTGCCATTTGGAACTATTCCAAATGACTCCTCCATTATGCGAATCCGGTTTACTACTCATAGTCATCCGGATTCGTGTCAAAGCTTGCATCAACGTAACCCTTTAGGACGAACTCTTTTATCACCTCCATAATTGAGAAAAAAAATCCTTAGTCCACTAGTTACTAAGGATAACTTTTGATCGTTGTCCGATAATCCATTCCTGGATCACTTTAGTACCCCTTGAAAAAGTCATGGCAAGGCACACATCAGGTGTGGTACACAGCATGGCATACTTTAGAGCCTACGGCTAATGCATAGGGGACGACCTTCATCCTTTCTCTTTCTTTTGTCGTGGTCGAACTTTTGAGTCCTACTCAAATTCACACCTTACAACACAACCAAGAAATCCTTCTTTGCCGATCTATTTTGAACTCCTTCAAAACCTTGTCAAGGCATGCATTTATTTGAAAGTTTTATTAAGCGTCTTAATCTATCTCTATAGATCTTGATGCTCAATGTTCAAGTAGCTTAATCCATGTTTTCCTTTGAAAAACTCCTTTCAAACAACCCTTTATGCTTTCTAGAGATTCTATATTATTTCCGATCAACAATATGTCAACCACATATACTCATCAGAAATTCTATAGTGCTCCCACTCACTTACTTGGAAATACAAGTTTCTCATAAACTTTGTATAAATGCAAAAGCTTTGATCATCTCATCAAAGCGTATATTCCAACTCTGAGATGTTTGCACCAGTCCATAGAAGGATCGCTGCAGCTTGCATACTTGTTAGCATCTTTAGGATCGACAAAACCTTCTGGTTGTATCACATACAACCTACCTCAAGGAAACCGTCAAGGAAACAATGTTTTGACATCCTATATACAATATTTCACAAATAATGCAGCAACTACTAACATAATTCCAACAGACTTTTAGCATCGCTACGAGTGAGAAAGTCTCATCGCAGTCAACTCCTTAAACTTGTTGGAAACTTATTTGCAACAAGTCGAGCTTTCTAAATGGTGACTTTCACCATCATCATCTGTCTTCCTTATAAAGATCCATCTGTACTTAACAGTCTTACGACCTTCAAGTAGTTCTTCCAAAGTCCACACTTTGTTTTCATACGTGGATCCTCTCTCGGATTTCATGGCCTCCAGCCATTTGTCGGAATCCACGCCCACCATCGCTTCTCCATAACTCGTAGGTTCATTGTTGTTCAACAACATGATCTCCAAGACATGGTTATCGTACCACTCTGGAGCAGTACGTGACCTTGTCAACCTACGAGGTTTTGTAGTAACTTGATCCTAAAGCTTCATGATCACTATCATCAGCTTCCACTTCAATTGGTGTAGGCTCCACAGGAACAACTTCATGCGCCCTGCTACACACTGGTTGAAGTGACGGTTCAAATAACCACATCAAGTTCCACCATCCTCCCACTCAATTCTTTCAAGAGAAACTTTTCCTCGAGAAAGGACCCGTTTCTAGAAACTAACACTTTGCTTCCAGATCTGAGACACGAGATATCCCCAACTGTTTTTGGTATCCTATGAAGATGCATTTATCTGCTTTGGGTTCGAGCTTATCAGGTTGAAACTTTTTCACATAAGCGTCGCAGCCCCAAACTTTTAAGAAACGACAGCTTAGGTTTCTCCAAACCATAGTTCATACAATGTCATCTCAACGGAATTATGTGGCGACCTGTTTAAAGTGAATGTGGTTGTCTCTAATGCGTAACTCAAAAACTATAGTGGTAATTCGATAAGAGACATCATAGTATGCACCATATCCAATAGGGCGCGGCTATGAAGTTCGGACACACCATTACACTACGGTGTTCCAGGTGGCATGAGTTGTGAAACAATTTTCACATTGTCTTAAATGTGTACTAACCTCGCAACTTAGATATTCATCTCTACGATCATATCGTAGACATTTCATCCTCTTGTCATGACGATCTTCAACTTCACTCTAAATTACTTAAACCTTTCAATAATTCAGACTTGTGTTTCATCAAGTAAATATACCAGTATCTACTCAAATCATATGTGAAGTAAGAACATAATGATATCCACTGCGTGCCTCAGCACTCATTGGATTGTATACATAAAAATGTATTACTTCCAACAAGTTACTCTCTTGTTCCATCTCACTGGAAAACAAGGCTTTCAGTCATCTTGCCCATGATTTGCATGTCTCAAGTGATTCAAAATCAAGTGAGTCCAAATGATCCATCTTCATAAAGTTTCTTCATGCGTTCACACCAATAGGCATGATTCGCATGTCTCAAACGATTCAAAAATGAGTGAGTCCAAAGATCCATTAGTATGGAACTTATTCCTGTGTTTTACACCAATATGACTCAAGTGGCAGTGCCACAAGTAAGTGGTACTATCATTACTATTATCTTTTGGCATCAAATATTATGAACATGTGTATCACTAGGATCAAGATTCAATAAACCATTGAAGGTATTTATTCAAGCAAATAGAATAACTATTATTCTCTTTAAATGAATAATCATATTGCAATAAACACGATCTAATCATGTTCATGCTCAACGCAAACAACAAATAACATTTATTTAGGTTCAACACTAATCCCGATGGTAGAGGGAGTGTGTGATGTTTGATCACATCAACCTTGAAATTTCTTCCAACGCACATCATCACCTCGCTTTTAGCTAGTCTATGTTTATTCCGTCGCTTTTATTTCGAGTTACTAACACTTAGCAACCGAACCAGTATCTAATATCTCGGTGCTACTAGGAGTACTAGTAAAGTACACATCAATACCATGTATATCCAATACATTTTTGTCGACTTCGTCAGCCTTCTCATCTACCACGTAACTAGGGTAGTTCCGCTCCAGTGACCGTTCCCCTCATAATAGAAGCACTTAGTCTTGGGTTTGGGTTCAACCTTGGGTCTCTTCACTAGAGCACCAATTGGTTTGCCGTTTCATGAAGTATCCCTTCTTTCCCTTGCCCTTCTTGAAACTAGTGGTTTTACTAACCATCAACAATTGATGCTTCCTTTTGATTTCTACTTTCGCGGTGTAAACATCACAAATAGCTCAAGGATCATCATATCTATCCATGATATGTTATAGTTCATCACAAAGCTCTAGTAGCTTGGTGGCAGTGACTTTGGAGAACCATCACTATCTCATCTCAAAGATTACCTCCCACTCGATTCAAGCGATCGTAGCACTCAGACAATCTGAGAACACGCTCAACGATTGAGCTTTTCTCCCTTACTTTGTAGACAAAGAATATTGTTGGAGGTCTCATACCTGTCAACAAGGGCACGAGCCTGAAATCCCAATTTCATACCTTGGAACATCTTGTATGTCCCGCGACGTTCGAAACGTCTTTAGCGCCTCCATCCTAAGCCGTTTAAGCATTATGCACTGAACTATCATGTAGTCATCAAAAATGTGTATGTCATATGTTCGCAACATCTACAAACGACGCTCGGGGTTTAGCACACCGAACGGTGCATTAAGGACATATGCCTTCTATTCAGCAATGAGGACAATCCTCGGTTTACGGACCTAGTCCGCATAATTGCTAATATCATATTTCAACTAAATTTTCTCTAGGAACATATTAAAGACAGTAGAGCTACAACGCAAACTAAAACATATTTTGCAAAGACCTTTTGACTATGTTCATGATAATGAGTTCAGTTAATCATATTACTTACGAACTCCCACTCAAATTGACATCCATCTAGTCATTCGAGTGACGCATGATCTAAAATCACTAACTCAAGTCTGATCATCACGTGAGTTGAGTTTAGCTTCAATGGTGAACATCTCCATGTTTATCATATCAACTATATGATTCATGCTCGACCTTTCGGCCTCTTGTGTTCTGAGGCCATGACTGTACATGCTAGGCTCGTCAAGTTTAACCCGAGTGTTCCGCGTGTGCAACTGTTTTGCACCTGTTGTATGTGAACGTTGAGTCTATCACACCCGATCATCACGTGTTGTCTCGAAATGACGAACTGTCGCAATGGTGCACAGTCGGGAGAACACAATTTTATCTTAAATTTTTAGTGAGGGATCACCTTATAATGTTGTTGTCATCCTAAGCAAAATAAGGTGCATGAAAGTATTAACATCACATGCAAATAATAAGTGACATGATATGGCCATGAACTTGTGCTTCTTGATCTCCATCACCAAAGCACCGGCATGATCTCCATCGTCACCGGCACCGCACCATTATCTCCATCATCGTGCTACCATCGACGTTGTCGCACTATCTATGTTGTTATTACTAAAGCTACTGCCTAGCGATATAGCAAGAGCATCTCCAAGCGCAAAATAAATTTAAAGACAACCTTATGGATCCTGCCGGTTGCCACAGCATCGACGTGCAAGTTGGTATTTAACTATTAGAACATGATCATCTTATACATCCAATATATCATGTCATGTCTTTGGCCATATCACATCACATGCATACCGTGCAAAAACAAGTTAGACGTCCTCCAATTTGTTGTGGCATGTTTTACGTGTGTGCTATGGATATCTAGTATGAATGTATCTTACTTACGCAAAGCTGATACGTCCAAAACGTATCTATAATTTTTTATATTTCATGTTACTTTTATGCTTTTGATAATTGTTTTTATATTAAGTTTATGATTTATTTGGACTAACCTACTAATAGTTCCAAAAGTGCACAATGTTTTTGTTTTACACTTTGATGTGTAGGAACTATCAAAAATAGAAGAGGAAACCTTGTTGGAGTGGGACTCTGACTTTCCTGAAATCTGCCCCCCATAGATTTTATACATCATCTGCTTCCGCATCGAAGATGAAGTCAAATGGAAAAATAATAGATGCGCACGTTGTGGGGAATTTTATGCTGATAATTCTAGACATACAATTCGGCCCATTTGGAGTCCGGACGCTACATAAAATCCCGTTTTACTATATCACAAATATCTGATTACAGGATTAAGGAAATCGGTGACGTGATTAATTCCAACTCTTACCATATTAGATGGATTCGACCAAGCCACGACTTGGGGACCTCATTAGCGCTGAGAGGGGTTCCTAGGAAGGTTCCATAGGTGCCCAAGAGCCCTTGGATCAAAGGGGCATCCATCGGAGGGCCAAGGATGATCGTCCCGACTCATATAAGGAGAGGAAAAACCTGATTTCTGGGGGCCACTAAGAGCTACGAGATTTCCTCCTCCCAGCCAGCCGCCTTGGGGTGGAGAACCACCTCCATACTATCACCATATCCAAGTAAGAAGGGGGCCAAGGTCCGCCCCCCAAGGGTCGTGGCCGCCGTCTCCTCTCTGGGCTGCACCTCTCCATCAACCTCTTGCTCACCATGGCCATGTGTGAGTAGTCTCCCTCGGGGCTGAGGTCTTCTACGTGTAGCTATGTGGTCATATCTCTCTCTCATGATGTGATATTTATTGTGATCATAGGCTATGTTAATCTAGGGTGATCCCATGATGATTCCCCTTCTTCTATGTATTGGATTGATGTACTTACTTGATCTTATCTAGTATAATCCCCGAGACCATGGTGACAGCGGTCCATTGGATATGGATTAGAAGAATATTTTCATGAGTGATTTCCTCTCTTGTGAATTGATTGAAGATTGAGAGTATCTCGGTGCTTGTCTTTAATTATCCTTGAGATATGTTGTGGTGATTGTGGTACTCTCTTTGGATGGCCGCGGTGACATTGGGAAATCCATAAATGAGAACTACGAACTCTGAGATGTACTTTTGTAGCCCTACATAATTCTCGTCCTCTCTTGATCACAAAGGAATGACCTCCAAGTATGTCTCCATTGCATGTTTTAGTGCAAATATCATATGATTAGATTATGTTATTGTTGTTGATAGTTGCCACTAGTGAAAGTATGAAGCCTAGGCCTTGTTTTCCACCATTGAACATCGTTTACTTTCAGTTTTGTTTCATGTTTGATTGCTGCCATTTTTATTTCAGATTTACAATACCTTTTTTACCATCCATATCACTTGCCTTTTAACATCTCTTCGCCGAACTAGTGCACCTATACAACTGAAAATTGTATTAGGTGTGTTGGGGGCACAAGAGACTTCTTGTATCTTAATTGCAGGGTTGTTTGAGAGAGACCATCTTCAACCTCTACTTCCCTGAGTTCGATAAACCTTAGGTCATCCACTTGACGAAAATTGTTGTGCGCTTGGAGGCCCAACATAGTCTACAAGAACAGAAGCGTTTGTAGACATCAATCTATTTCTGGCGTCCTTGCTGGGGAGGTGAGTGCTTGAAGGTATATCTTTAGATCTTGCAAATAAATCTTTTCGTTTCTTGTTTTTATTTTCACTAGTTAGGCTTAATGTAAAACAACAAAAATATGATAGAGCTTTATAAACTTTATCTTGAACTAGGACATGAAGTGTTTGAGGCGAAAATTAAAAAATCTATGGAACTTCATTTATTTGCATAACAATTATGATGGTGGCAATGTTATTAGTATGCTTCCTTTGAATACCAATATTGCTAATGACATGGAAATCTCTAAGCTTGGGGATGACGGGTTTGATGAACATGAGAAGGGGACATATGCTTATAGATAATTCAATAATATCAAGTTCCCTCTCTTTATGTCGAAGGTTTTGAAGTTGCACTTGTTTTGCCTTCCTATGCTTATTGCTTTGTGCTTCAATGAATTATTCTATTGAAATATTCATATGCATAGGAATCATGTTAGACTTAAATGTGTTTGGTATTTTCTTCTTGATGCTCTCTTTTGTTCTACAACTCTTATTCCTACGAGAGCATCATTAAAATCTTAAGCCTATCTGTATGGCTATAAAGAAAGAGCTCTAGGGAGACAACCCTTGTTATCTTTACTTTGAGTTTTTACTTCCAGTTTTTAGTGGTCTTGATGCTTGTTACTACTGTAGCAACATCATTGTATCTTTATTTTTAAGCTTTGTGCCAAGTTTTAGCCTCCGATTGCAAGAAAGTTGAAAATTGTGACATGCTGTCGAGAAACGGATTATGTCTGCTTGACGGAAAAATTCACCAAAAATTACCAGATCATCTTTTTGATCTAAATGTTTTTGAAAGTATGCTCTATACAATTGGCTTTATGGTGTCTGATCTGAGTTTACTGATTTGAGTTGCAGAAGTGCCCTGAAGAAAATATTTACTACCTGCTGGTCTGTTTTTCACACATTCTGTCACGTTTTGCGTTTTCATCGTTTTGCAAATCTTAAGCTTGTTTTTTCTTTGCAAAAACTTTTTGGCAATCTTGAGAAACAGTAGATCATCATGAAAATCTTTATTTCCAGTGGAGAAAAATTATTTTATTACGGGTAGTAACCACTCTAATCAGCTTATGATGAGTTTCGTATGAAGGGAGTTTTCAAGTATGCGATGGAAGATGATGAAAGAAGATCCAGGAGTGTCAAGCGCTCAAGCTTGGGGATGCCCCCATGCACCCCCAAGAAATATTCAAGGAGACTCAAGCGTCTAAGCTTGGGGATGCCCCCGTGCATCCCCTTCTCCATCAACAATCACCAGTTCGTCCTTCTCCATACTATATTTTTATCACTTCATATGTTATGTGCTATGCTTGGAGCGTTGATGTCTACTACGCAACCTTCTCCTTGTAGATGTTGTTGGGCCTCCAAGTGCAGAGGGTTATAGGACAGTAGCAATTTTCCCTCAAGTGGGTGACCTAAGGTTTATCAATCCGCGGGAGGCGTAGGATGAAAATGGTCTCTCTCAAGCAACCATGCAACCAAATAACAAAGAGTCTCTTGTGTCCCCAACACACCCAATACAATGGTAAGTTGTATAGGTGCACTAGTTCGGCGAAGAGATGGTGATACAAGTGCAATATGGATGGTAGATATAGGTTTTTGTAATCTGAAATTACAAAAAAGCAAGGTAACAAATGGTAAAAGTGAGCACGAACGGTATTGCAATGCGTGGAAACAGGGCCTAGGGTTCATACTTTCACTAGTGAAATTCTCTCAACAATGATAACATAATTGGATCATATAACTAGCCCTTAACATGCAACAAAGAGTCACTCCAAAGTCACTAATAGCGGGGAACAAACGAAGATATTATTGTCGGGTACGAAACCACCACAAAGTTATTCTTTCTGATCGGTCTATTCAAGAGTCTGTAGTAAAATAACACGAAGCTATTCTTTCCGTTCGATCCATCCTAGAGTTCATACTAGAATAACACCTTAAGATACATATCAACAAAGATCCTAATGTCACCTAGATACTCCACTATCACCTCAAGTATCCGTGGGCATGATTATACGATATGCATCACATAATCTCAGAATCATCTATTCAACCAACACATAGAACTTCAAAGAGTGCCCCAAAGTTTCTACCAGAGAATCAAAATGTGTGCCAACCCATGTGCATAGGTTCCCAATGTCACAAACCCGCAAGTTGATCACCAAAACATACATCAAGTACTCACATGAATCCACGTGTGTCAACCCATATGCATAGGTTCCCAATTGTCACAAACCCGCAAGTTGATCATAGCAGATAGACACGTGCAAGACATATATCAAGTGTTCTCAAAGACTCAATCCGATAAGATAATTCCAAAGGGGAAACTCAATTCATTACAAGAAGGAGAGGGGGAAGAACATCATAAGATCCAACTATAGTAGCAAAGCCCATGGTACATCGAGATCAAGACATCTCAAGAACATGAGAGAGGGAGATCAAACACATACCTACTGGTACATACCCTCAGCCCCGACGGGGAACTACTCCCTCCTCGTCATAGAGATCGCTGGGATGATGAAGATGGCCACCGGAGATGGATTCCCCCTCCGGTAGGGTGCCGGAACGGGCTCCAGATTGGTTTTTGATGGCTACACAGGCTTGCGCCAGCGGAACTCCCGGTCTAGGTTTCTTTCTCGGGGTTTATGAATTTATAGGAATTTATGGCGGTGGAATTACGTCAGTTGGGCCTACGAGGAGGTCACAAGCCTGCGCGCCACCACCGGGGTGGTGGTGGCGGAGTGAGGGCTTGTGACTCCCTTGTGGCCCATCTGGCCTTCTCCCAAAGCTTCGGGGGTCTCTTTTGGTCCCAAAAAAATCATCGTAAAGTTTCATTCCATTTCGACTTCGTCTGAAAATGGGCCAAAAACACGGAAAAAACAGAAACTGGCACTTGGCACTGAGTTAATAGGTTAGTCCCAAAAAAGATATAAAATAGCATATTCAAGCATATAAAAAATCCAAAGTTGACAAGATAATAGCATGGAACGATCAAAAATTATAGATACGTTGGAGACGTATCAAGCATCCCCAAGCTTAACTCCTACTCGTCCTCGAGTAGGGAAGTGATAAAGAATGAATTTTTTATGTTGCATGCTTCCTAGCATAGTTTTCCTTTGTAACTTCTCTCACGTGACATGAATGTTCAGATCCGTTAGATTCAAAACAATAGTTTGCTATTGACGTGGAAACAATAATAATTCAAGCAAACTAGCAAGGTAATCATGAACTTTCAAAATAACAAGGCCAAAAAGAAAGTTATCCCTACAAAAGCATATAGTCTGGCTATGCTCTATCACCATTGCACAACGAATTTAAATCATGCACAAACCCGGTATTGGCCAAGTAATTGTTTCACACCTTTACTTTCTCAAACCTTTTCAACTCTCACGCAATACATGAGCGTGAGCCATGGTTTTAGCACTATAGATGGTGTGGAGTGTGGTGGAGGTTGCAAGACAAAAAGGAGAAGATAATCACATTAACTAGGCATATCAAAGAGCTGTGGAGATGCTCATCAATAGATATCAATGTGGATGAGTAGGGATTGCCATAAAAATGATGCACTAGAGCTAAGAGTATGTGAAAGCTCTTAAGGAAAACTAGTGGGTGTGCATCCAACTTGATTGCGCACGAAGACCTAAGGCAATTTTGAGGAAGTCTATCATTGGAATATACAAGCCAAGTTATATAATGAAAATTTCCCACTAGCTATATGGTGCTGAAAAAACGAGAGAGTCTCAATCATGAAGATCATGGTGCTTAATATGCACAAGTGTGGAAAGGTGGTAGCATTGTCCCTTCTCTCTTTTTCTCTCATATATTTTTTTGGTGGGCTCTTTGGCCTCTTCTTCTTTTTTGGTGGGCTTCTTTGGCCTCTTTTATTTCATCACATGGGACAATGCTCCATTAATTATGATCATCACACTTTCAACTCAAAACTTAGAGCAACTATGACTCTATATGGAATGTCTTCGGTACTGTACCGTGACAATGATCTAGCATAGCATAGACATTAATGGAAACATCATGCTAGCTATCTTACGATCATGCAATGAAAATGTAGACGTGGTGGCACATGTCATGGTGGTAGTTGCATGGCAATATATCTCGGAATGACTTTGAAAAAGCCATGGTAGGTAGGTATGGTGACTGTTTTGAGGGAGGCTAATGGTGGGTTTTGTGCAGCGGCGAAAGTTGCACGGCACTAAGAAGATAGTGATGGTGGAAGGTGAAAGTGAATCTAAACCATGGACTCAGCATTAGTCATGAAGAACTCATATACTTGTTGCAAAAGTTTTATTAGTAATCGAAACAAAGCATTCAACGCATACTCCTAGGGTAAGGGTTGGTAGGTATAAACCATCGCGCGATCCCGACCGCCACGCAAAGGATGACAATCAATAGACTAATCATGCTCAGATTTCATCACATAGCGGTTCACCATACGTGCATGCTACGAGAATCACTAACTTCAACACAAGTATTTCTAGATCCACAACACCTTACTAGCATGACTTCAATATTGCCAAAACCACAACTCAAAACTAATTGAGATGAATCAAACTTCTCTAACTATTCAATGCAGATGAAGGTGGAAGTTTTCGTATCCCTTTAGATAACTACCCCTTTTGAGACTACTTTCAAAGCATAGATCAACTACCAAGCCACGCACCGCTGCGCTCTAAAAGATATAAGTGAAGCACATAGAGCAAAAGTATCTAGCTCAAAAGATATAAGTAAAGCACATGTGAGTTGAATTGTCTACCAAAGGATATAAGTGAAGCTCGACAAAATCATGGTGAGTGCATGTCTCTCTCTCAAGGTGTGCAGCAAGGATGATTGTGACAAAAAAAATACTCCTACGATACAAGACGCTCCAAGAAAAAACACATAACATGTGGTGAATAAAAATATAGCCCCAAGTAACGTTACCGATGGATTTGAAGACGAGAGAGGGGATGCCTTCCCAGGGCATCCCCAAGCTTAGGCTTTTACGGCATCCTTGAATCTCTTGGGGTGCCTTGGGCATCCCCAAGCTTGACCTCTTGCCATTCTTTATCTCTTTGTCCATAAGAACTTCACCCATAACTTGAAAACTTCACAACACGAAACTTAAACAGAAACTCGTGATAACATTAGTATGAGAAAGCAAACCACCACTTCCTTAGGTACTGCAGAAAACTTAAATTCTACTTATGCTGATGTTGGGTTACTGTATTTTCAATCTTCCATGGCTAATACCCTCCGATACTATCCATAGTTTCATCAAAATAAGCAAGCAACACAACAAAAACAGAATCAGTTAAGAGCAGACCAGTCTGTAGCAATCAGTACATTTCGTATACCTCTGGTACTTCAAAAAATCTGACCAATTACGAAAGTATAAAGAAATTGCATAGAAATCATCAGCAGAAAGAATAAACTCAAAAGCTCTTACAGAATAAAAATGAAAATTATTTTCGTGAGCATAAAGTTTCTGTCTTTTTCCAGCATGATCAAACAATCATCACCAAGACTAATCATAACGGTTTTGCTTGGCACAAACACAAAAAGAAACACAAAAGACACAATCATAACAGAATTATGATGGTGTGGAGAAAACAAAACAGGAAGCAAAAAAGCAAACAAAAATTTATTCATTGGGTTGCCTCCCAACAAGCGCTATCGTTTAACGCCCTTAGCTAGGCATTGATTTCAATGATGCTCACATAAAAGGTAAGGATTGAAACACATCGAGAGCATCATGGAGCAAATGGCTAGCACATTTAAGTATAACCCACTTCCTATGCATAGGTATTTTGTGATCAAACAATTTATTGGAGCAACAATCAACTAGCATAGGAAGGCAAAACAAGCATAGCTTCAAAAATTTCAACATATGGAGAGGAAGCTTGATACAATTGCAATAAGTAGAAGCATATGATCCTATCTCATAGTAATTTTTAGTAGCATCATGAATGAATTCAACAATATAACCAACACCTAAAGCTTTCTTTTCATGATCTACAAGCATATAAATTTTACTACTCTCCACATAAGGAAATCTATTCTCAAGAATAGTAGTGGGAGTATCGTAAAAGACTTGAGCACTACAAATAGTTTACACATTGAAAAAGCAAGGTTT